>NC_140227.1:20115936-20695936 GCF_951802725.1 Rutilus rutilus
AAAAGGCACTGTCTTGAAGATTGTGACACTCTTGCAAATGATTTTAATGAAACCATCATGTGCGCTTTAAAGAGAGTTAGAAAGAATGCAGTCAGCAGGTCACTTCTTTTTTCAAGCCTCACTCTGTTTTTGAAAGATTGTGAAAGTCTGAATTCCTCAGCCGTGAGCGGTCTCTCACATAAACAAGTTACTCACAGCTTTTTAATGGCACATTGAATGGCTTTGTGCTTCTGTTTTTTTTTTTCCTTCTTTTTTTCCAAATGGCTTAAAGTGGCTTTAAATGGCTTTGTGGGAGAAAAAAAAAACGAAAGTGCATTTATAATGTCAGCTCCAATGGTTAAGTCATTTGATTCTCTTAAACTCTTTAACGTTTTTTTGCTGTGTGTATTCAGGGATCCTCTTTATTCCGCTTAAGTTTCCTCTGTGGCCCTCTGTAAACAGATCTCCACCCTATCTTTCTAGATCACAAGTGCAAAGTGGCAAGTCTTTTCATTTCCAGCAGTTAAGCATTCTCTGTGTAGTTGGGCCCAAAAGCCCTATCAGATTTCAAAGCTTAAATGTGTATTGTGTGTGTATTGACTGTATCGACCTCTAAATGGCTCATTAATGGACCAACAAAGAATGAAAGAGTTTCTTTTCGAAATATAGCAACTTTTTTTTTATCAACAGTTTTGTCTAATTATCGTGGTGTAATAATATAGTTATACTTTCCCGTCTGGTTTTGTTTGGAATAATTCTTGAATAGGACCTAACTTAAGTTTTTAAGTTTGTTTACACAACGCCTAATTAATTAGCATAATGAGCTCATTTGTATGTCAAACAGTATAACTTTAAAAGATAAGAAAATTACAGACATTAAACTAAACAGACAATACAAAACATGGAATTCAAAGATACAAAAGACATTTTAACTGACATGTCCTCTTAGACTGAAATTGGATTAATTTAATGTCTTGTGAAACATCAAGAGAGTGCTGACTGAAATGAACAATGCTCACAGGTTCATTACTAATGACCTCAGTCTCAAATGTTTATATTGCGTGTTCCGTCCAGCCGTCTGTTGACTGTAACCACCAGGTCTGGCTGCTCTGGAAGATTTTGTCCTTTTAAGCCTTTGGTCTCTTAATCACTAAGCTATTTTGGCAACAGCTGTTCTGAGACCTGAATAAATTGAATACTTCCGTCTGGACTGGGCTTTGAGTCTCTCTCTCTCTCTCGTGTAGACCCCACTTCTCTCTTGAGCACTTGCTGTTGAGCATTAAGGTTACAGTCTTGGCTTGTAATCATGGGCATAATTTGTTTTAAGCAGGGACCCTGGCTCACTTGTGGCCTAGGGTTTTTCTTCTTAAAAATATGTTTTTAAGCAACTTTGTATTTTTGAGTTGCATGACATTGAGTAGATGATTTAAAAAAAAAACAGTTTTACCTACAATAATCACAATAAAAACTTAATTGAATTCAACCAAATAATTTGAGGGAGTTCATGCAGTTTGAATGATCATGGCTCTTTAGCTTGTAACCCAAGCTAGCTGACACAGTGATAGATCAAACTCTTAAGTGTCAGATCTAAACATAGTTGTACACAGCCTGTAAGACTGTTGGAAGTAGAGTTGCTGCCGTACCATCCGGCTAATAGTAGATTGCATGATGTACACGCTACACGGTTGATCAGTTAAATATGCAACATGATTAAAAACATCATCATGGAGAGAATTAAAACAGTGTCAAAACCTCCAACAAATGCACATGTATAATTCTTATAGCGCATCTCAGCATCAGATATGAGATCTTTTGTTTGAGAGGTGGCGTGTTTAAAACTTGCTTGATTTGTTGTGCTGTTTATCAGACATTCAACTCACGCTGAATATGATTGACGACCATTTTCTCTGTATGTGTTGCCTGAACTAATTGTAAAGGGCACTGTTTTTTTATCTGCTCTCTGTGGCTTAATCCATTTATGCGTGCCAAGAGCTGGTGCCATTTGCACAGTAATCTTGTGAGTGGGTAGAAACTGGTGCTCAACATGTGGTGTGTGTGTGTGTGTGTGTGTGTGAGAGGGAAACAACCATAATTTATTTTAGAACGGCCTGTCTGTTATCTCTTTTCTGTTTCCTAGTAGTCTGATAGTAGCATTTACAGTTAGTTAGTTGCACTTTGCAGAAATCATCCAACTTAAAGGACATTATATTTCAGCGTCAGTTCATGTAGTCTTCATCTTCTGATGGCAGGATTGTGATCATGGCGCCTTTTGTTTTATCAGCCTAGAACCATTAGGCTAACACTGCTAAACAATGTAATAGATTTATATAAAGTTGCATGCAATGAATTACAGATATAGTCCTATAAGTATTATGATTAAGAAGGTGTTTTGAGTGAACCTGCTGAGCAAACAGACTGAGGTTGTGTTATAATTTGCTTAGTCACTGAGGTAGATTGTGGTTTCAAGCAGCTGAAGTACTGCACTAAACCAATAAACAAGAATAAACTGAACACATGCTATAAGACACTATATGCTTGTTTCACACTTGGCATCTAGCTTTTATCAAATGAACCATGTCTTGAGCATTGTGCAACTGGGCAATTAGAATAAATGATTTCCAATTATTTGGAACCTAGACTTGTCTAATACGGTCCTGCTATAAAAATACACTGGTAAATTGAGGCATCAGCTGAATGTGTGGCAGGCAGTTTGATTGAATGCAAAGGCCAAGCTAACAGGTGTCTCTGGGACAAATTTGCTCGCTATAGTGTATCACATATAAGAAAAGTGACACAAAATTACCTAATTGATTAACTTCCCATTCTGCTGCATAGAAAGTCTCTATTTAGAGGAAATTTAAGCCGAAAGATTACTTAATCTTCCAGCAGACGACACATCGCTTGCCTCAGCAGTTTTCTCAAACTTTTTCAACATAAAATTGAGTCCCTTCCACATTAATGCTGAAGTGATTTGTGTGTGAAATAACCGAAACTCTCCAGAGAGGTTTTGGACTTTATTTAGTATATCAGACAGGGGGCGAAAACAACGGAAAGTCATAACCGTGCTCACTGAGTCATTTTAATAGTGTCATTCATTTTCTGTGCTATGACCTATTTCTGTAGGTCTCTGTTAGCTGTACCCTTTTTAGATGTTTTCTGAATATACAATCGATTACCATTTTATTTGAATAAATGACAAAATATGCTGACTAATTACATTTATTCCCATGTATTCTGATAAAAAGGCCTGCATTCTTTTCCATTGATCACATTTCCAGTGTTCTCAGAAGCAGAAGTCTTGTAGTCAATAGATAGCTATAGATATAAACAATGTGTACAAATATGTAAGTATTTTGAGAGTGCATAGAGACTGACGTCAATTACATCATTCTGTAAATTCGCTAAAATGAAGCAATAAGCGCCGAGAAGCTGTGGTTTACAGTGAATTTAAAACAGCTAAGTGACATTGTTAGTCACCACGTGAAGACGAGGGCCTAAAACCCCCTTAGCTGCTCTAAATTCACTGTAAACCACAGCTTCACAGGGCTTTGCTTTTATAAAACAGTTACCTGGCAAGGTTTCATAAAATAAACACTCAGACACAAAAATGTAATGGTATTGAAAAAAAAATACTATTCTTCCACCAAGCAATAGTTCTTCAGACGTGGAATGTTTACCAAGGTACACAGTAATACTGAAGTAATGCGGTCACGGGTGTATGTTTGTAGAGTCATTTACAACGGCCTCCAATGTGACTCAACCAATCATAATCATGGACCGGAATCCATTATTTTGGCATGATTAGGTGATCATGATTCTCTGGTTGGTGGAGATTTCTCTGCATAATCATGGGTAATTGAATTTTTCATCCAGGAATTCCACTGTTAAACACAATTAGTTGAAATAATAGGTTTGATAGCTTCGCATGTACCATCGATTCACAACCTCGTAGCTCAAAGAAGGCCTGTTTTTTAGTGGTTCATAAGCTTATTGTTAAACATTTCCCTATAGTGGTGAATGGGAGAGAAAGAATAAAGAAAATATGCTTTTTACATTTCCATTTGCTTCAATAGCAAAAGAAAAAAAAAAGACAGTGAGAGAATTTCCACAACTTTCTAAAACAGAAAGGGACTCCCTTAGACCCAGATGTTACAAAAGCCCTGTGATCAAGATGAGCTGTTTCAAAAGGCTTTCTGAGATCAAGATAATTGGTGTGGTGTATGCGGTAAGGTTTTCCTTGAAATCACAAGCACTCTTAGCCAGAGGCATCTCCTTGTTTCTATTTCTTGCAGAAAGTGATAAACGAACTCAACACGGAGTTGAAAAGTCAAACAATATGTTCTCTCTCTGGCGTTATATAGAAGAGCAAGCACATGACTGTTAAGAAACTGCAGGCGTGGGTTATTCTCTTTGTCAGACTCTTGGATGAGACAACCACAGTTTCTTACTTCATTATTTTACAAGGCATTAGAAATGTGCATGTATTTGTTTAATACTCAATACAATACATAACAAGTACCTCATGATTGTTTTAGTAAAGCTGCAGACCTTGTGAAAATATGATCAGTATAGTGTTATATTTCCAGCTTTATGTGGAATCAATATGATTACTTTGTTTTACTGAGAATATAACAGACTTGCAATAAATCCCGCAAAACTGGTCCTGTTATCATATTCAGAGGCTTTCATGGGCCACTGCTGTACGGTTATATTGAGCGAGACGCATTGCAAATTCCATCCCACTCCCAGACACGTAAGCAGCTTTTTTGAGTCAGCTCTGTTTCTCTCTGAATCACATGCCTTTCATAATATATGTGATGAAACCAGAGGCCAAATGGAATGAGTCAAACATTGCTTGACATTAAAGTTTAAAGAGAGAGAAAGAGAGACAGGAAAAGAGAGAAAACAAGGTGAAGTTTATGCTCAATCCCCTCAACAGCCGTCGTTGTCACAGTTACAGCCCTGCTTAACCCCACTGAGATGAGGAGCATGGGAGGCTTTCACAAGCAATCCCATCATCATTAATTGCCACTGTCCCTCGACACTTTCTCTCATGTTTTCCCCTGCCTCTTCTTTTGCTTCCTCGTGCAGCTGGGCAAAAAGCGAAAGCGCAGTGTTTTCCTAATTATGAAATGAATTTGAAATGTTTCAAGTTCATTATTTTGGAAGGATTTAAACATGAACTCATTTCCCACAGAATCTTTTTTAGCCAATGCCAGCTGTAGGCTGAGTTTTGTCTTTCTGACTGAACTTTGAATTCCAGTCTGTGAGACCACAAAGGTTCAGCACAACGTAGCTCATGTGATTGCTCTTCATGCCCCGGTGACCAGCATTAGTGGAGGGAGAGAAACATAGGGAAACAGGGAAGGTGTGGCTCAGCGGTTACTGTCACGAAGGCAGGGATTCTTTTGCGGTGACACTAGAAAATTTGGGGAATTGGACTGCTTAGACAGCAGTCTGCATTGAGAGTCCCTAAAAAACCCAGTTTGTTTATTTTTTTGTCTATATTTAGAACGTTTTGTTTGTTTTTTTGTATTAGAGTTCTATACACGGTAAAAAATATGATCAATAAGTCATGGCAACTTAAGTTTTTTACATTACTTTATCTCATCCAAATAAGTTAAGCAAATTCAACTAGATTTTTTATGTCAGTTTAATAGCATTTAAGTTTAAATTATTTTTACACTGTACTAGATTTATAGTATTAAAAAATGCAGAAACTATATGTGTATATATATATATATATACATATATTTATACACACATATATATATATATATATATATATATATATATATATATATATATATATATGAAGAGTTCAGATGCAAAAGCCTCTAAGTGCCCATCTGAAATTTTCTTCTAGAATGATCATTTTTATCAAGCTTGTATATTTAAGTTCAGTAATTTCACTTATATATATATATAACAAGCCGATCACACTAATCTATATAATCTTAAATATATTTATTCTTCTAACCGCATTGTTAAGTAACTTTTTAAGCATAAAATATTACAATTTGTTTAAATGTAGTTTTTGGTTTTTGTTGTAATACACTGTTTCTATATGAGATTAACGTAGTACAAAAAAGAAGCAAAAATAATCTGCACTAAAATATTTAAATACTTAAAAAAATGTAATCTTAGCATCTATAAAATGTTAATAAATGATTAAATTCAAATGTTTATTTTATTTATTTGTTTTACAGGAGAATACATATAACTAAATTGCTTAAGTGCTAGGTTTCTATCAATTTGGTCTTAGCAAACCAAAAACAAAAGTCTCCTTACCATCATTAAGCATGATAACCAGCGATGCTGGGAAATTAGAGGAGAAGTGTTAAAACAAGGAACAGGCGTTTGCAGCTTTTCCGTTTCTTTTCTCACTTTTTTGTGGGTGTTTTTTTTTTTTTAGAACGTAGGGAAACCACGGCTTCCGCTGTGTGTATTTAAACATCTAACACTGATGCCTTCATGAGAGGGATTTTTTTTTCTGGTTATTCGTGTTCTGTTTCTGTGCATATATTTTCTCAATATATAGTATTGCAAAAGAAATTCTGCTGTATTTCCACAGGTTTAATCTAAAGTGTCTATTTCTTGTTTTGCTAATACCCTCATTGGAGATTCCCATGTGAGCTTGCATTTTATTAGTACAGATATCGGATCTATTAGCCTTTGCTACTGACCATATGTTAACACTGAGCACATGTTAAATGCAGAGAAATGTTTGGGAAGTGACCAGATCTTGTCAATGGGAACCCAGGAGACAGGGCAGGGCTCAGGACTCAGTCAGGACTCAGGATACAATTATCAGGCTTTCCAGTTCAGACAGGCCCATCCTAGAGTACAAGGATTTCCTCTATAGGGCCGCTCTTCCATAGGCGTCAGTGGGAAACAGGAAGCAAGGAGCCACAGAGTCCTTTTGCTTTCTGTCCTGTATACATTCACTTTTCTTTGTGCTTTTCTCTCTCTCAAGTATTTCTCATTATGTTTGTACTAAATGTTCAAAACTAACTCTAACCGTAACAATTCGACCGTAACCACAGCAATATTACAATGAAGCGAGCCAGGCATGCGGATTCTCTCTTTCCTGCAAGGGCAGAAAATCAGGCCTGAGCGCTGAATGCAGACCAGAAGTTACAGCACGTGTGATTAAAACAGAAGTAAAGATAAAATCAGGTTTTGTCCCCATGCTTGACTGGCATCATAGTCAATGATTGATAAATATTTAGTGGATACTAACACGAAAGGTTACAAGGGGGTTTTCCAGCTTAGAAAGTTTCAGTTTCAATAATTGTTTGAAATGTGTCATCCTTTTGATTACAAATGAAACACTAAGCTTAAGTAACAATTTAGAATGTGCATTTGTGTGTTTGTAATTGTATAAAGGTCTCCTCCTCTATCACAGGATGTCTTTGTAAGTTGTGGCGCTCTGCTCTTGTTTATTTTGGTATCTGGAATGTCTTCCTGTCATGACATTTCAGTGTGATCCTGACGGCCAATCGCGAGCAAGGGAGGGGAAGGATGTTGTTTGTGCTTATATCTGTTTGTGAGATAGATAGATAAACAGCTCAGATAACCCAGACAAACATTAGATTATCTAATGTACATCCTTAAGTCTGGGAGCACATAAAATGTTCCTGACATCAACATGGTGAAGTTTTTTTTTACATCTCGACAGCCGTTGGTCCCCATTCACTTTCATTAAATGGAGGAGAGCAGCAGGAGTATCAGGCTGATTTATGCCCAATTTACCCCTCCTGACATTCAGAGAAAGAAAAATCGCATCCAGGGCATCGATCAGATGTTCGGCCTAGATTAGCCCCAACGATATCAAACATGTCTGATATTTAGGATTTTAAATCGGGAAGATTATGACTATGATTATGTCAGTAGCCAATGAAAGACGAGTCTACAAGGAGAAGGAAATGAAGGATCTTTTGAAATGGCTTTATCTGCAGATCGAGAGGAGATTTGATCTGTAAACGCCTTACATTACCAGATAATATCGTCCGAACATCGGAACCAACCGATGCCCTGGACGCGATTTTTTTTCTCCGTATGTCGGGAGGGTTAAATCGCCCATAAATCGGCCTGAAACTAGTCTGAGCTCTGCTTAAGACATTCAACTAATTTTGTGTTCCACAGAGAAAAGAAACTCAAATGGTTGTGGGTGAGCAAATGATGACAGAAATATTATTTTGGGGTGAACTATTCCTTTTAAAGAGACTCCATGGACACAATTGTCTTTACATTTTTCACATTTATAAATAATTTCTTTATGCAAGTCTGTGCCTGTTGGCTAAGATGCTTGTTGTGATTTATGTTATTTTGCATCACCTCTCAACTCTATTATAGTATTACAGAAGGCTTTTATCATCCTTTCTCTAAATGTAACAGAGGCTCAGCAGTGTCCAAAGACAGCTTGTTAGCTTAGGGTTGTGGCAGCAGGCTACAATGTATCTGTCTCTGATGAAACTCTCTGTAACGCTTCACGGTGGTATTTATAATACTGAAGGTCTTTCTTTCCCGTTCTGTCTTTCTCCATCTCTCTCTCTTTCTAATCTTTCTGTTCTCGGCTCTCTCTGCAACTTTCTTTCTTGCACTCCCTGTCACTCACTGAATGATTCTGCTTTTCCCATTGCAGCTCATCAAAATTGCATGTGTGTGACATCTGAACAGGTTCACACTCTCAAAGACATACTTTTTTACAGTGCAGCGCTCCAGCTGGGGGAAAAAACAGAGCATGCCTTATATGATGCAATCCAAATATCATCATATCAGTGAGATTAAAATGATTGTGACAGAGACTATCAACAAAACATGAAAGGATCTGCATTTCCTCTGCCATTAGCAGGGGAAAGATATAGTAAAAAAAAAAAAGTTCACTCTCAATTATTTCACATTTAAAAAATTGTTTGTGAAACCCCCGAGGAAATAGCTCACTGTTTTAATGGTGGAAATATGTGTGCTGTGTGGAATTCTGTTTCCAGGATATTGTCTTCCTAGTAATTTCCTCATTTCAACCAGAGTGGTTTCACAATGAGCTGTCAACACACATAAGCAGAGGTGGATGTGAAGGTCTAATATGTCCATAGCAAACGTGGAGGCAAATGCCTCGTTCAACTTTTGACCCAGAGCACATTTACCTAAGACTGACCTGCAGCTGACTAAACACCTTTTACCACTATGATTTACCACTATAATTAGTTTATAGGTGTTATCCATGAGGAGTTCTTAAAGGGATAGTTCACCCAAAAATGATAATTCTGTCATCATTTATCTACTCTCATGTTGTTCCAAAATATTTTTTTTCTATGTGGAACACAAAATATTTTTTTTGTATTTGTTTTTAAAAATATAGGCTATATATTTCTGTTTAGCTTTAATTTATTTTAATTTCAGTTTTAGTTTTAGTCACTTATTTTATTTAAGTTATTTGCCAAGTCAACATTTTTATGTTTCATTAAATTTTTTAGTCATTTCTAATTTTCGTTTTTAATTTTTAGGTTTTCAGTTTTTCATCTAATTATTATTATTATTATTATTACTATTTTATTTTTGGATTATTATTTATTTTATTTTACTATTTTATTTTTTATTTATTTACTTATTTTATTTTACTTTAATTACATTTTATTTTATTTTATTTTATTTTTATTTTTTATTATTATTATTATTTTTTTATTTTTTTAATGGTTTTAGTTAACTATAACAATGTTGGCCTGGAATCTCCAGTCCCCATTAATTCTGTGGAAAACAGAGACCAGGAAATTCTTAAAAGCATTTCCGATTGAATAAAGAATAACGACACGATGGGTGAGCGATTCCTTTAAAACCACAACAATCACTTGTTCCCATCGGAGTTTTGACTATTTGATTGCAGGTCCGTGTACCGGTCACCATAGTCACCTATCAACCGTGCTTTGTTTTTCCAAGCCTGATGTGTCGACATAGTTCCTGTAGGCAGTGAGAAGGTTGAGCAATCCCAGGGCCATTGCGTAACCCTGCCCTTCTCCCTTTCAGGTGCGATCTCCCTCCCTCTCTCTCTCTCTCTCTCTCTCTTTCAGTTCATGCCTGTAAGTCAAGCTCTTCTAGACACGCGAGACATGCGGCTAGCGGAGGTGAGGTAATGCTGTGTACTTACAGTGTCTCCAGCCCCCGGGAGCTGCACAGGGGAGGGGTAAGGCTTGCACAACCAACAGTCTGAGGCTGTTCTTTGGATCTCAGAAGCTTCCGCTCAGGGGAGTCACAGTAATACCTTGACTGTTGACGGAGGGCAATATCTGGCTTAGGCGAATGAGTTATAATGGTAGTCATAGAATTAGACAATGAAAGAAAAAGACAAAGGAGAAAAAAGAGAAGGAAAGCTTGAGGGTGAGAGACAGATCATTTGTAAATTGTAAATTTTATTGAAAAAGGCCCTATTATCCGGTGAACCGTGCTGGAATGCCCTACTTTCAAAATTGCAGTGTGACATTTTAAAAAGCCCACAAGTACTTGCAAATGACTTGCTGTACAGTACGTCAAACTAAAAAGACCTCCGAGTGCTTTGAGTGAGAAAGTGTGCGTGCATTAAATCTGTCTGATGACACAACTGGCAGATATCACTGTACAATATGTGATCATATGCAATTCCAGGCAATAGCACTGTCTCTCACTGCAATAAAAGCGGGCCCGTCTTTAACCATGCCGTAACGATCTGCAATCACTGTGCAACGATGACCAACAGTGCAATGCTCACCTCTCCGCACTCTCACGTAAATGAGCCAACTTGGATGAATGAAAGAGGGTCAGTCATGTGATAAACGTAACAAGAGGGAGAAAAAGTGCTTTTTAAGTGATTGCATGGGAGTTGCAGGATGTGAGTCAGGTGAGATCGGTGTTGACACTGTTAGCACTGAAGTTGGATCGGGTGTGTGGCTCTTAACAGCAAAAGTGTAGAGAATCAAAGAGTTTGTGTTTTTTGCTTTTGTAAGGGATGTCTATGGCACAGATTATTATTGGTTACATTTTCATTTAACATACTGGGAATCAAACCACAGGGTGTTGGGCGCCCAAGGCACATCGATGCATGAGAGCAACGAAGGCTATCTCGTCTGGTCTGAGCCCCTGCCCCTTTAATCACAAATAGTAAAGTGCCCTTTTGGTCATATTGTGGTGCCTCCCGGAACACAATTTCAACCAAAGGGCACCTCCCCCTTATATATATATATATATATATATATATATATATACACTTATGATTTCTTGAAATCTCACCAGGTTTTAGAAGAGAACAATTGTTTACTTGCTTGCTTTTGTGGGAAAATGAAGCAATACCAGGAGATAATTTAGACAGTGATTCACACAGCGCAAGGTACATAGGAAGTGCACCTCAGGCTAAAGTGGAAATCTCTTTTTGTTTTTCACGGCCCTTTTCAGTCGCTCCTGTGGTTGTCAGTAAAAGGAAGTATAAAGAAAGATTCAGGGTTTCCCTTCTTCTCATGAACAAAGCCTGAACAAGCTTTTTTTTTTTGTCTGAGAGAGAAGCAGTCTTCACAGTGATTGGTATTCCCCTATCAAGACTGACATGTCTAAATCTGGCTGGCTTAGTTTTAGTGGTTACATTCACTGGAAAAAGTTGCATAGGAGTTTTATGTGGGCTGCTGTTTAAACCTGTCAGAAAACATTAGTCATTCCATGAATCGCAGTGTCATAATAGTGGATGAATAATCATACCTTTGGGTTCCTCTTTGGCTTTTTCGCGACTCTATTGACCTCCTTAGCAATTTGTGGCTATTTTATTGACTTTTATTTCCTGGATAATCTCTAAAATTACTCTTTAACTGCAACTTAGTTGATTCTTTTGGCTCAGGGTTTGCATTCATAAGCGAGCGAGTGAAAATTCAAATCACAGATGCTGTATGCAACAGTCTCATGCTTTGATTTATTGCCTTGTTTTGTTTCTAAGATTGTACTTTCCTTCCTGAAGATGGCAGCTTGCGATTTGTGCAGAATTGCCCAAATGAATGAGTCATTCTTGAAGCATTCACAGACCTGGCTGTCGCTCTTTGAACAATCTGTGGAGCACTAAAGGCTTCGAAATGTCATATTAGTGTAGAATGTAGCACTGCTGTGTTCGCCAACACACTCTTGCTTTCAGTTGAGACAGTACACTCACAGAACACACACACCGCCCATAGGGCTTTTTCTGTCACAAGGTGAATGCGCACACAAACACGCAAACACACACTGACTGCCTCTGCATGTGACTCAAGTTGAAACTGACATAGGAAAGACTTTGTGTAGAGATACAGATTAAATCAGTATACATAGCGTTTGATTCCATGCAGGGAAATACTTCTTCTGATGCAGGTTTTTTTGTACATTTTTTTTTATAAGAGACTTGTTTGACCTTGTTTATGGTGATTTCCCTTGACTCAGATAAGATTAGGCATAACTTACATTATTGAAATATAGTTTAAATAGCATTATATTCATCTTAATGCATTAGTATGCTATTAGTTTGAGTGCTGATATCTAAAGGCTATTGCTAACTTAATAAAAGGACAATAATTGTGATATGTACCACTTCTTTTTTTCAGTAGCTCAACACAGGAAGAAAACTGTCTTTAAATGGAGACCGGGCTATACATAAGAACCTGTCTTGGTCCTGCGTCTAAAAATGTCATGTTGTGTCACGCTAGCTAGCTCAGTTCTGATAGGCTGAGTTTACAAGGAAGTCTACAGTTACAAAAACAGGCGAATACACTAAAAAGTCCATGCAAGTGGATTCTTGTGTGTGATATTGTGACTGCAGGGTCCTTGTGAATGGGTTTTAGAGAGCACTTGAAATCATTCTATCACCTAATCATTTTTTCCCAAAGGCTAATTTGTCAATAAAGCACTGGTGTGCTTCCAGGAAGGATTATTTTCCTCACAGTGACCTTGAAGAGCCTCCAGTAAATGCACTGATGTCTCATTGACTGCTGGGCCCATTGAGGATAATGGATCTTTATGGATGTCTGTCCATTTAGGGGATTAGATTTCCTGTGCGGACATGACCAGTGTAATAGTATGCTTTGCGAGGAGGATGGAAAAGGGATATAGCATATCGGCTTTTTCCAAGTGCGCGCTACAAAACTGAAGCTTGTTGCCCTGTGTACATTTAAAGACAAGTTTGTTATATCATGTTGTGCACTTTACTAAACTAATCACGGATCAGTAGTTGATCCGGCTGTAGTTAGTTACGATCCTTAACTTTGTTCTCACACAAACACGTGGATTAAAAGGATAGTTGATGGGTCGACTGGTCATTTGAATACACCTCTCCGATTAATTCAGGAACACCACTACTGTTCCTAGGAGATGCACAATAGTTTATTTTAGGTTGGAACTATTTTCATTGGTGGAGTGTAAGTGGCAAATTAAAGTTATGCAGTATTAACTTCTTGTTTATTGACATGTTGTATAAAAGCTATTGGCAAGTTCAAGAAAAAATACTTTCAATATGTCCTTCTCCCAACTTTAATAGTAGTTTTTAATAGTATTTAATTGTAATTTTCTTTTCATCCTATCTATCTATCTATCTATCTATCTATCTATCTATCTATCTATCTATCTATCTATCTATCTATCTATCTATCTATCTATCTATCTATCTATCTATCTATCTATCTATCTATCTATCTATCTATCACACACACACACACGTCACACACACGTCACACACACACACACACACACACACACACACACACACACACACACACACGCATGTCTGGTTCACTATCTTTGTGGGGACTCTCCATAGACGTAATGGTTTTTATACCGTACAAACTGTATATTCTGTCCCCTTACACTAACCCTACCCCTAAACCTACCCATCACAGGAAACATTCTGCATTTTTACTTTCTCAAAACAACTCATCCTGTGTGATTTATAAGCCTTTTGAAAAGTGGGGACCGCTGGCTGGTCCCCACAATGTAGGTGATCTCAGGTTTTACTATTCTTATGGGGACATTTGGCCCCCACAATGTAATATAAACAAGGGCACACATACACACACACACACACACACACACGTCACACACACACACACACACACACACACACACACACACACACACACACACACACACACACACACACACACACACACACACACACACACACACACACACACACACACACACACACACACACACACACACACACACACACACCTTTAAACAAATATGAGCAAATGTCTTTTAAAGTAAAAATGAAATTAGAAATCTCCCTCTCCCTATTAGGATAAAGGCAAGAGGAAATGAATATGATTGGTCCAAGAAATCAGAGACACACATACAGGACAGCGTCTCAGGGACATCAGATGCACTTCTTTTTGTGTCATTTTATCAGTAAAACAAAACTATTCTTGTTATGTGCATCATATATCTTCCTCTCTGTCCACCAGGATTCAGATGATTTCATGGACTGGATTCTGTACATTACGTGTGTGTGTGTATGTGTGTGTGTGTGTGTGTGTGTGTGTGTGTGTGTGTGTGTGTGTGTGTGTGTGTGTGTGTGTGTGCACGCACAGTGTGAAGGAGCCAATGTTTACACATTCCGGTCCAGGCTATTAATAAAGAAGCTTTGTGTTTCCCATAGTGAGCAGCCTACACTAGAAGGTCGACTGTGTGCAGTACGTCAAACTTTGACCCCATGGATGTGTTGGACTTCCTAGTTCCCAGAGCACGATGGAGACTTACCCAATCCATTTATCACCCGTTGAGACTTTGTAAACATCGCACAGGAAAGTGCATAAAAAGGTAGCTGACCTGAATAATTTATTGTTGGATTGCAAAGCAACGGCTGACATCAGCTGCAATTCCCAGCTCATTTTTTAATTCTTTGACGAAGTTCCTTTGATTGTGTTAAATAAGACATTCCAGTCATGATTTCGGGTTGTGAGAATACTGCAATCACTGGGGCAATATGATGACAGTATTGCGACAACTCAGCATGTGACCTATCATTAGACAAGAGTCATTTGGTAATGTCTGTCTGCTATATTTGCATCACAGACCCATCTACAGAGCAGTACAGAGATGCTAAACTCACTGCTTTCCTATCCATCACTAGCTATGTTTACACGCACACAAATAATCTGTTGATCCGACTGAAAAGCCTCGTGTACACACCTTTCAATCAGATTGAAGGGAATGATGTACACGTGAAATAATCTGATCAACAGGAAATTAAGCATACGGTGTAAAATATATATATATTAGTTTGTTTTTGTAAATAAATCAAAGGTGATTGTTTTATAAGAAAATACTATTTCAGTATTTTTACTTCAGAATTTCATTTTGATCCAATGCATTACTTGCAGATTCTTTGTAATTATTTGTAAAACTGACTGACAATTTCTGAGTGAAAATTGCTCCAAATTACAAAAAAAAAAAAAAAAGAAGAAGAAAAACTGTAAATGAGGGAACATTAGTAGCCCTAAACGGCCCGCTTTCTGACCAGGGCCCTTAGAATCATCCTTATCTAAAGACTGACTGTTGAAGATTCACTATAAAAAAATATATGATTAGTAAGTAATGACAACATATGTATTTACTTTGCTTTAACTCTTTTAAGTTGTTTTAAGTAATTTAAGTTGAAATGACTTAAACATCCAAGTTGATTGTTCTTAAAAATGTAATGCAGTGATTTCTTTTTACAGTGTTGGTGCATGTAAACATACCTACTGTTATTACTGCAGCAAGGCTCCTGTTTTCCAACATAAAATTTATTTATTTGCCTTTTTGTAATTCTTCATGGTCCGCCCACATAAAAGATTACCAGTAAGACTTCGTGTACCCTTCGTCGGGCTATTATCTCAATTAGAGCACACAGTGCGTTCTTCACAGAGTGTTCCCTTTGAAGGACTATCTTTAGGTATAGCTGTTTGTTCTGGTGAAAACAAATTATTTTCCCTGTTCCTCCGGCGAAGAGAGAGAAAGAGAGGGAGGGTGGCCATCATTGGAGCTATTGTTGAAAATGTGCAATGGAGTTGGTTGGGGGGAGATGTAGGGGTGTGATCAGGGGGAACAGGTGGGGGCGGTATCTGATGACAAGAAGATGGAGTTTTAGGTTGGATTGGGTGGGATGCTTTATTCTACATCGTGTCCCCTGTAACCTGAACACCACCTCAGTTCTGCTTTGGACCAAACAGCGGACAGCACGCACCCTTCCGTAGTGTCCCACAATATGTGAGTGTCCTGCGTGCTCACAAAGCCATCTTTGTGATGGCCCATTGAGTCAGGATTGCCTAAGACTCTGTCCTCCCTGCTGGGGTTTGTGTCCCATGGGTTAAGGCTACACAATGCCTGACTGTTTAAACATGACACATTTCCCTGTCGCTGTCATGCTGTTGTGTCCTTTTTATTTGATGTTCTTCCTCCCAAGTTCCATGTTTGGGGATCTAGCCTTTGTCTGCACTCATTCAACTTTCTGACGTATAATGCATAATGCATAATAAAGGATTTATTGAGTTTTTAAACTCGGAATTTTTAACAAAAATGACTGAGTTCTCCAGTTTATTGTCAAAGGGCTAGCTGTATAAAGCATTTGTCCTGGCATTTTGAGAGCCAAAACAACATTGTTATGCTCTGCGTCAATGTATATGGCATTTGGGGAATATCTGGTGGGTGAGGTCATGATTTGTATTTCCTTCTTCAGTGTGGGACCGTGCCAGAAGCGTTAAGTCTCTCACTGAGAAACAATCAGCAAACTATTTGTGGTCAACCGAAACACAGCTCATGGCCTGCTGGAGAAATTTCCACATGCACAAACACTATTGTGTAATATGCGCATATCAGCTTTGTAGACAGGCTTGCATGTATTCCATATGACATAAACATCACTTAAAAGGGCTGCAGGGAATGTAATCTATTCTGTAATCATGGAGCGATTCTTTTAAAGTACTGTAGAGTGACTATGGAATGCAGATAATGGAGATGCTCCTTATTGGTGTTTTCCTTTGCTAATTGGGGTGACTTTTTTTTTTTCCAACATCAAGATTTTATGTAAATGTATTAATTAATAAATTGTTTATACACGCACGCACGCACGCACACACACACACACACACACTCCAGTACACATTCTTGTACATCTATCTTTATGAGGACATTCATTGACACAATGCATTCTCTAGGCGCTTACCCTAACCTTACCCATCACAACTAAGTGCCTAACCCGAACCCTCACCCTAAACCTACCCTTAACCTAATTATAACCTTATCCCTAAAACCAAGTCTTGACCCTCAAACAGGTCTTGTAAGGGGTCTTAGAAAGTGAGAACCGGCCAAAATGTCCTCACTTTACTCTCTTTGTCCTCACTCCAATGGTCTAAAACTCAAACTGGTCCTCAAAAGATAGTTGTACAAGTGCACACACACACACACACACACAAACACACACACACACACACACGCACACACCCACATATTGTACATATTGTACATTGTGCATTGTACATATTGTGCTTTCCTGAGTCAACAAGTTAATTGTGATATTTTTGGATATTTCAAATTACCCTTGAACTTTTTATATCATCCCGATTTCTATCATTTTTTTTTCCTTTTCTTTTTTTTGAAAAAAAGAAACACCTGAAATATTTCCCTAATCAATAGCAAATTTTTTTGTTTTAATTGTTTCAAAATAATTAACATTCATCAATAAACATATCCCATTTCTTATGTTCTTATTTCTTTTTGTTTTGTTTTATTTAACATTTTTAATTGTGTGCGTATGTATGTGTGTGTATATATATATATATATATATATATATATATATACATATATATATATCTATGGCTACTTACTGCCAAAACTCAAAATAGGCCTTCCAAGTCTCTGATATTCTGTCTCAGGTCCCTCCTGCAATGTAACTTTGTGGGGGGTTTTGTGTGTGTTTTATCACCACCCATGGAGAAATCGTAAATCCAATTACAAATAATAGCACATCTTTCCTCATAATTTGAAGCATCTTTCATATCTGTAGCATAAACAGTGAAGGAGGAGTTAGGGGTTTGTTCTGATTCTTAAAGTCAGCACAATATGTGTGTGAGACAGGATGTCTTCAGTTGGGAGTACCGCCAAGTTTGGTGCTCATGGAAAATAGTATTGGAAGGTGTGTATTCAAGGCAATGTACAGATGTTATTTTTAATTTATTGTTTTTTTTTTTTAGCACGTGCTTGTGTCCAAATGTTAGTTTTTCTGTGTGTTCGTGCCACATGCGCTTTTGATCTCATGAATGTGAATATGTATATTTATACTGTACCTCTGCAGAGCCTGCTGATTGCTCAACATCCTCTCAGGTCATGTGAAATGTGAGCGGAACAGAGCACAGAATGTGCAGCTCTAGCCCTCAGCGTGCAGTCTGAGCACACTCACTCCCTCTCTCACTCATTTACATGCTTGCTCACTCATTTTTGTTTCCACCCTCCCTCCCACTCTGTCCTCGCCCCTGCCTGCGCCACTGCACTGCTACACATGACATAATGGGCCTATTATTGTGCCTTTTTGTTTGAGTGTGACTTCAGCACATTCAGCCCTGATACAGAACGTGTTTGTTTTGGGACATCATGAAAAAATCGCTTCTATACACACCTGAATGAGTAAGATAGTGTGCTTCTGAATGACAATGAGGGTAAATCCTGTTACGCAGTATACCTGTTATGTATGGTATTACCTTGGCCCATCCACAAAATTAAGTTATGATAATCAATGATTTCTTAAGTGTAAAAAATGATGTTTTATCCTATATAGTATTACGTATATAATGAGAATTTGAAATGAGACATGGCCATGTATGCTCTCTGAATCAGTCAAAGCCCTGATGTAGCAGAAGAGTTACTACAGAGTTGAGCATTAATCTCAGACCAGCGGAAACAAACTCATCATGATTACAGAGTGATGATACAGTGAGTTCCGTAGATACACAATAGCCTCCCTCCTCTACCCTAGAGAGACTCAACCCTCATCCACGGGACCTTTTCTGCTTATTAGTGAGCTACTTCCTGACAGGAGCAGTCGGGTTTCAGCAGGATGCAGGATGTGGTGGGGGCCGTGGTGAGGGGTGTGTGGTCATGTGTTTTTTTGTGTGTGAGTGTGTGTGTTATTATAAGAAGCAGCTCTGAGGCTTTGCCGTTCACATGGGAAGTCAGTGGGGAAAATGGGCATCCAGGGTTCAACTCAATACTGACCTCTTCACATGAATCACTCTCATTTCCCTCTCATTACACAAGCCATCAGCAGACCCTCAGCATCAGGGCTGAGTGCAGAGCAGACACTTTCTATTTTTTAAAAGAGGGCGGAGTAGAAAAATCCCTAAGACAGATAGAGATATATTTGTGGAAATTGTTTTGAAGCACTTTATCTGTAATAAAACATATAGGCTATTCAAATCCTTTAGATTTGTCTTGTTAATCTTGGATTTGTCCTGTTAATCCTGGATTTAAATGGTGGTCGTGTGACCATCATGACCTAACCTTATGAATTATATGATTTGATAATGAAAATATATATAGGGATTGACATCCAGGTCAAGATTTCAAGTCAGCTTGCTTATAATCATGCATTTACTGCCATCTTGTGGTCGAAGATAGAAAACAGTGGCCTATTTGAGTGGCCTTCCATCCTTCCGTTGACTAGCCTTCATAGTTGACTATGCACAGTATGGCCGCTACGCATTAACATTTTATAATATTATTTATTTATTTTTTACGAAGAAAGTTTAAGAAAGTTCTCAGTGTAATTTAGAGCCAATTACTATTTATTAACTCATTCATTATTTTACTTTTTATTGTCTTTCAGACACCATATGCTCTTAGGTTTATTATGCTATTTGAATGTCACAAGCGACTGATAAAATGACAACATTTTATATGCAAGTCTATCTATATAGTACAAACACCAGCAGCCATTAATTCTATCAAATGGCATCAAACAAATAGTTTCAATATAAGCCCTTCCCAAACCCAGACAGCAACATAGTGTCAGCCCACATCTGGTATGCGTGGAATCCACATTATAGCCTACCAGATGTGGCCCTGATCTGGGCCGACACTCTGTTGTTGCCTGGGAAGTGGGAACAAACTAATTTAACCAATTTACTTTGGATTTTTTTTATGGATGATGATTACAAATATATTTAACTTGGACGTTTGAAGGCTAATATTCTGTCGTAGATTCCTGCGTTATGTATAGTGTATGGTCGACTATAAGACGCTTAAATTGACACAATAGCAAAGTAAACATATTTTTATACATTTTTTATATTTGCATTATAGGCTACTCACTGATTATATCACATATTTTTCAAAATGCACAATCAAAAAAACTGCTCTCTCTTGATCAGACCGCGTGAGGGCTTGTTATCCATTCCAACAAAACTGTTCAGGCGCTACTTTCTCAGCTAAATTACTCTCGTATCACTCCGCGTGCACGTGAAGTTGGCATCATCTAGCAACTCTTTTTATGGATTTTAGTTTATAAAAAATGCATTTGGGGACTTACGTATTAATTCTGTGGTGATCATAAACATTTTGATAGATGGCTATTGATTTATGTGACCCCTTTTAATGTAAGAAAAGTAAAACATCGGTCGTCGTAAGAACCACGAAAAGACCCGAGATAGGCCTTCAAAGAGCACAAAAGAAGATGAGTGTGATAGAACTAGTCCATAGAAAAATGTAACTTGGAATATTACTGGATTGGATTTGTCTTTTTGCTAGGGTGATTGTTTCTTACATTGTTATGGAAATGTTTCAATGTTTCATAGGCCATGCTAAATAGGCTAATAACAATTAATGATTTTCAGTAGGCCTAGTAGGCTAATTTTCTTTAGTTATTAGCAAGATAATAACTAATACAATATTTAATATATATAATTTTTTATTATTTATTTGGTTAGAAACAAAATTATTTTTCTAAATTATTTTGCGATAATGAACGCACACATTGTCCCTGGTGCTGTCATTATTTACTAGCCATCTGTGCATGTTGATTAGGAAGTCCTCATGATGGCACTATTCCCACAGCAATCTGGGATGCCAGGCAGCCACACTAACGCTCAACATAAGACCATCTGCGTTTGCACGGATTCACCTGAACAGGCAGCTATTACGTGGAATTAAACCTGGATTCTCTGAAATTTCAGGTAAGGATCACAAATATACTTGTATAATGATATGACATGCAATTCGATTCACAGTGTGATGCAACTGAGAAAGACACAAACTTGACAATAAGGTTATCAATAAGGCTGTAGCCTACATGAAACCATCAGTGAGGCAAATGACAAGGTCACTGGTGAGGGGACCTGTAGAGCTTTCTAAGGGGTCACTGGTGAGGTCATTGTTTGGGTCATATCGGGAAAGATCTGACCGATTAGATTGTTGCTGAGATCTCAGTTCTGGTCACTAATAGCTGTTTAATGACTGTCTTGATTGGGTTTAAAATTGGATTTTGCCTGCTGTTCCAGGGATAATGGATGAAGTAATTGATGCCACTGGAAAGACAACTGATAAGTTCACCTGTAGTTCACCAATGGCTGCACCAATAAGGTGGTAAATGAACTAATAAATAAGCCCTGTTGAGCTTGTCTGTGAAATCCTCAAAGAAGTTTTAATAGCTCATTCGTAAAGTAATTATGGTTGTCATTTATATAATGTGGGTGCTTTTGGCAGCAGAGTGGTGTAGTTACTGCACTGACTCTGAGGTTAATGATGAGGTCACATGACTTCCACCTCTGAAATCCCCCTTTAAGCTATTTGTGGGGTCATCACAAAAAAGAATGGTGATGTAAACTAATTTGATCACCAATGCAAGGCTAAGCAATAAAGATTTTTCTTTCTTCTGGCCAATTGGGACAATAGTTCATTTTTACTTTCTCTGCTAACACTTTCACTGACTCACAAGTGCATGATCAATTACAATTTTCAGCCATATATTTATATAGAAATAATATTAATATATTTTAATAATTATACATACACTATAATTGTCAGGGTCTGAATAAACACCAGACTTGGAGACAGATATAAGGTTACAACCAAACTGGGTATTTATTGACAGTGTTGAATTTAAAAGCAAGTAGATGAGTAATGGAACAGATACGTGTAATTTTCCAAAGAATAGCTAACAGGAGATGGCTGGAGTATTGGGAGATCCAAAAGGTAAGTACGGTAGTCTGCTGTCCCTAGTTGAGACCAGACCAAGAGTGACTGGCTGTGTCTGAAATCGCGTACTCTCTTGAGTAGGTACTTAATCTGAATAATATTCTGCTAAAAAAGTACGTTCTGTATAGCATGAATGTGTGTAGTATGAATGTAATCCGGATGTACTACATTCGCCATGTTACCCTTATCATTTGACCTTCCAGCGTCAGTTGCGTTGCTTCACCTCCATTCACCTATCCTCTTCTCTTGTGGCCTCATGGGATAGTAAAGTGACCATCATACGCACACTTCAGAATCTCCCCGGAAGAAGTAGGTAATCCGGGTACTTTTTTGCCTACTCTGTTATGAGTACTGTGAATTCGGAAATGCTTCTTTTGTCACATACTGTTTTTTGCCTACTATATAGTAGGGAAGTATGCGATTTCGGATGCAGCCACTGTGAGGTGTGTGGTCTTATCCTGGTGCAGATTGGAGTGCCGATGGGAAACGGGTGCGGGTGATGGACAGTAGGAATAGGAATGCTGGGAAATGTAGTTTCTGATTAGATGACTGGGCTATTGAAGATGGGAAGATGGAGAGCATACGTGACAATAATATGTCAATAATTATGTCTATAATTTTTAAATGTTACATTTTCTTTACTACACTTATGTCTTTACTACACTTAACTATTGTACTACACTTTTCTTTTCAAAAATTATCGTTTTGCTTTACAAAAAGACAATTGGTAGCAAGCTGCAAATTATACAGCTGTAATGTAACTCCATGAATTAATTTAGCTGGAAAACAATGCTATACTGATTGGTTTGTAGTTCTTTTTGATGCTTTCAATACTACCACAACAAGTCATTGTTGCTATTTTGACAAAACCTCGTCTATGTTAAATTTAAGTTTGCAAGCATAAAAATGCATGTTAAGGATCAGCTAACATAAAATTTTCAGTTGCAATAGAGCTCTAGACGAAACTCTCTCACCCCAGGCCATACTCATTGTTGAACCCTGTAATGTTTTATTGCTCTAGTTTTTTGTTTGGTTGTATGTTTTATGGTATTCTGCTGCTTTGCTAGTGTAATCCAGTGCCTAGTGTAATCCATCCATTTAATGTGGTAACTCTGAAGCTAAAGAGAGATTTGAGCCTTCCTGCATGAATCACCCTTTCAAATAGCAACTAATGACCTTAACACAAGGGAACTGTGCTGTGCTTTATAAAATCCATTTGAAACATGCCTACTTTTAAGTATATTCCAATGCATGCCATTTTGCATTTCAGTGGCAGATGTTATAGTGTTAATATATATCACCAGACTGTGTTTCAAATGACTTATTGAAGCTTTGGCGAGTCGGGTTGGCTTTAATAGCTCATTTTGTTGGATCTAACTCTCGACTGTCTTTCCAGACCAGTATTCATTAATATGAGTGCTTCAGACGTGAAGTAATGGCTTTAAATAATGGAGCATGCTTTTCAGCAGCAGGATGGGAGGGAACGCAGCTCAGGCTCAGGCTCATTAAAGCTTAAACTATATCTGAAATCCACTTGGGCTTCAGGGATGTGTTGGAGGGATCAAACCCAGTCGGTCCCCAAACAGCTCTGTTGGAAAACTCGCATCGAACCCATGAACACTTGTGTGACAAAAGCTTAGTATTTTGAATCATAAGGGGTTGTTTACACGAAAACTTTTTGTGTGTTTTGGCCGTTCATTTACACAACAATGGTGTTTTGAGGCCTAAAAATGCACATTTTGAAACTGAATGTACCCTTAAGAAGTCAACATCTTGGCATAGAGCTGTCTCACTCCTCCATAGGCTTCTACTTATTGAAACTTACCGGCCCAGAAAAGTTAGTAAAGACAATGTTTGAAATAGTCCAAGTGACTACAGTGGCTCAACCATAAGTTTATCAAGCGACGAGAATACTTTTTGTGTGCAAAAAACAAACAAAAATAACTACTTTATTCAACTATTCATTTTCTTCTGTGTGGGCCTCTGAGTAACAGCGCAGCGCTTCTGGGTTGTACGTCAGCACGTAGGCTCACTATTGGCCGACGCTGGTCATGTGTGTGATGCGTGTTACGTACAACACAGAAGCGCTTATTCTTACGGGTTGCAACAACATGAGGGTGAGTAATTACTGACAGAATTTTCATTTTTGGGTGAACTAACCCTTTAAAGCAGTGGTTCTCAACTAGGGGTTTGGGCCCACTGGAGGGCCTCAAGATGACTATTTAAAATGTTATTATTTAAAATATGACAAACCAAGCATTAATATAACCAAAATAATTGAAAATCACTATATTTCTAATAATTAAAAAAAATATTAAATCCCCTTTTTTCCTGATCCACAATATGACAATGATAATGTCGTTTTTAGACCTGGAAAAGGATAAAATGGTAAAACTCCATGGGCATTTTTATACTGACTAAAAATACATTTTTCTAGTTAAGCCATGCTCTAAAATATTTTATTGTAATTGTGAGTGATTTCAAAATCCTAATCCTTATCCTGTAGGGGTGTATTGATACCCTCTTCACACGATTCGATACATATCACGATACTGAACTCACGATATGATATTATTGCGATACTCCAAGACATATGGTAAAAGGTCAACAAAAAAATTACTGTTGATTAAAATGCTAAAATTGGTATTACATTGAGGGTGTAAATGAATAAGCTTGGACTTGGTGCTGGTAACTCAATGCACAGGACAATTGTGGTGACACCAGCATAAAAATATTCATGATTCTGAAGCTGAAAATACAGATTTATTTTAGACGAATATGCTTGCACTCTGTCACTAACTAGATATATTTAAAATAATGTAGGCCACTTTTTACTGGTAACATAAGACATTTGGCATTATCAGGACACACAAATATTCCCCCATTGCATACATTTTATTCAACATTATATATAGTAGTTTAATGCAGTACTGACACTAAAAATAAACTTTTTTTCTCACACAGTCATTTTTATTTTGGGTGAACTATACACAATACAGATTGTCACTATCCACGATACATATTGTTGCCTTTTTGTATTGCAATATATTGTGACACGATATATTGACACCCCTATTATCCAGTAAATCACAAACAACTTGAAAAATCATGTTGTGGACAATGGGAGGCAAAAATGGTCTCAACAGATATAGGAAAAATGTTATTTGAATTTTAGTTTGGAGGACAGATTTCACAAAAAGCATTAACATTAAAATTTTAAATCTGAACTCAAAACCTTATAGTTGCTGACATATATAGCTCATGCGACAACTAGCCCCGATTTGTTTTGACGTGTGCCGTGGCTAGTGTCTATTTTATTTGCAAAAAATATGTTTTCCGTTGAGTGGTTGTTGAGTTTGAGTGACAGATGTTGGGTTTGTGTGTGGTGGATGGTGCTGTATCAGTCAAACTCTGTGACAGGCTCAATCCAGATTGGCTCCATCTATCACATCAGACTGACACAGACATCAGCTCTAATCTGATGCTTCACTGGTAGCCAACAATGCAAACACACTCAGAAAGAGGGGAATACATCAATCTTATTCACTTTAAAGCAGTCTATATTGAAAAAAAAGAAAGAAGAAGAAAATTTTAACTCTTTCTTTAACATTAAAACAATGTTCACCACAATTTTGAATGGGAAAACGGTTTTAAATATTGGCTTGTAAATGATTTTTTCTATCTCGCCTTATACATACGCTTACCAGCTAAGCTTTTTATGCAAGAGGATGGGAGGAGATTTCTTTGAAGCCTTGCAGCTTGCGTGTCTGGTTGTCATGGTAACATTCAGTGACCTTGTCCAATTCCTTCTGTCAGTATGCACATTTGGGAGATGGGGGAAGCCTAATCAGGGTGTATGTGGGCGAATGCATGGCTCAGAGACGGCCTAGTCTGTCTGATGCCTGGTGACACTAGATAAAGCCCCGAGGAACATTTAGACACATGACAGCACACGCGCGCACACACACAAATACATGCATACGTGAGTACAGGATGAATTCTAGAAACAGCGTTCAGTTTGACTGTAAGGCTGAATTATACGGATGATTATTTCAGTATGTTTGCAAATTTTTTGTATATTTTATGTTAGATAAAATCTCTTAATATGGTTTTATCAAAATAATATTAAGAACAGTGAAATGCATGTACTTATGGGTGTTTTTTGCGTGATATTTTTTTGCCTCATTTAATCAAGACAGAGCTGCTAGATTCAAATATTGCTGATGCAATACCTATTTGAAGTGCACACTGCCTGAGTTTAAAAAAGACAAGCCATTTTATTTGTAGATTTAAATGTAATTGTAGTTGCTGCACTGAAAAAATGACTATTTCTACTTGATCTAACACTTAATATTTTCACTATAACCTAAGATTGTCAGGTTGCCAGTCAGTCATATTCCATTTTTTGAATAAAACCAGTGAATTCAGATGTTTCCTCATGAAGCACATTTTTGTTACTTGACAGTGCAATTTTACAGTGTTGGTAAAGAGGTTATTTTATAATGTGTTTTAAATTATTTAAGAATTGGCAAGCTACTTATTTGAACAAAACTACAGTAAAAACAGAAATATTGTGAAATATTATTACAATTCAAAATAACAGCTTTGCATCTTAATACATTTTAAAATGCAATTTATTCCTGTGATGGCAAAGCTGAATTTTCAGCATCATTACTCCAGTCTTCAGTGTCACATGATCATACAGAAATCATTCTAATATGATGATCTGGTGCTCAAGAAACATTTATTATTATCAATGTTGAAAACAATGTTTTTTTTTTGTTTTTTTCGAAAAGTCTTCTTTTTTTTCTTTTTTTATCTGAACTTTTGAATGGTTTGTTAAAAATGAATTTTTATAGATTTTTTTAAAGATAATATTTATACATTAAAAATTATATCAATGTAAAGTAAAAATGCCTTAAGTCCAAGTATGGTCTTTAGGCATTTTTACTTAAAGGGTTATTTCACCCAAACATAAAAATTCTGTCATTAATTACTCACCCTCATGTCATTCCAAACACGTAAGACCTTCGTTCATCTTCAGAACACAAATGAAGATATTTTTGATGAAATTCTAATGCGCACAAATAGTATTCTCGTCGCTTCATTAAATGAAGGTTGAACCACTGTAGTCACATGGACTATTTAACGATGTCTTTACTACCTTTCTGGGCCTTGAAATTGGTAATAACATTGCCAGTCTAGGGGGGGTCAGAAAGCTCTCGGTTTTCATAAAAAATATCTTCATTTGTGTTCTGAAGATGAACGAAGGTCTTACTGGTTTGGAATAACATGAGGTTGAGTAATTTATAGAATTTTCATTTTTGGTTGAAATAACCCTTTAAGTCCAAGTAAAATAAGACTATTCTATAACTTTCCATGACAGCTTAAGAGCCATGAGGATGACTAACTATATGGTTTTCTCATATTTTGATAATAGCGACAGAGCACTTCTCGAAAGGTCATTCGACACATAAAATTACAACTTTTCATAATAACCTCATTATAACCCTTTTTATTTCCACAGATGTCTTGTGTGAGATCAAATCTCACGGTAAAAGTTCACCACATGAGAGCTTGGACAGCGTGTTAAGAAGTGACATATAAAGAAGCAACCTGAGCTAAACATGTAAGTCATACACACCACAGGATGTGAAAGTGATGTGGAGTCCAGCGGTTGCTGACACACTCATTTGTCAGTGTGACCTTGCTTCACTTCCATCAAGGTTCTGCAAAGGTACCATGCCTCCCCTGGTGACGCTAAGCAATTATGATAACATAAAAAGAAATATCTGCAGATAACTTAAAACCCATGTCCATTATCGCCAAGACCGAGCAATCTGTTCCACATAAGAGAACCCATTTATGCATTCAATAGGTGCATGGCAGGCAAAATTATCTTGGCATGAGGTGAGAGGAGAACTGTCTGTAGCCGAACAAAGGCGAGGCAGGGAAGTCAAACTGTTAGTTAATTAGTTGAGCGGCTTCGCATTAACCTTTGCCGTTACCTATGTAAATGCTGATGAGTGTTACTGTGCCCTCGGTGCAGGTGATGGACAAACATTGGTGCTATACATGTACTTACTCAAGGACGTTCTCATTATTATGATATGAAGTCACAACTCTCCGTTAATGAGGTTGTGTTTAATGATTGTTTTATTTAATTATTGCCTCCAAGCTGCTGTGTTATTTTAGAAATCGTGTTGTGTCCCTTGTACCTTAATGAATCTTGTTTCTCTAGGCTTAATTAAGAAATGCAGTTTACAACAGCTTATAATATACATTGGACAACCTGTAAACTATACAATTATGAAAACACTGGCCTGTGGCCACAGTTTACTTTAAATTGGCCTTAAATTTGATTTAAAACCCCTTATATTAGACACACCATACGTGGGTCTAAGCGTTTTATTTTTGTAAAAGGATTCAAATAAATCAACAAAAGGATTGTTCACAGAATCATAATCAGCTTAATTTTTACATTTTCAGATGAGTGGTGTTTGCATGACAGGATGTTGTGTGTGGTTACTGGTTACCAGGGTGTTGCTAAGTGGTTTCTAGTGGTTTAAGTTTTCTGAGTGATCTTTTCTATGTTGCAATGTGGTTGCTAGAGTGCTCTTGGTGTTTGCTTACCATTCACACTAAGACGGGTATCTATAACAATAACTAAATTAGTTATGTTTTTATTGTTTATCAGCTGGAAAAATCGCTCTCAGAGTGATTCCAACAATATCATTCCTCTGCGTCGTTATTGATTCTGGTTGTGGTGTGGACTTTTCTATTCTCTCAGAATTAGAACGATTAGTGAAATGGTTTTTGAGGGCCAAAATCATTGACCGAAAACATAGTTCAATTAATCAATAATGTAATTACAAAAACATTAGATTTGGTTTTAGTTTTTGGTTTTGGTAAAAAAAATTAAAAAAATTGGTGCATCACTAATATTGATTATGAAATATTTTTGAAGTAATTTCAAGTCCCTATGACATTCTGATGCTCCTTCAGTTGAAATCTACAGGATTTATTTATTTATTTTGCCCATTTAATCGTATGCTAGGCAAAAATAACGTCTCTTCAACACGCGAAAAACAGATATTTTAAAGAACTGTTTGTGTTCTTACATTGAAAGTCAATGGGGACCAAAACAACATTGGACCCCATTGGCATTCTTTGTACGGACAAACAAAGCATTTTTCAAAATATCTTCCTTTGTGTACTGAAGAAGTGATGCATCACTAGTTATAATTATCAGCCTTGGTTTGAAAAGACCTTAATTCAGAAGAGCCCAATTCCAAGTCCCTATGATATTCTGATGCTCCATCAGTTGAAATCTACAAGACTTTTTTTCCCCCTTTTAATCGTATCTGCTAGACAAAAATAAATCTGATCTCCTCAACACTGCACACAATTTGAGGCATGATGTCTGTAGCGCAAATTTAGCGCTAAGTTAGAATCAAATCCCCAAGTTTGCATCTAAGATCTTAAGCAATAAATGTGCACTCATTAAATACAATAAGTCTTTGTTTGAATTGTGTTGGCAAATACCAGTCATCTTAAAGGTATTTCTAACACCTATCCTCTTGCAAAAACTAACTTTTGATAACTACCAATGTCATTGTTAAAGTACTTTTTTTTATAGGCAGCCAGTCCATTCCAATGAGGACGTACAGTATATAAAAAGAGAGTGTACCCCCCCTCTACCTCATCAACTGAAGTAACCATTCTGACCTTTAGAGGATGCTGTTGTCATCAGGATGAGGCCTATTTGTGAACAAACTCTCTTATTCTCACTTTTTCCTCATTTGTACTACTCACCGGATCCCTTCACCTGCATGGAGTGGTTTTCCATTAGTGAGGAGCAAAAGCAGTTCGAAAAAGAGAGGGATTGTGCGCATATTTATAATGCCACACCAAATGGTTCCCCGACACAGTGAAGCGTGACTGTGAAAATGGATTATCGTGCAGAATCAAGCCAAACACTGTCAAGAGTGTGCTGCGCTGATGCTGACGTTAAACCGCTTACAAACACAACCGCAACTGCACCTGAATCACTCCAGAGATTCAGATTTTGAGACTGTCAACCTAATTTTTCAGTGTTTCAGAGGCTTGTAAACATAAGTGGAACATAACTCTCTTTCTTGGTCCTTATTCAGGATTTACTGGTAAGGAACAAGATGTGTTTTTTTTTTGTTTTTTTTTTACCAAACTATTGAAAGGAACTAATTAAAAGTAATTGGAAAATCTGAATCGATCTGGCCGACCAGACCTGAGTGTGGTGTGATTAAAACTGTCTTCTACACCCAATCAGACAAATCAATGTCGTTTTATTGGTTGTGTTTCCTAAGCAGACTCAAAAGCAGGGCCGTAACCACTAAAGGGATAGTTTACCCACAAAAGTCTAATTCTATCATACTCTCACCCTTATGTTTTTCCAAACCTGTAAATTTCAAACTCTCGCTTGGACACAGTTCTGAATATGTGGCTACATCCTTGAAGAAACCTGACCAAGATCTCTGGTAAAATATAATGAATCTTTTTACACAGACAGTTGCATTTTAATCCCCTGAAGCAGTGGATAGCACAAAATATGTGTGAAACTAGAGATCTGTGACCCAACTGATATCCACATTTAGCCTCTTTCTGTTGTCCAAATCATCCCCACATGCTACTAACCACAAACACATTGCAAGGTGAGGTCTTTTTAAACAGGGAGGGTATGTAATTCATTACCTGTCATGACAACACCTCGCAACGACAACCCACCTCCTGTGATAGATTAAAGGGGGATTTCAAGGGGAATGACTTGGCAACTGTGCTCAACTCTCCTAATTGTAGGTTTGTCTTCCTCTATATCCCCCGTCCCTGTGTTTTTTAAATTATACAAGTTTGTTTGCCCTTTCAATCACTCTTTGTATGTGTGTGTGTGTGTGTGCGTTAGTACATTTTATCATGTCTTCATGCTGTTGTGGTTATCTCTTTGCAGATAATCTGAAATAGACTGTCAAATGCTGTGCATGTCGGAAATGACCACCTTGCACATAAAATCGGAGTCTCAAAAGAGTTCATTCTGCAGTTGTTCAGATTTCAGCGCAGTGTTATAGGAAATAGTTGTTCTGCTTTAGGAGATAAATAAATAAAACAGGCAGTAAATGAAGGGTGGGCTCTGTGGAGGAAGCTCATTTCATGGCCCAGTGTGTGTGCTCGATAATACGTAGTGCTGGGATTTTAGGGTGTGTTTGGAGCAGATTGCTTGTGGGCTTCCCTACTGTGTTGCTGCAGCTGCTAAACTGGAGAGGAGAGAAGAGAGGAGATTTAACCTCAGCGTCAGAGAGGCACAGAGGCCAAATGCGCACCCTCCCTCTTCTCTACACGCTCAAGCAGGACAAGCAGCTGAAACACATACACTCGCACGTGTATTTATGAGCACACTATAAAAACAAGTGAGAGCTTATTAAGAACACATTACATTGTAAAGTACACCTCGATACATAAGTACATTAGTACACCTCAAATTAGTGCTGCTTGTTAATGCAAATAAACCACTATTAATTTGGGGTTAGTACGTTTAAAAAAAAATCTACTTTTATTTAACAAGGATGTACAAAAGTTAGTTAATTACTAAGCAGTACAACTGTTTTCAAATTTAATAAAAAATAAGAAATGTTACTTGAGCACCAAATCTAAATATTGGAATGACTTCTGAAGGATCATGTGACACTGGAGTAATGGCTGCTAAAAATTCAGCTTGGCCATCACAGGAGGAGTATTAATATATTTATTTAAATATTTTGCAATATTAATGTTCTACTGGATTTTTGATTAAATAAATGCAGTTAGTTTTGGTGAGCATAATAGACTTGCTAGAAATGTTCTATTGTTTTTCTGAATGAACTAAAGATATTCACAATGTGGACAAAATAACTGGTGAAAAAAATCCCGTCGACTCGCACTTAAAGGAACACGCCGCCTTTTTGGGAACTATATTCTCAGAAGGTGAAGCACTGCTACGTGGGCGAAGTGATTTGCTCGCAGCACTTGAGAAGCCCGTGGTGAGGAGCAGAGAGTTCGCTCAGAGTTGGAGTAAATCACTCCGCAGAAGTAGCAGTGCTTCGCCTTCTGAGAATATAGTTCCCAGTATGTTTAAGGCTTTGTCTCATGTGACCTTTGTTATTTGTACACACTGTGACTATAAAAATCACAACATGTAAATAGGAAAATGTTGGTGTTATTTTGTCACTTATTGGGAGCAGTATGCTAGCTGGAGCCATTTACCTCCAGTCTTTGTGCTAAGCTAGGCTAGCGGTGGGTGCGTCAGACAGAGTTACGGCATGCACGGAGATGAAAAGGGTATGTATGGACTTATCTAACTCTGGGGGATACGGTGAATAAGCTCCCAAAAAGTCGGCGTGTTCCTTTTAAGGAGGGACCTGAGACTATGTTGAGCAGAATATCATAACATAACAACTGTGTGATTAAAAAACACTCAAATACCTCAGTAACCACATAGCAACGCCCTAGTAACTAGGGTTGCAAAATTCTGGGAATTTTCAAAGATGGAAACTTTCCATGGGAATTAATGGGAATTTAAGAGAATTAACAGGAATTTATGGGAATAAACTGGGAATTTTCAAAGTTGAAGGTTGGCTCTTATGGGGAACTTAAATATAGTTGAGGAAAGTATATTTTAGCATAATCTTGACTAAAACAAACAGATTCCATTCAAATACACTTGAATATCCATGCCATTCCTCAATCACATGCACATAGCACACTGCTTACTGCATGGCTATTGAGACCACACCCCCTACTGGCACTGTGCATGCCTCCATCACATGTACAGAAGCCCAAAGCACAAGACTATTGAAGGCACACATTTGAGCCTGTGGACGAAACAAAGTGAAGTAAGTTTGATGATATTATGGGGAAATATATTTATTAAATGTTTAAATTGCAAATATCACATACAAATGTATTCATCTAGTAGATAGCAAGCTGATAAGTTAGATGCTAAATAAGCTAGCATAACTTTATTTAGGACATAAGTAGGGCTGGGCGGTATGACGGTATATATCGTTACCGCGGAAGAAAATGTCAACCGTAACAGATTTTTTTATGCCGTGTATACCGCGACATGTAAATAAGTAGGCGTGGTTAACTCACGTGCAGCGTGTGTGAGACTGAGACACTGATATTTGTCAATGAAACATGAAGAAAGACCAAGAGGATCCACAAAAGGAATTACGATTTCAAAATTAACGTGATATTTTCGGGGGGAAGGCGCAGAAGTCAACTAGAGCAGTACAGCACACTGAAAGTTTAGAGAGACACACATGCTCGCAACGGGGCTTACTTGACAACAAGTTCATATATCAATACGAATAGAAATACAGTTACTTTCAGAGTGGACGCGCAAGCGGTTGCCGTGGTAATGAATATTTCCAAAATTCCCCAGCTTAACTTCCCATGGAAATTTACCCGAAACTTTCCGGAAATTTACCGGAAATTTTCCGCCCCTTTGCAACCCTACTAGTAACTACCCCCAAACACCCTTTACATTTTTGTTAGAAAATGTACAAATCTAGTCAGTTGTTATACTAATAATACAAACAGTAGTGTACATTGCATTACATAGTATGTGAATGTACATTAGCATCATCACTATAATGTTAAATAAAAGTTCATCCAAAAATGAATATTTTGTCATAATTTACTCACTTTCCTGTTGTTCCAAACCTGTATGACTTTATTTCCTCTGCTGAAGCAGAACACACAAGATATTTGTCAAAAAATTTTGTTTGTTTGTTCTGTTAGTCAATTGGGTATAGTTGAAACATTTTTTAAAATGTGCAAAGATTTCCACAGAAGGAAAGTCATACAGGTTTGGTGGAGGGGGAGTAGATGATGACAGAAATGTTATTTTTTGGGTGATCAATTCCTCTAAGTGACCAAACATTTCAAACTAGGTTAGTGTGTCTTTTAGCATGATCCAAAGTTCTTTTCTCCACTCCATCAGATTGGCAGTCCGTAGAGAGCAGCATCATAGAGTGAAACGGCATTCTAAAGCAGACTGGATCTTCTTCTGTGTCAGAAAGACAGGCCAGCGATTCACGCTCACACACTGCTCTCATCCAGCACAGAGCAAATTGTGCATGAAATTGGTTCAGAAAACATGAACTGGAACGATCCCATCTTCAGTCCCTTTTTGCTGGGTCTGCAAAAACCGTGTTGGCTGTTTAATTACAAAGTATTAACACGCCAGCGTTGCATGATGGGTGACTCAGCTACCGATTGGCTCTCACCATGAATAACCATGGCTGTGTTGCTAAAACATGATGAATGTTGGTTGTAAAGTTCAAATCATATGTGGCAGTGCAAAAAGCTTGCCAGGGCTTTCGTGGAAACTATTAAATGCACATTTATTGTACGGTCTTTCTTTGGATAGCATGATAAATGACTTCACCGCGTTCACCTAAGGGATCAGTGATGCAGTGCAGATATCTAGTAATTGAACAGAACAGCATGACTATTGCTAGAGAAAAGAGCAGAAACATTATTTTGACATTATGCAAGCCCTTTTTGCTCCAGACAAGATGTTTTGGCTGTTCCTTGCTTCAAAACATTTGTTTCTGTTTATAAGGTGAGGTGAACACGTGCAATTTTTGACTGTATACTTCACTTCTCAGACCTCGTTCTGCTCCGTGACTGAATAACTTAATCCCCAGCTCGAGTTGTTTCTTTATCTTTATTTTTCTCTCACAGTCATTCCTGAGCTGAAGGTTACGGTGTCGCTTGTGAAGGCGTCTTGTCTGACACAAGGCTGATATGTTGGAATTTAAATTATATGAGGGCTAATCTGGTTTCTAATTGCACATTACAACTATGACTTACAAGCACTGTGAGTTATTTATTCAACACAATTTTGTTTCACCCTTTACATCTGTGTGTGGGTTTTGCAAATCCCATTAAAAGTATTAAAAAGAGCTTGTGACTACTCCATTGGATCCTCAAACTGCATGTAAAACCTCATAACTCCACCCCGCCTCTGTCGTGAATGAAGTGCCGCACACAGTTTGGACCATCTCTGCTTGTTTGCAATGCAAGGGTAAAAAAACAAACAGGTTGTTTAATAATTACAGCGTTTTCTTTACTCAAGAAACTCTATACTAAAGGTTAATGTTTTATGTATTTGAGGAGTTGAGAAGTGTGTCTTAGTGTAGCATTTGTTATCGAATCATAGCCAATACTGTCTTAAACAGCCTGTGCGAAGCACAAAAAACTGAGCGCCCACATAGCTACAGTAAACCTTTAAAGGAGCCGTATGTAAGATTGTGGCCAAAACTAGTACTGCAATCACTTTCAAATTACTGTAGAGCGGTGTATCCCCTCCCCCTCCCCCTGACTCGAGGTTGCCAGATAGGCTGCAGGATCCAGCAGGAACGTAGTGTGGTAACTAGAGCAGAGCTGGCAACCCCGATGCCGAAACACTACTGACTTCGTGATTGGTAGATAGGTGGAGGGTGGCGCTTCAGGCCAAAACACAACATGACAACATCAACATCAGTTGAGGGCTGCAACTTCACTTTTTAAATGACAATTTCCTGGCCGGACTACTGTTGTCAGTGATATAAGTATTTGAAATGAACATGATTTCTTAATGTCTAGTGACATATCAGGGCCATTTTATGATTAATTGAAATACATTTCTTACATACAGCTCCTTTAAGATGATTGAAACATAATGCAATGCACTTACTGCCTTAGATACAGCCATTCTAATGACGGACAAAACGTGGACTATGTCCGGCATTTGCTGGTCAAAAACCTTGTAACTCCATTTGAGCTTGATTGAGTATCTGACCATATATAAAGACTTTTACTGATATGTAGGGGTGGGTGTTATAAGTAAAATCCAATATCACAGTATAAGTAATTTTGTCATGGTAATGGCATATGTTACAATATATTTTAGTTTTGCACAACCAAAAATGTATGTACTTAAATGTGGTATCTATTTTTGGATGATCCAGTGAATTAAATACTTAAAAAAAATGTAAAGGCTTTTTATCTCATTGGAATATTTCCTCTTTTTATTTGGAACTTGATCAATCAGATAATTCAACAAGAGCAAGATTATTTATTACTTTGAAAGACTCAAATTATTATAAAATACTTAGTTCTGACCCTAAATTCTGATTGTATGGCACATTCAAAGCTGATGAACAATATCTGATATCAGTTGAACAAGGAAAAAAACAACTATTTCCATTGCTGCGCATATATTAGCGAACACCATAATCTTTTGAATTGGCTTTTATTTTATTTTTCAGTTTTATTTTAATATTAGCTTGTTTTTGTATTGTTATTATGTGAATTTGTCATTTTTATTCGTTTTTTATATTTCAGTTTTAAAAAATATTTTATTTTTAGTAATTTCAGTTCTTCAACTTATTTTTTTTTAATTCAGTTAGCATTACCAAGGCAACATTATTAATTTGAAGTTTTTTACGTTTGTTTTTCATCTAATAACTATATTTTATTTCATTATTTTATTTCAACTTCATGACAATTAATGGAAATTTAAGTTTTATTTTTAGTTAATAACCCTCTGTTGAACCTACTGTCCGTGGGTGGGGATGCAAAAATGGTGAAGTACAAAAGTGCAAAAATGGTGAAGTAGTTTTCACAAAAGCTGTCAAAAGTCAAGGTTTTGCACATCTGGTGAACTTTTGCTGACATATAAACAGACATTTTTCAGTCCAGTTAATTTACTACCGACATTGTAATTATACAACGTGTGTTGAAAATCGTCAAACTTACACTTTAAGAATCGTGATATCATCATATTGTAGGGCCTCTGGTGATTCCCACAACTAGTATCAGACTTGCATTGACAGTCATTACGTAGACCTAGTTGTAAGTAAGTTGGATATAGCACCCCGAGTCCATTTGCCCATCCTTTTGGTGGCTTTTCCTCCACAGCTCTCAGTGGATTCTTCGCTAATCCTGTGTACTCTGTTGGGTTTATCTCCTTTCTCAATAGGTTTAAGCTAAAAAGCAGGTTCTGGATTTCCCTAAACCAGGTTTAAGCTTCTGTAAAAAGGATGCTTGAGTTTTAGGGGTCTGTTGAACGTACTCCACTAGTCTTTATAATAAAAAAGGGGCTAGTTTAACAAAGAAAGGAGGCTTTTAGTGTTGACAGAGGAACACAGAGGGGTTTGTGTTTATGCAAGAAAGTATAGGGTTACATAAAGCGCTCGCTTCATCTCTCATCTTCTCCGGGTGTTTTGATCTCTCAGCAGGCCACCATAGGTTTAGTGAGAGAGACAGATTAACCTCAATACATCCACAACATTAAACCCTTACAACAACTACTTGCTACACGGATTCCTGTTTTACACTTCACCCACGTGGAATTAGTCTGGATGTGCATTTTTAAAATGAATTGGAAAATATATACTAGAGAATTGGATTGGAGTGAGAGATGTTTGTTTATGCAGCCCTTCCACATCTCCTGCAGATTAAATGCAGTATGTGATACAAGAACAATTTCTGAGACCACTTATATGGTATTTTTAGTAAGCTTGCCATCTAAGTCTAAGATGATTTGCAGTAGTGGAGCAAATGTTCTGCAATTATATAGGATGCTAAGATAAGATTTACTTAAGTAATATGACATAGCCCCAGCTGAATTCATAGTCGTTCTGATCAAAGCTTTTGCATTGTAACATAACAGCATGTCTGTAGCATATATGTTGCGACTGGTTTTGCAACAGTATAGTAGAACTGAATATCAACTACAGTACAGTAAAATCTGTTTTAAAATGTATATCTTTATGTGTTTAGAAATGGGACTTTTCTTTCGTTCTTTTTTTAATCATCTTGAAGGTCACTTTGTTCAAACCACATCCTTTCTGCTGCTTGTTCACCTATTTGAATTTCCTCTATTATATTATCTTTTCAAACTGCCATGTTCCATAGAAATGTGTCAAATGGTCATTGTTGTTATTGTTAACAAAACAGTTATTGTTTTAAAACAGATATTGTTTATAGTAGGTTTATCACTGAAATTTGTATCGCACTTTGTCTACACTTTGAATTCTTGCACCAGGGATCAATACGAGGTCGAGACCATTATAAAAGTTTGCTAAGGTCAGTTAGCACAGATTTCAATATTTTTTTTGCTTTTCTACCATATAGGCAGCAAAGTTTTATTGAAAGCCCATTTTGACAGCGATGAATATCCCCTTTTAGCCACAATACAATATTAATGCGATTTTAAACATTTTGCGATATACTGAGTATTGTGATTACATATATTGCAATATTTTGTTATTTATTACCTTTTTTTTTATCTGCAAATGTATCGGAGACAATCTGTTTATTACACATCTTCATATCCGTCTTCTTTATATATATATATATATATATATATATATATATATATATATATATACAGTGCAATGCATAAGTGAATACACCCATGCTAAAGTTGACTAAAAAGAGGAATAAAAAATCATATTTTGGAAATTGAACTTAATGCCTTAATTTAAAAAATTAGGAAAAATCCAACCTTTAAGGACACCAATTTTCTTTGTGAATGAATAATGTATCGTAAATAAATAAATGTTCTTCCTTAAAATACATGGTGCATAAGTGAGTACACCCCTATGTTAAATTCCCATAGAGGCAGGCAGATTTTTATTTTTAAGTATTTTTTTTTTATTTTTTTTTATGATACTATGCATCCTGATAAAGTTCCCTTGGCCTTTGGAATTAAAATAGCCCCACATCATCACATAGCATTCACCATACCTAGAGATTGGCATGGTTTTATTTCAGTTAGCCTAAAAGCTAGTTTGATTTGCATTGAGAGATGATCTTATGGAAAGTACCCCATGCCAATCTCTAGGTATGGTGAAGGCTATGTGATGATGTGGGGCTATTTTAATTCCAAAGGCCAAGGGAACTTTATCAGGATGCATAGTATCCTAAAAAAAATTTTTTTTAAATACTTAAAAATAAAAATCTGCCTGCCTCTATGGGAATTTAACATAGGGGTGTACTCACTTATGCACCATGTATTTTAAGGAAGAACATTTATTTATTTACTATACATTATTCATTCACAAAGAAAATTGGTGTCCTTAAAGGTTGGATTTTTCCTAATTTTTTAAATTAAGGCATTAAGTTCAATTTCCAAAATATGATTTTTTATTCCTCTTTTTAGTCAACTTTAGCATGGGTGTATTCACTTATGCATTGCACTGCATATATATATAAATAGCAGCTGTCAAATAAAAAAATAGTTTTCACTTTAAATTCCATATATTTGTTGTTACAATACATATTGTTTTAAGAAATTTTACAATGAACAACCTTATTAAAACCCTAATGAACAAGTCAAAGGTGACACTATACGTTCCTGTTCAACTATAAAATGTAGTTATGTGCTGAATCACATTTATATTATTTTAGAAAAAAACAAAAAAACATTAGAAGCAAAATGTAATACAATCCCGAAGCCAAAATTTAGGCCATGAAAAGATTGATATTTCCCCCCACAAAATATCACAATACTATGATGTATCGATGGTTTTATTTATTTATTTATTTAAATTTTTTCTCCCACCTCTAGTTGATACCCATCTTAAAATACTTGGCACTGTGTCAGTAACTGTTTCTCTGTGGGAAAGGAAAGTCAAAGTCTTATTTTTATGCATTCGTGAGTCGTGACTTTCATTTGGGGCAGAGTAATTGGTAACCACAGGGTGTGTGTGTGTGTGTGTGTCTCAAGAAAGGAAAAAGTATTTTAGCTACCATGTGTTTTAGTCAGGGTTGTGTGAACAAAAGATAAGCTGTGGCCTAAAAACATCTCAGAGTAAGACATGTATCTTCGGCAGTACCAGCCGCCCAGGTGGAGAGGATATGTGTGTGGGTTGCATGCGTTTAAGCGATCAAAACACACTCTGTCTTTCTGGTGGCAAAGGATGTTGAGAGCCTGCCGATTCCCCAGACTTTACCTTGCCAAACTGACTTCACAGTCTCTGTCCCTGCAGAATGTACATCAACATTTCCTTAGCACGTTTGCCGTTGTGCCATAAACAGTTATTTGCGTGTCATGGCTTTGCTAAGGTTAAATTTGTCTTGCTGAGCACCCTGGAGAATACGCAGCAACACTCTACTTTCTGCCCTCATGTATCATGGACAAAACAGTAATCACATGAACATCCACTCTGGGGACTTTTAATGTGAATTATTAGGTTTGAAGGATGATAGCAGAACATTTAGCCTCTTCCTCATTTATCACTATACGGTTTAGTGTGTGTTTGCTTAAGTGTATGTTTGCCGGTATTTTAGCATTTGTAATATGTGAGAATATTTATCTAGCGGTGAGCCTCTGTCTAAAAATTGCCCTATGCAGTGACAAGGTCAGAGATTGAGAGAAATAACTGGGTTAGTGCCAGGAGCATGTTGCCAGATTGCATGTGTCCATCCTGTTGACGCAAGGCGTGAGTAGACAGGGAATGCTAATGTAAGATTAACCACCCTGTCTGTCTGCATTTCCACTGAACTGTGAGGCATCTGGAGTCTTTAAAGGGGTCATATCATGTACTTTTTATTTTTTTTCCCTGAGGTCCACTTGAGGTCCAAAATGGGTATAATTTAATCTTTTATGACCTTGCTTTGTTTTGACAATGTTTTGTATCCTCTCTCTGACCCTCAGATTTAAAGGGATAGTTTACATAAAAATGAAACATCTGTCATCATTTACTCACCCTCGTGTCAATTCAGACCTGTATGATTTTCTTTATTCAATGGAACACATGTATTTTTATGTCTCAATTTTATATATATATTTTTTTTCATACAGTGAAAGTCAGTGGAGTTCTATTCTTTTCTTTCGTTCTTCTTTTCTGCTCCACAGAAGAAAGAAAGTAAGTCATATTTGGAACATGAACGCTATTAAATGAATACATAATATATATATTTTTTTGGTGAAACCAAAAGCAAGGATGCATTAAATTGATCAAAAGTGGGGGTGTAAAAGATGAAAAGATTAAAGTACTTAAGTATGATAAAAATGTATCCTTCCCAGTTTAGTAGAAGTTACTGAAGCAAAAGTTTCTATTGTTTGTCCACTTACACAAACATGCACACACAGTTTAGTAAATAAAGTGTTAAGACTGAAATTGCTTCCCCAGGAAATGAAAAGTAGCAGTTTGTGACATAAAAAGAGGAAGTTGTCATGTTGTTTAGCACGTTTGTTTCCACCTTTTAAACCGATTACAAGCCGTCCTTTAAAGATTCAAAGTGTTAGAAGTTTCATCTGTCTTCCTTACATTTTTTGTTTCCCTTTGTTACATATGTCTGTTTGTCAGATCTTTCTTGCTTTCACTCTCTCTGTCTTCCCTCCACCCCCTCACAAAGTCACATCACATAACTGCCTCACCTCTGTTCTGTGCTGTAGTGTGGATCTGTCTTATTTCTAACCCTAACTTGAGGAGACAGGCCACAGGCATCCCTAACACACAAAAACAGTCTGCACAATGACTGCATTTACATGCACAGAAATGTTCCTATATTAATCAGAATTACTTGTTTATAAAGAAATGCATAGGCTACCTTTATTTAGCAGGGATGCTTTAAAGTGATCAGAAGTGACTAAAGTTATGTTACAAAAGATTTTGATATCAATTCAATGCTATTCTTTTGAACTTTCTACTGATCCTGAATCAAATCTATCACTTGTTTTCATCAAAATATTAAGCAGCGCAACTGTTTTCAACATTGATGATAATTAAATGTTTCTTAAGCACTAGATCAGCATATTAGAATGATTTCTGAAGGATCATGTGACTGAAACCTGGAGTAACGGCTGCTGAAAAATCACAGGAATGAAGGACATTTTAAAATATATTTTAAAACAGTTATTTAAATTTGTAATAATATTTCACAGCATTACTGTTTTTAAATGTATTAGGCCTACATAAATGCAGCCTTGGTGACAAGAAGAGACTTCTTAAAAAAAACAAAAAAAAATTCAATTCCTAGTGTACATGTAGACAAGTGCCCAGCCAGCAATGATATGTGGGGCCCAGATGAGGGCTTCATGGGCGGCAAATGTGGGCCCCATTATGGGCTTGCACCCGGGATCCACATTGGGGCAAGCCGTGGAAGCCCAGACATACTAAAAGTGGGACCTGTAAGGGTACTGCATGGGTCTTAATTGGGCAATTCATGTCAGACCCATTTGGGCCCCACCTGCCCAAATGGGTCTAAAGTGGGCTTGCACCCAGGATCCAACCATGGCTACCCAGATGGGCTTTAAATGGGCTCTGTAAGAGTCTTATGTGGGTCCTAACTGGGCAATTCATGCCAGACCCATTGGGGCCCCACCTACCCAAAGGGGTTTAAAGTGGGTTTGCACCCAGGATCCAGCCGTGGATGCCCAGATGGGCTTTAAAAGGGATCTATAAGGGTGTTATGTGGGATCTTAACCGGGCAATTCATGACAGACCCATTTGGGCCCCACCTGCTTAAAGGGCGTTTAAAATGGGCTTGCACCCGGGATCCACACGGGGGCCAGCCGTGGATGCCCAGATGGGTTTTAAGTGGGACCTGTAATGGTCTTATGTGGGTCTTAACTGGGTAATTCATGTCAGACCCATTTGGGCCCCACCTGCCTAAAGGGGTTTAAAGTGGGCTTGCACCAGGATTCAACCCGGAATGCCCCTATGGGCTTAAAGTGGGCTCTGTAAGGATCTTATGTGGGTCCTAACTGGGCAATTCATGCAAGGCCTATCTAAGCCCAACCATGCCAAGTGGTTTAAGGAAACAATCTAAGAAAAACTAAAAATGAGGAATGAATATAAGTCCAAGATAAATACAAGACACTTGACGCTTTGAACTGCAAGAAATATATTGTTAAATTGAACAACAAAAATATCTTTAAAAAACTATTTAAATGTCACAATGTAACGGGTACCGTAGCAACGGCACCGTGGATAACAGATTAATTCCTGTAAAACAGGAGAGAAACGAGGAGACAGTGTTATCAGTTTCGAGCTCTCTGCAGTAATTTATTTTCTGAATTTTCTTCAGCAATCACATCTCTATTGTTAAGTATCATTGTATGTTTCACATATTATATGTTCAGTGTCTTTTTAACATTACAATGAATTTTCAGTGTCCATGTCAATGCAAAATCCATATTAAAATAAACCTCTTTCCACCAAATGCATGTTCACTTACTCTTCATGCTTGTATTTTATACTATTTATCAAAATGAAATGTAAAGACAATGGTAATATTCACCAGCTTTTTTTTAGATACTTAGAATCTTCCATTCACAGTATTTTATCAGTATCATGTTAATACAGTACTGCAAAATCATGCTCAGAACTCATAAAGTGATTAAAGTGTAACTTTTAACCTCGTTTTAAACTGTAAACATTTTTGTATAAACTCATTGAGCAAAAAATCTGTTAACATTACAAGCTCAAAAAAATATCTTCATGTACATATATATACACGGGGAAAGTGTGTGTTGAGCTGACTTGATCTCTCTGACTTGAATGTCTCTCGACCGTTACTCTGTAGGACTTTGCCCTCTCGTTTCAACTCATTTCAAACTAAATCAAAAACAGACCCTAACGAAGCTCATTTCACTAAAAACAGTTCACTCATATCTCACATACATTTCAGCATAGATAAATGCTACTTCTGAGGTGTTTTTATACAATTACCCACCTGTAAAACAGGAGAGAAACGAGGAGACAGTGTTATCAGTTTCGAGCTCTCTGCAGTAATGAAAAACCCGCGCAACTCACGCAGCTACAGTAACTCGTCACTCTACACTGCCCCTACTGGCCTGGAGCAAACACTACACAATTCACTTTAAGTCAGGAAAATTCACATTAAAAATAAAAGAATTGGGATACTTGTTTAAAAAAAAATATATATACAATCACTTGTTTCAAATAAAAGACAATAATTGTGAATATTCTTAAAACACAAATACAACACTTTTGTGGTCGTCACAACAACATACCGGTAAACAAATCAAAAATATATTTTAATTTAAAAGAAATCTCTGAAAAAAAACATCTCTCCAAAAAATACATTAATACAAAATTATTACATCGAACAACAAACATAATCTTTAAAAAACAATTTAAATGTCACAACACACTGGTAAATAAATCAAAAATATATTTTTATATATATTATCCCAGTTCAAACCCATGCCCACTTTGCCCATAAATGTACCATGCAGGACCCATATATGTGTTCCCAGTTCAAACCCATGCCCACTTGGCTCATAAAAATTATATGCAGGACCCATATATGCATTCCCAGTTCAAACCCATGCCCACTCGGCCCATAAATATGCCATTCAAGACCCATATATGTGTTCCCAGATCAAACCCATGCCCACTTGGCCCATAAAAATTCTATGCAGGACCCATATGTGTATTACAAGTTCAAACCCATGCCCACTTGGCCCATAAATATGCCATTCAAGACCCATATATGTGTTCCCAGTTCAAACCCATGCCCACTTGGCCCATAAAAATTATATGCAGGACCCATATGTGTATTACAAGTTCAAACCCATGCCCACTTGGCCCATAAATATGCCATTCAAGACCCATATATGTGTTCCCAGATCAAACCCATGCCCACTTGGCCCATAAAAATTCTATGCAGGACCCATATGTGCATTCCCAGTTCAAACCCATGCCCACTTGGCCCATAAATATGCCATTCAAGACCCATATATGTGTTCCCAGATCAAACCCATGCCCACTTGGCCCATAAATATGTCATGCAAGACCCATATATGTGTTCCCAGTTCAAACCCATGCCCACTTGGCCCATGCCTGTCCCTTATGGGGCCCATGTAATCAGCTCATATGGGCTTCCTATGTGGGACTCGTACTACAAAACCTACATGGGACCCACTGATTTCACCCAGCCAAAGCCCATGCCCACACAGTACCCATGGAACCCGTAGTTAACCCATCTGGGCCCCACGTGTCATTGCTGGCTGGGTGTACATGTCATATAAACACATATACCTGATTATAATAGTCTTGATCGACCTATATTTTGGGTTCTAGAAGTCTGAGTAAGACAGCTAGCATGTCATAATTTTGATTTATATAATCACCAATTCCGACTATAACTGAACATTCATTTATTTTAGATGATTTCTGTCCAAATTAGAGTAATTCTGGGTTAAAAAGTCAAGCAATAAAGTTAACATATTTTTGGATGGAATAGAAGACTGAAAAGAAATTATCATAAATCAAAACACAGATGAGTGAAAGCACTGTAAGAGTCTCATGGCCTATATTTTGCTATTGTGCCGTTGTCAAGGGCATGAATGGAGATTAATGAGTCCAAATGAGTTCAATTACTGTGCAGAATTGCAAAAAAATGCATCACTTCCTGTAGGGAAAAGCATAAAATAATATGCACCATTTATTCAAAAATATTTGAATACACCCCATGATGCTTTGCGTGAATTATGTGAGTAACTTCTGTTAAACTGTAAACAATCAGTGAAAGGCTTGCTCTATGAATGCAAAAATAATGACATTATTGTACTCACCCTTCAACCATAGAACATTTAAAGGAAATTTACTCACCCTCAAGTTACCAACCTTGGTTACCAACATTCTTCAAATTATCTTCTCTTGTGTTCAGAAGAAAGAAACTCATACAGGTTTGGAACAACATGAGGGTGTTAGGTGTGTGTTCACATTTGTAGTTCGGTTCGCTTGGTTTGTTTGGTTCGGACCAAAAAAAACCCATTTAGTAGTCCTGGTCCGCTTAGCGTTCAGATTGGCATTTTTATCACTGAACCAAAAGATACCGAACCTAAAGACATTCGGATACGGTCACAAACTGATTGGTCGGCTTTTATGATGTATTGCCCATTTTGCGACGGAACATACCGAATATCCAAAGCAATGCTGTGTGCTGGGCTAAACGTGCCCGTTGTATGACCATGCCATATGACCATATCGCACCAAAGTTCGGTTCAGACCCCATCTTTTCAGGGGTCTTGGTCCTTGGTGCGCACCAGGGTTCGGATGGCAGCGTTTACACGTTCAAATGAACCGCACTAACAGTGTAATCGCACTAGGGTTCGTTTTAATCAAACCAAACATGCCAAGTGTGAACACACCCAAAATGATGACAGAATTTTCATTTTTGGGTGAACTATCCCTTTAACAAATTACTACAACAGATCCCGAATAACACCAAAAGCTCGATTCTTTCCGCAGCAATATTACGGATGGGTTAAATATCACTGTAGCAGTATTTGTCTATATTATGTAACATACGTTGCCTTAATCAAAAATGTTCATTAACTTTAGCATTGAGGTATAACATTTCAAAGTGCTTTCCGTCATTTTGACACAACAAATATTGTATTTACCTGCTTTAGAAACATTCCAGTACACACTGCTAATAAAGGGATTAAGGGCCCTATCTTGCACCCAGCGCAACTGACTTTGTACACGGACGCATGTATCATTCCTATTTTGCACCCGCGCAAAGCGGACTTTTCCCTCCACAGATGCACGTCGGTTAACTAAGAAATACACTTGCGCTCCCCTGGGCGGTTCAGCGCAAAGAGGAGGCGTGTTCCGGCGCAAACGTTCCCTCATGCTATTTTACAGGTTTAGAAAACAATTGCGCGTTGCGCATGTTATTATATGCTATTTTAAGGGCGCATGCTTGGCCTTAATCAATGTAGCGTGTGCACAACGCGCATACACTTTGATTCTCTCATCTACACACAGACGCAGCAGTTATCATTTTTGCAAATCATACATTATTACCATAGATAGATAGATAGATAGATAGACATTTTATTATAAAAGCATACATCTAGCTTACACATTTACCCAAATTATCATACGCCTGTTTAACCGAAGTTAATTTGGGTGTGTTTCTCCATCCCCAACGTCCCTGACGAGAACGTCGGTCTCCTCGGCCTTGAACCGCTCCTGTCGTGCGCCTGGCAAATCCGCCGTTATAATAGGAATCCGCTTTAGAACAAGCGCGCCTGCTCTTAAAGGGAATGTGAGATGTCGCTCTGATTGGTTTATTTCACGTTACGCCCAAACCACACCTATGAATAATGAATCTACTTCAGACCAACCCCTTTTAGATTTGCGCCAGGTGCAAGAGTCATTTATCCCGCCGGGAAAATAGCAACAGCGCCAAGACCCGCCCACAAAGTTACTTGCGCTTTGCGCTTTGACACTTGCGTTTCAGATCGTTAAAATAGGGCCCTAGAAGTGAAAAGGGGAGATAATTACATTTTAAAGCACCCATGTGAAAACAAACCTGGAAAGAGAGGATTTGGGGAGAAAACTTCCAGTGCATTCCAGTGAATCATTCATGGGATATATCGTAAAATAAATCGGGAGAGCAGACCACAAATGCTCAGTATATGTTGTCTTCTTCATACGTTACAGCAGAATACAAAGAAAAAAAAGGAAATAATTAAAAGGAAAAGAATGCAGCGACTGAAAAAGCTCTTGCCATAGATTTTCTTGTGATACCATATCATATTATTTGTAGCGCAATCTTACTATTAAAAATGACTTGTTTCAGTGGAAGTTCTTTTGAGTGGAAGTTTCCCAAACCAGAAGTGCCTGCCATAATTCAAAACAAAGTAGGTTTGTCATTTATTTTGAATATGCTAATAATAACATGTATACAGAAATACTCCAATAGCTGTTGAGTACGTCAACCTCTTTTTCTCAAGAAACGTTCAACCAGAATATATATCTTAACTGGAAAATCATGTGCATATAAACATGGTCAATGTGCTACCGTGGGCGTACTTGTAATCATATCCTTATTGTGCATGTTTTTTTGCATGTGTTTGTGGTTGTCTGAATGTATAAATGTGTGAGGGGCCAAGTATCTCCACACCCCCTCGAACTCTCTCATTACAGTTTCCTCCTGGCACTGTGGGCCCCTCTCTCTGTGCCACACTGTTATCTGTCCAACTGTCTGTAGACATGGCTGGAGGGGACAAGCAGTCCAGATCTGTCCATCTGCATGTCCCTATGGCCCCTCAAATCCCTACTTAAGAGGGGACATACGACGACCTTCTGTGGAGAACTGAATTCAGACCAATTTACACACATTTTCTTCTTTGACTTAACTCAACCCACCTTCTATAGTCCTCTAATGAGAAAATATGTTGGAAATACTCCTATTTTTATACCCGAAGACATGTTAACTAGTGCAGAATCCTTCTGGTCTGCTAAATCCGTGCGTGTAGATGCTGACTCATTCTAATAGGCTGCCGTATCTCCAACAGCGAGGGCAGAAGCAGGTCAGAGAAACAGCATAATGCAGCACAGCACTGGAAAAACTGGGTCTTTTCATCCAATCCATGTTTGAAAGTTCACAGAACCAAGTCAGCCAAGCCTAACATGGCTTTTTCGCTCTCTGTCTTGCTCGCCTGCCCCCAATCACCCCTAGAGAGTCATTCAGATCTTTAGTTTCCACTCACCTTCCCAGAAACAGCCTCTAATCATTCCATCTCCTGCTTATCACCGCATAATTGGAGGTACAGCAATTAGTGAGCTCTAATTGATCCGAGTATGGACAACACGGGACTGACGCTGCAGTTTAGCATAGGGCTAATTCTCATCCCATCCGCAAGCCTGTGCAAGAGAGCGCTAGATAAATCAGCATGGAAAGAACAGCACATTTCACTCTCCGAAAAGTGGCTCAAATGCGCACCATTATCGGCACATTCCCTCGTACCAGCCACTGGAAAGCAGGGTGCAGTGAAATATAAGAGTCCACTTATTCACACTGTAAAACAGCTATCTGCTTAGCCAAGCACCTAGGGAAATTCAATAAGTTGTTCCAGAGATGAGGCTTGGCTTTTACTGGACAAAGATTTTCTGAGCATCCATCACAGAGCCGCACAGACGAACTAGTCTGCCGATACGAGGCACCAGACGGGGGAGTTAAATGAATGGTATGCACTCTCAGCAGGCCCTAAAATTAAAGTGAGACATTGTTGGGTCAACCTGGCATGTTGTATTTTTTTTTCACACATGTACTTTTTTGCTCAGAGAGCACTATTTGTTAGGGCCTCGGGTTTGGATTGCTGTATACTGTTGGAAGGATGCCTTAAATCCTGTGTGAAAGCCATTGCCTGTAATCCTGCTAATCCTCTCAGGTGTGGCGTTACTCACAGGAAAGTATAGCTTATTGGTGATGGGGAATCAAGGCCAGGGCATCTATTAAACATCCACCGGGGGACATGTGCGAGCAGAGTCAATTTAAACCATTTAAAACTGTGCACCTTTTAGCTTATTTTTACTTTATACAGCTTTTGCATTGGTATTTGTTATCGTAGTCTTACAAGGGAAGTAGAAGCCCAATGATTAGATACAGAGGAAGATCCCATCTTGAATTATCCCCTTGGCACTTCTTAGTTCCTCTGAGCCCTTGGGCACTGTTGGAAATCTCAGAAGCGAAGACCAGGAGACTTGGATGTATCTTCAGCAGGATTCTTTATTGAGAAGAACACATGCTGTTGGTATCTGCAGTCATCAAGTCTAACTAAGGCAATAATACAGTGTAGTTATATACATGTTAGAGGGCAGTACTTCGAAATGGAGACAAAGCACCTGGGTAGGTGTAAAGCATGCAAATAAAGCATGCAAATGAAGTGAACAGCAATCGCCACCCGCCCGTTTCACCAGTCCTAATCCAATCAACATAACTATGCAAAGAAAAATCCACACGTAGAGGTTTGCATTCACATTTAACTCAGGTATATAGGAAGAACAATGGTCACCAATCCAAAGAATGTGAAAGAGGCACCAAGAACCGTTAAAGACAAAAAAGGTAATAGTCTCAGTAACCTGGTTAATTTGACTTACAATGAAAGGGATAGGACTGGCAGAGATATTTTGACTATCAAATAAAGTATGCATTAAAGTATGTAATCCTACAGCACTTAATCTCCATTTACTCTGGATCGGATTTCCTCAATTTTGGGTTATTTAGGACAGATATGCAAAACAAAAGTCCAAGGTTGGCAACTGGCTGTAATAGGCGAAGTTCAACTTCAACCTTCAAAGATTTGTATTATTTTATTAGTCAATATTGTATATTTAATTGTGCATGCTTAATTTACATTTAGATGACTTTTCACATCCAACGCTTTAAACTAAACACAAATAATTGAATAACGCTAGTAACCGTTTTCTTTAGTAAATTTCAAAATGCATTTTTCTTGCTACACATTTTAATGTTGTGGCGCCTAAATTTACTTTTAGCATTATAAACAATTGTTTATAGTGTTTTCATTTACTCAGATTTTATTCAGAGTTATGTATAAGTCATGAACCAAAGCAATAATTTGTTTAGTAGTTTGAGAGCACAGGGAGACTGAATCTATTACGTCATTCACAGTGCTTTATAGGAGTGACCGGGCGGCGGGCACTAAAGAGTTCTTTCGTCAGGAATTGTCAGGAACTGCTCGTCTCAGTTCTCTGATTGGTGGAGATTTCCTTGCAGACTCATGGGTAATGTAGTTTTTCATCAGGAATTGATAACGCAGGCTGATGGCTTCTACAAAAACAAATACCAAGATAGACATCATCTATCATAATCATGTAGTAGCGCATTATATTTGGGATCATTACACAAACGTACACAGGTTTGTTTATTCTGCCTCTCTCATGAAGAAAGGATATGGAAATGTTATTTGTTGTCACTAAATATTATAAAGTGTAGTTTGTGGCCGGTTTACAATGTATTTGATTGAGTTTGATTGACATTTTTCAGACTGTGCACAAGAGTGGAAAATGCCATAATTTGTGGTCATGATGATTTAAACATCTGACTGGGGCAGATGGTTAGAATGGTTAGAGAGTCAGACTAGGAACCTGAAGGTTGTGGGTTCGATTCTCAATACCGGCAGGAAATGACTGAGGTGATCAAGGCACCTAACCCTGTAATCGCTCTCAGTGCGCCACAGCAAAAGTGTGTGAGTCCACAATTTGCAGTGTGTGCGTGTTCTCTACTCGCTGCTCCTAGTGTGTGTGCACTAACTTGGATAGGTTAAATGCAGAGGACAAATTCTGAGTATGCGTTACCATCCTTGGCCTTCAAGTCATGTCACAAATGTTGGCCATGGTTGATGGCCATGTGGCTCTATGTTAGGAGAGATTACACAACTTGTGCCATATGGAAGTCTTTGCTGAAGTTTTGTTGACTAATCAAATGGCCCTCATTAAACTTGATAAAATGAACATGGTTCCTTAATGAATAAATGTGAGAACAGTGCGTTATTGAATTACAACGATAAGGATATTTCAGTTCACACAGTTACTGGCCATTTTCAGTTGTGTAGGCTTAAAGCATCTAAAAAAGGTTCTTGTGTTTGTTAGTGCTAAAGCATTTTCATGTGTCACATGAGCTGGCTGTGTGTTTGCATGTAACGTGCTGTCAATTACACATTGCTGCTGCAACCTTTCATGCCTGTGCGCTTTGACCACAAGAACATCTGCATCCTTTCTGAAACTCACGTCAGAGACAGAGTGGGAGAAACCCGCAGCGTTAAACAGACACACATGACGGGTCTATGTTAAATGCATGTTAGAAAACTTGTATCTACATATGGACAACTTGCTTATGCTACATATGCTTAATCCATACTAATTGAATTTATAAAAGTAGCTTTATGCGCATACATGTAATTGTTTTGACGTGCATGGAAGCTCTTTAAAATCACACAGACAGACAGAAAGGCTGATTTAAAGCCGTTTATTGATGAGGGTGTCATTACACTGAGTCCACCAAAACAACAAAATGTGCTGCTCAGATCTACCATCATTATGTACACAAAAGTGCTTTCATCTCTATTTGTGCTCAGTAGCAATGAGGAATAGAGATACTACAGCACACTATGGAAGCAGACATGCACATGAATTAGCTAATGCTAATTGTCCAAAACTATGTTCTGCTAACATCTTGAAGACTCCTGTTTATTGAAAGTTATTTTTCCTTTTTTATTGCTGTGCAGTGAAAAGAATGACTAACAATCACAATCTATGATGCACAAACCTACTGAGAGTTGTGCAGAAATATCATTCTCTAAGCCTAGATTACAGCAAGAGTTCAGCCAAAAATCTAAAATTCCTGTCATAATTTACTTACCCTCATGTTGTTCCAAACCCTTAAGACTTTCTTTCTTCCATGAAACACATAAGGAGAAGTTTGGAAGAATGTTGACACAGTTCTAGTCCACACAATGAAAGTAAATGGGGACTAGGAGTTGTCAAGCTCCAAAACCAACAAAAAGCATCAAAAGATGCTTTACTTAACATCTTGCTTGAACCCCCATGGTCACCATTCACTTTTACTGTATGGAAAAAAGCAGCTTAGCCATGTTGGAAAAACTACTTCTGTGGAACACAGAAGAAAAGACTCCTTTGTTTAAGTCTGAAGGATTTTTTGGGGGGGGGTGAACTATCCCTTTAAGAGCATGATGATAGCACCAATACAAACATAACAACATCATTTCTGCATGTGTTAAATAACTCTTAGACTCGAACACCACACATTGTCATACTATATGCATATGTCTCTGTGTGTCAGCGAAACAGTGTTTGCTGCTCAGATCAAGCAGATGCTGTGGTCATTCATGCAAAGGCAACAAAATCTTTTGATTCAGTGTAATCATGTACAGCATGACTTTGGTTGACCTGGATGACAGTATAATGTAATACAGTGATTTCAGTTGAAACATCCATTCAAACAACATAATGGAATAAACATCACTTAAGTTGCTGGTTTTGCGACCATTCAGTCATCTTCTGATTGCATAAGGAATAAATAATTAAAAAAAAACGAATGGAAAATAACAACCTAGTATTATTTCCTCTGGAAGCACTCATCTAACTATGAAAAATGGTAAAACAATGTATTTTGAGGCAACATGGTCATAGTTTGGCCATCTTTTGATTCTGGTGAGTGCTTTAGCTGATGACTATTATTATTTTTCACAAGAATTTCATATCATTGTCACATTCCAAGATGATCATAGGGGATCTGACATAAGATTTCTCACCTAACAGTACAGCCTGTAATAGCTGAAACAGCACCATGCTGAGATTATAAATTAGCTCTGAGCCTGAAATCAGTGTTGTATTGGGAGTTATTTGGTTTTGTTGCAGAACAAACCACTGCGTTGGTCTGTGGAGTCTTCTGTGATAGATCAGCTTAGTGCCATGCAAATTCTTCAGTCCTGAAAGGGAAGACTGGGCCCATGTTTTGTAATAAGACTCCATTGGTGGCAATCACTGATTATGGCAGCAGGTTTCTTACAGACATGGAAATGAGGAAGCGCATGCTCCGCATATGACAGGTTTAGCAAAGCGGAGTCTGGCCTGTGTGAAATTAGCATTGCCCTTGGTTTTCTATCGCACAGAATACTCTTCATTAATCCCCAGCCAAGAAGTAGGAGGTGCCGACCAGATGGGTATTTTTACATTGCTTCAGTTATATACGGCTTTCTGCATTTATCACTTTGACACTAATTTGCCTGAGCCCATCTGTGATGTGTCGTTCCTATTTTCTGGTGCTCTTAGTAAATAAATAAATGACACCGTCTATGAAATAAAAATAAAACATTTACTAAATGATCAAATATACTGGCAAAGTATAAACGTAAAGCACCCATTTTTAAGACACATTTAAATAACGTTTTATTTACAGCCAAAAAATGCACCCAGAAGTATTGTGGAATTTTAAAATATTTAATATTTAAAAAGGTACAACTTTGCAGATTGACCTTTGATGCTACATACAGTTCTTTTGCAGATCATCAACAATGACATACAATGGCCAAACAGAGTGCATCTTAGTAATGGCTGAATCAAAGCAGATCCACATTGGGCTGATGTTTTTAGTCCTGAGTCCGTTTAATTGACTGCTGGTGTTTGGTACGGTATTGGTTCAGTGTATGACCTGATATTATTCAAGATTGTATGGAGACAGATTTGATTGGCATACGTCTTAATGCAAAGACTCGTTCCTGTGTGATAACTTCAGGTGTGGCGAGCCATTTCACAATTTCAGTAGTGCAGAATCCGCTAAAATAGTGAATGTATCGTTTTCCTGAAATCATTTCCCTGATGATTGCTGAAGGCCTAAGCCTTTTGTTTTACCTATTCACAAATCCTTATTTATGACACATGCAAACTTGAGTTTGGTTTTTCATAATACAAATGACCTTTTTGTATTACAAAAGTAATTCCATCCAGCCTCACAAAGAAACTGAAGTTTCTAGTAGCTTGCGTTATTACTACAGTTTCTACAATTTTGAGCATTTAAAATGCCACCGTTTCGGTTTTAAAGCACTAAATCTTTCTGCTCTATACATATATGTTGACGAAATGTTTTTACACATTGAAAATTGTGTTTTATGAATGAAGGCATCGTATCAAAGCCGTGCCCATCTTTCCTATCGGTCCTCTTGTGTTTAACGCCATTTCCCTTTTAAGTTGAGACACATATACCTGAATTACATGTGTAGTTTGACCACCGAATGTGGCATCGATCTAAAATCCACTTGATAAAACTAAGATTTTTGCAAACTATCATGGTCTAGAAAAAATACTGGTTGTACAGAACTAGTTCAGTCAACTCTTTCCTACAATAAGGAAACACATCAAGATGGAGGCTGTTTATGCCTCTGTGGTCAGTGTGACAAAAGTAGTCATTATGCAGTCCAAACAGTGAGGTTAAACCAAGAGCAAACACACATCAGGTCCCTTTCCTTTTGTGTTCCCTCGCTTTGCGGTTTGCACAGCATGCTGCTGCATCTTCACAGGACGTCGGGAATCGACGAGGATTAACAGTTTATGTAAGATACGAACTGCAGGGTTTGTTGTCCCTTCTCTGACAACTGTTGGTGGGAGGTAAATAATGCCGGTCTCCCGGTCACCAACTGAGCTGAAATTAATAAGAGCATTTGGGTGAAAGAAAAGAGGACGGATCCTGTTTTGAGAAATCGGGGCATTCTGTCACTTCGGTTGGCTTCGGATGGTTTCTCCGGGAGAGAAAGAGACGCTCACAAGCACACACAGATCATCACAGATGAATTACCTACGGGAGGCACTAGGACCTAGACAAACGATCCCTGAGAGAGTCAATGGGGGCCAGCTGGCAGACACAGATTTCTAGCCCTGATCGGGGCAGCTGCAGCCAGACTGCAGACATGACATGCATTTCAGTGAACCGGTGCAAGAGCCCCCCCTCGTACCCCTCCCCACCCCGGCAGACGCTCGGTACGCACAGAGTCCGACCCCTGCATAAAAGCTGCTGCCTGCATGGACAGATGCACAGTTCCCTGAAAGAACCAATCCCAACCCCCAAACCCTAACCTTATCCCCCTTTTGTCCATAGTCCAAACAGTTCAGGCACACATTGACGCGCACACACACACACACACACACACACACAAACACCTGCATGCAGGGCCAATGCAGAGCTGCCTTTAAATCACATGTGTGTCTTAACGTCTGTGGCAATGGCAAGGTGATGAAAGTGCTATTACCTAATTAACGAAGAGGATATGAATTATGTGTCTGCAGTGATTTCCTCCGCAAGGTTACTGATGCTTTACTGTAAGTGCTGCATGTTTTAATAAATGGTTTCAGTCATCATTTCCTTTTCATAATTTTCCAGTCCCAGTCTTTTAGAATATGAATGTACCAATACTGTCAGTGGACCTTTATATTTGTGCACATTGAAACGTCTGGTGGAAATTGTTTTTGAATTAATAATGATTAAGAGTTTTCATTATGCTGTTATTAAAGCGCTTGTTCAGCCAAAAATGAAATTTGTCACCATTTACTCACCTTTTTGTTAAGATATTTTGAAGAATGTTACAGTGTTTTTTCTTCACACAATGAAAGTCAATGGTGTCCAGTGTTGTTTTGGTCCCCATTGACAATGGACGTATGAACAAAAACAATTGACACATTCTTCAAAATATCTTCTTTTGTGTTTCGTAAAAAAGTAAGTCATATAGGATGTAAATGATGACAACATTTAAATTTTTGGGTGAATTGTCCATTTAAATCAATACAGGTTTTTGCTTCTAACTGCTGCACATCAGATACTTGGAGACATTAGCTTTCAGTTTAAAACATTTATCGAAACAGCTGGTAAAACTTAGTCCTCTGTCTCTAAGAAATACACCCAGCTTCCTCTGAAGTCTTGAACAAGATCTGAATGTCTTACTCTCTTGAACAGCTCTGCAAAGCCCTGTGTGTCTGTTAGCTAAACCAACAAGATGTGACATGCTTGGAAAGTAAAGCAATAGCACTTACGGGATTCATTGAGAAAAATAAACACATGGAAAAAGGAATTGTCCAAGTACAATATGGACAAAATATTTTAGAATTGGCAGCTATGCAGGCATGACCACATTACAAAGGGCTCAACTTCAGTAGGTGAACACTAGGTCTGAGATACTGGGCACAAGCAAGTCCCCAGAAATCATTTCATTCACCTCTGGAGTGCAGTAATCTGGGAAGTCAAAATGGGATCCTGAGTTGGCATGAAATGCTTCAAAGTCCTTGTCCAGAGCAGAGCAGTCCATGGGCATACTGTTAGAAATGATATGCAAGAGTTCCTCGTCCAGTTCCTCATCTGAACAGGCTGATGACACCAAAGAGGAGGAGCTGGTTGAGGTCGGTGTGGAGGATCTTCCAGGTGTCGACCCTTGTGGCTCGCTCATCGTGGAATCCGGGGGAGCCTGGCACTCACTGTCTGAGAGACTCTGGATGCTGCTGGTTTGAGAGATGGGCACTTTCACTCTGAGCTCAGGAACTGGTTGCTGGTCCTCAGAGGGAATGGTGGCCTGCTGGTGAAGGACAAAGTGACTTGACGGGTTGTGATCGTCTTGCAGAGTCACTGGGCTTTCTAAGTTTACATCCATCGTGTCGTCATCGCTCATGCTCTCGCTGTAGCTCTTGTATTTATTGCCATTGAAGTTCATTTTATGCTTGGTAGAAGTAGGTTTGATCTTTAGCCCTTTGCAGGAGAGCCCACTAGATCTTCCTGAATGGGGCTTGCTGGATTTCATAGGAGACTTCTCGCCAAGTTTCACAGGGGTAGAGCACTTGCTCTTTTTCCTGGGCCGGTACTTGTAGTCAGGATAGTCAGCCATGTGCTTTAGGCGCAATCTTTCGGCCTCTTTGATGAAGGGTATCTTCTCATAATCGGGCAGTAGTTTCCAGCGCTTTCCGAGGCGCTTTGAAATCTCAGCATTGTGCATGTCAGGCCACTGTTCCATAATCTTCCGTCTCTCAATCTGGGACCAGACCATAAAAGCGTTCATTGGTCTTTTGATGTGCCCAGTTGGAGTTTTGCACCAGTTGGGATCTTTGTTAGAAGGTACGTGTCCAAACACCTCAGAATCGTCTTCTGCGGCCAGTCCCACAAACACCTCTCTGGTAGAATTGCTGTCCATGACTGACAAGTATTTGTGGGTTCTTTGCTGAACCATGATGCAGCGCTGAGTTCTATTCAGTAGGTTCCCTAGAGTCATCCATGACAAGACACTCTAAGATGCAGCAACCCATCAATTCCTGCTTTTATCCTGAAATAAATGCAGACATGTCTTCAGTGACCTCTTATAAACTTCATTTGTTAAATACAAACTTTCATTTTTCCAAGACAACAGATTTAAAAATGTAATGTTTTTTATAATATTTGTTGATAATGACATAAATCTTTAAATGTCATTTGAATCAGTTTCATATGAGACTCTACATGTGTGTGTGTACTATTAAAATATATAGTAAATTAAAGTAAATTAAATGTCTGTGTGTGTGTGTGTGTGTGTATGTGTGTGTATATATATATATATGTATATATATATATATATATATATATATTATATTATATATATATATATACATACACACACACACACACACACACACACACACACACACACACACACACACACACACACACACAAACAGTATCTTTTTAAATATGATTAAAATGTACTTACTATAGAAATGAAGACAGCTTCTGCTAACTGTGCACAATCACTTGCTCTCCTCACATAAGCATCTCCTCTGCTGTAGCAGTTGTGGTGGAAGTAAAAAAAAAAAAATCTCCAGCGTCTGCCTGCTGTTTTATCACTCTGTCCTGCATGCGGACCCTCTCTCTCAGACGCTCTCTATCCTCTCAGTCACTCTCCCTATCCTTGTCTGCCGTTTCTCCTCCCTGCTCCCTCTTTGTAGGGACACCCCCCCCCCCTCGTCTGCTGTTTTATAAACCCACACTGTAAACAGCTCAACCTTACCAGACACAGTCTCCTCCCCTTCCACCCACCGCTCTCTGTCGTGGTGCGTGTGTTTGTGTGCATGTGGGTGTGTGAGTGTCAAGGATGGGGGGGTGAAAGTTTCCATGCAGTGAGGCACAGCTACAGTGCAAGCGGATGGAAAGAGAGAAAGAGATGCTAACTGAAGAGGTGTTAAATGCTACCAGCAAAAACTTAAATTAGGACAAGACCTTCAAGGCAGTCTGGCACATGTAGAGTCATGTATTCATGAAGTCTGTGTGATGTATTTCTCGATTTTCATAACTGGAAGTAGCACACTTGCAGGCATGCCTTCAGTGTTGGCATTTTTATGTGTATTTTAGGTATCTGTCACAATCCGTGCACTTTTTTTTATATGAACACCAAGATTTTAGGTTCAAATGTATGTGAATATGTAAGTGAAAGTGTTCATTTTAAATTCTCTAACAATAATTTTCTCCACGTTTTTACGTTTTATTTTTGGACGTTTAACATTATTTACATAATAATTATTATTACATATCAGTTTTCTGTGTTATAGACCTCATTTAACAGCAGAGCCATCTTTGATTTTTAACGGGAATGAAAGCAAGGCTGTGAGGGATGGACATACATCTCTTCAGTGGGTTGTACTGTTATTTAATCTGTTTTGGGGTTGTTCTACTGAAAAAAAAAAACACTGAAAAAATGTCTTTCCAAGAAATTTCAATAGACAAAAAAACTCTATAAAAAAAAAATAAGTGATCAAGGAGCTTTATATAACTTTTAACCGTGGATGCCATTGAAAGTAAGTCTATCCCTCACAGTGCAGCGCATGACAAGGTTTTATGGGCGATATAAATATCTAAAAGTAAAATATCTAAAAACAAAGAAATTGTTACTCACCTATAACACAAAAGCCACAAGCACAACAACAATATAAAATAAAAATGTTTTACAGGTGCAAGCGTAGGCTTAGGCTTCCCCTGCCTGCTGCTGCTTCTGATTGCTTTAAGCTGCCCATAACTGCTGATCTAGGATCAGTTTTCTACGTAATAATAGAATATTGGTGAAACAGATTTTGCAACTGATCCAGTGCTCATCTGTGTTTGCGCTCTGGAAAGGTTTTCTATTTACAACACATTTTTGCAGCATTAAGCAATGTAGCTAATCTCAAACAACTGTTCATTTCTTGAACGCAATGACCGGAGGTGTTTAAGTTAGAATCCACTCACCTCTCAAAACGCCAGAGTTTTTGTTCAGTGCTGAGTTATGCATGCTCATGACTGGCATACTGAAAGATTCGTTGTCTAGTCAGCGTCATTGATTATAATGGTACTTTGTGAGATCGGGATAAACTAAAACGAGTGACAGCTTTTTAGTGATTATAAAGGGAGTAGTTGTAGCCTATTTTTGCTTTTCTGTTACAATTAACAGTGGGTTGTGAATGTAGATGCTTTAATTACAAATAATTCATCGGGAGCGTTTATGCTAAGATGTATAGGTTTTTGTTAAGCGGCCTAACTTTCATGGAAATTTCATGGACATACTGAAAAAAACTATTATTTTATCGGTGGGCAGGAACGGGACAAAACATGAATGTGGGAGTGGAAGAAGGTAACATATATTTTTGCTTGAGCGAGACAGACCTCTACATCCTCACTTTCATAACCGCCAAAAGGTTTATTGGATATAGTCTAGCAGCGTATAAATATTGGATATAGTCTAGCATTGCTTATTTCCTCTGTTTTTATTTTAAGATTTTCTTTGTCATTATTAAATGTATTCTTTAGAAAAATAAATGTCCATTTTTCATAGTGTACATTATACTTTTGTGATGGCTAAATTCATTTTTTTATGTTTATTTTTTAAAACGAAGTTGTACAGAATTTTAATATTAACCATTTATTGGTTATCGACCATAACATGAAAATAATTCTCAGCTTAACAATATCACACAGAATTGTAATATTTGTGCATATCTAGTCAAAACTATTCATTTTACAATAGAATATTATGCCACACTCATGCAACTCATAAAGTATTTTACGCAAACTTCCTTTTTTTTTTTTTACTATATAAAGATAAACATGTATCATCACTAAAATGTCATGGATTAGATGCTTGTGATAAATTGATGGCTGAATGGAAATGGACAAAGAGATAAATTATCTGCAATCTATATTTTTCTTAATCTTGGACAATGATGCAGTGGGCACTGTCTTTTTCTAGTGGCTTCACACATCAATTTCTTCTGTAAAGTAAAATGTCAATGAAGGAGCATGGGGAATTCAGAACATCTAATAAGCCTGCCTTCGGAATCTTAAACGAGAAGATCTGAAAGCATATGTGACTGTCCTGGTATGACATCATTACGTCTTTTCACAAAATTGACGATTAGAATGAGCTATCATCATCTGAATAGATACAGCCACTAATGCTTCAGTGAAATATGTCAGTCGATCCATATGGTCAGCGTCACTGCATCAATAAGCTGTTGCATCAATACACGCTGAAATGGCCCAAAACAGTTAATTAAAGCAGACTGTCACTAAAGTGCCAATAATGGCAATATACATTTTGTAATCAATGAAGGGCGGTCGTCAGAACCCGAGGCCTGAAGTGCAAGCTTGCATTTCTCTGGTTATTTCCATATAATGGGCAACTGTCCAAAATCTTGTCTGCCAAATTATATATTCCCATATAGTCATGCATCAGTCGACTCATGTAATTCTGATATAGGTGTACGAGCCAGGTTTTTTCGTTCTCATCGTATTCTCTGAATCAGCAAAAAAAATAAAAAAAATATAATCCAATTACAGATATGTTTGCACGGCCTATTGTGTCAAGTTCATAGTGAACATCAGTCCATTGAGACCTCTTAACAGTGTCAATATGTCCTCCAGCACTTAACGTAATGATCTGGACCATGTCACTGTGTGTCAGACATATTCGTTTGACAAATAAAACTGATATTAGCCAGAACGATTTGGGGGGAGGGGTGTTAAACGAAAAAAGACAACAACACTATCACCCACCGACCTAGTTCAGACCCTGGCCAAATCCCCGGCCAGACCTAGACACCTCATCTAATTACGGAACGGGCAGAAAGGGGAGGATTGGACCCCCTGAGCAGGATGGGTGTCTGTCTGGCTGATAAGGACGGGGCCTCCTCCTCTTCCGTACCCGTCCTGAGCGAGCGAGCGTTAGAGCGGGACACAGATAGATCATCTTTCAGGGATTAGCGGGCAGAGGGAGGAGGGCACCGCTTGATCTCACTGCTGCTCCAGTTTCTGAAAAAGAGGGAGCAGTGATGCCACCGCAATGCTGAATGAACCTGGAGGACGCATGCTGGAGCACCTCATAACACTCTTTTGCATTCTTTGTTTTTAAAGCAGGTTATTTTGCCTAATCTATCAGCCCCTGTGGTAGAGGACATGTAAAATGGTAGCGCGGAAACAGTAACATGCGTGTCACATGTATGAGTGTTTCCTAAAGAACTTTACAATTTTGTACTACTCTGGATCTCTGGATGTTGCATCATGATATCATTATCGTCGTTTGATTAGGACATTTTTCTGGTATTGTCAAACAATATGTAATGTAAAAAATAACATTTGAGCTTAATTCCATAGAAATATGTATTTGTATATAGGGTCAGTAAGATTTTTCAATGTTTTTGAAAGTAGCTTATGCTCAGCAAGGCTGCATTTCATTGTTCAAAAATAGTGAAAATAAGTATAATTTTAAATACCTGCTTTCTATTTTTTATATATCTGTCACATGATCCTTCAGAAATCATTATAATATGCTGATTTGGTGCTCAATAATTTCTTATCATCATCAGTGTTGAAAACAGTTGGGCTGCTGCTTAATATGTTTTTATAGACGTAAAAATCCCAGATTTTTTTTTACAGAATGTTCAAAAGAACAGAATTAATCTTTTTTTTGTAACAATGTCATTTATTCAGTCATTTCTCACTTTTGATCAATATGATGAATCCCAGCTAAATAATTTCAGTTACACTTTTTTTTAAGGTTTCCTTGTTACAGTGTAATTATACATTTAAGTATTGAGTAATATTAATTAACAAAATTAGGGTTAGTTGGTTTAGGGTTAGTTTCATATAATAATGCATAATTTACTGTTATTACTACAGTAAGTACATGTGACAAGGACGCTGTAAAATAGTGTGCGCTATCTTCATCACATTTATTATATTTTTTCACTAAACCTGTTGTTTTTATTATTTAATGTGTTTTAATAAATCTGTAATGAAAACTAGTTTTATTACAGCTGCCATTTGATTGTTTATATTTCAACGATTAATTGAAGTAGAAATATAAATATACCTTGATATAAAAACTGCCTTATGTGCAATTTAAATGTTTACAGTATACTTGTATTTACGTATACTGTATGTATATATACCTTCCTTGTGTTGGTCCTAGTTAAACGGTTTCTCCATTGTACAGCTGTGCTTGTGTATTTGTTGCTCTTGTTGTATGTGGAAATCTGCAGTGGACATGTTGTGGTGCGCATATGAAATGCAAAGGCCGGATATGAAATTGATATGAAAAGGCTTTTTAGAGTAACTCTGTAGTTGAACACTATTGACACACAAGCATCCTCCTCCATGGTCAGTGGTGGTCCTGCAGCGGGATGTAAGTGTGTGTTTGTTTGTTTTGGGGCTTGAGAGATTACGCATTACATCCTTGCTTGCACTGGCAGACACAAGTCAGAGAGACTTTAGCCTGTCTAACCCCCTCCTCCTTTTCCTGTGCTGGTAACCTTTGGCTTTTTTTCAGACAGAAGCAAGAGAAATGAACGTGAACTCCTAATCTCCCAGTCTACAACCCCTGACCCGTTTGAGAATTCTCCCCTGCCCCCCTCGGCCATCCGTTTCTGAGAATAGAAACTCAGTCTGAACTCGAACAGAGATGACAGATTAGTGCGGAGTGTATAAATCTAATCTCCCTAGAGGAGAAAAGATGAATATTCCTGATTGCCCCAAAACCCAAATCAAATCAAACTGTTATATCATACAACCACACTCATACATCAGTACCTCATCTAGTTTTGGCTGGTTTACTGTATAGAGTCTATTTAAACAGTCATAATCTGTGATGCTTTCAGACAATTCTTAAATCTTGTTTCTTTCTAAGCTGGTTTGATAACTCTATTTACAAAATGGTGTTTGTGGATGCAATTCCATTACGGAGCAACCATGTTGTGTAACATCACCAGATGGTGAATATAAACATTAATCGACAGCTTGTAGCTTCGGAAACTCAATAAGACATGTTCCATCTACACAACAGCAGTTGTTGTGCAGATATCAGGGATGGAGATGTTCAGCGCAATTCTACTTTGTATGTATATTATAAGAATCAGTCTGCCATCTGAAAGGATGATCCTTGCTCTACTACTGCTCCCCCTGTTCTGTCCAATCACAGGCCAGGATTCTGAGGGTCAAGCCTCTCCCGAGGGGTCAGTGACTAAGTGGGGCGATAGAATGAGATAAATAAAGGGGATCCGGACTGTGTGCAGTGGCAGTGACAGGCCAGGACCTTAAAAGGTTGCATCTGAGCACTTTAGAGAATCACGTCTCCTCTCCCCCATGAACCCTCAACCATCGTAGCCCACCCTTGCTGTTTCCTTATTCATAATAGAGAGGGTCAATTAGTATTGTACCACTGTTATTAAGAACTAAGAAACACACGTAAACATCCACATTAGCGCACTTTTTGGTTGTCTGATAAACATGAATTGCTAAATTATGTTACTCCAGACTTAGGGCCCGTCCACACGGAGACGCGTTTCGCTGTATACGTATAAATTTTTTATCGTTTTGGCGTTTCGTCCACACGGATCCGGCGTTTTGGGAGACTGAAACCGCTATTTTTTGAAACCGGGTCCCAAAGTGGATAAATCTGAAAACGACACCCTTGCGGTTTCGTGTGTACAGCCAATCCGTATATTTTGTGAAACGATGATGTCATCACATCACGTGTCGTCTGTGTCACGAGTAACAGCAACAACAATAATGGCGGACTTATATGATTGTATTCGTGCTGCAGAAGCTACTAAGCCTACTAGCTTTATTACAGCAAAATCTATTGCTTCTCTGCAACTGTGGTGAGCAAAAAGCGATAATCTTTGTCTTCTTCTTCTTGGTTCGTATACAGCGCGCAAGGTTATGCGCATGCTCAAAGTCTTCTTCTCCGTGTGTAGTGTATCTCTGTGGCAGAATTACAGCGCCCCATACTGGTCTGGCATATATACGACACCGTTTTCAGTCGGTTTCAGTGGTTTCGTGTGTACGCAGATATTTCTTGAGACGACGCCGTGTTTACGGAATTTTTTTTTAGAACGAGAAAAAAAAAATATCGGATCGGGAACGCACCGGCTTCGTGTGGACGTGGCCTTAAATGAAGTAAAGAAGGTGTAAAAGTATTTACTTTTGAATTTATTCATGTAAGAAATTTATATCTTATTAGGACTATATTTAATTTGTATTTTCACCCCCAATTTATTATGCTTCCAGCTCTTGATTAAGGAGACATGGGTCTGATGTCAAAGGCCCATAGATATTTATAGCTTAAGTTATTATTTATTATGATGTATTTGTCAAGTAGCCAGCAGTAGTCAATTATAAAGAGTTTAATGGATGCAGACATTAAATATGCATGCTTTGCATACAGCCAGCCAGTAGCATTGAATAGAGTACTTACCATTTTCCAAAACACTTAGTTGTTGAAGGCTTCAGTCACACTTTAGTTTAGGATCCAATTCTCACTTTTCACTAACTGTAAATTACGCTTATTAATAGTTTGTAAGGTAGTTGTTAGGTTTAGGTATTGGGTAGGATTAAAGGATGTAGAATAAGGCATTAATATGTCCTTTATAAGTACTAATAAACACCCAATATCCTAGTAATATGCTATACTAGTAAAACTAGTTAAGAGTGTTACCTGTTTTCTTTTCTTCTTTTTTCTGTACTGTTCTTTTGTTTAGTTTTTTGTTGCTTCGCTTTGAAATAATGATGAAAGGCAAAAGTAAGATAAAGGTATAAAGGACCGCCCCCCCCCCCCCCCCCCCCCCATATCTCCATCCATTTCACCTTGGTCAGTTTTGACAGTTGGTAAAAATGAGAAACCAAGAAGAAATGGAGGTCGATGACGGGTGAAAGGAATATGAATATGTAGAGTTTACATAGTGTCCCTAACAAATCACAAGCCTGGCTTTGACATTGTCAGATGAGGGCAAACCATAGAAACAGGGCTTTGGAGTGAAGGGCAGGACAGGGTACATGCTGTTCTGCTATGATCCAAACTCCCCAACTCTATCATTATGAGCATAGCACTCCTGACATTTATGTTGTCCTCCTCTGTCTGGGTCTCAGGCACTGAAACTCCACATGTTCTGGCACCTCTTTGCTTCGAGACAATCTTTTGTGTATACGTTTTTATCCCCATTTTCTTCTTTTGATATATTTTCAAGACAAACCATTTTCTCAGGGAGTAAACATAATGGAAACAAGTTAATCAAAACATCTGACAAGATTTAAGGATTATTGTCGACTGATGTAACTCACCGGTTCACTTGACTAGCACAGAGAAAAATGTTTCTCATGGCCAATAAGATTTTCTTTTGAGCGCAACTCCATGACATCTGTCTGTACGTAGCCAATGAAAATAATCTGTGTAATATCAGCAGGAAATTTGTTTTTCCTTAGGAACAATCTGTTCCAGATGAACAACATGCTGCGGGATACAAGCTGTACTTCTTATTGAATTAGATTGTGTAAAAGACTAAAATCTTACATTGTTTCTGAGGCAGCATCCTAAAGCATCTCCCCTCTCTTAATGGGGTCTACATCATTGTTTCAATCACCACTGTAGTAAACTGCACTTCCCAAGGATATAAGCAGAGAGCAAATGAGGCTACATCTCTCTCCAAGCCTTATTAATAAATCTGCCTGGTCTCTGGCAGACACTCTTTGACAAGGGATAAAAGAGTCTCTTACAACTCAAAAGACACTTATGTTCTAGAAGATGTTGGAGTATCACAGTCATAAATCTGAAGAGGAATACAGATTACAGTTTTGTGAATTCTTTATGCTTTAGTTATTCATTGTTAGACAAAGTGCATATATGCTTCAACCCTGCTTCTGGGGACCCACAGTGCTGAAGTATTTAGTTTCAACCCTAATCAAACACACCTGAACCAGCTAATCAAGCTTGTCAGAGTCGCCTGAAAATATACATTTGCATAATTTTGTACAAATGCAGGTTGAAATATTACCATTATTTAGTGTATATAAGCATTCTGCTCAAGCATGCCTGAAATTATTAAACTTTAAACTATGGATTATTTGAAACAATCATAGGGTTTCTAGAGTTTTCTTCTTCAAAAAAATATTGTCAGTGCATTAATATCTTGCAGATATGTCTTTTTTTCTCACCATAATTTTATTTTATTGCTTCTCTTTGAAATAATGAGGAAAGGCATGTTTATCTAGAATGTAAAGAAGAAAGACAAAAGTAAGATTAAACATTGTACTATTATTGGATTACTTTCTAGATGTCAGATGTCAGTGCTTTGATAATATCTTGTGGAAATATATTTTTTTGTCAGAAGTTGCATTTTTCATTGTGCAGATTTTATTGTGTTTTTGTTATTGACGAAATTAAATAAACCTTCATTAACGGATATTTTAGTCATTTCAGTTCGCATAATTCCTAGTAAATCGGGTACAAAAACAACACAGACATTGTGTGCCAATACATTGTTTAGGTTAACAGTGGACACATCATTCTGAGTGAGTGGTATTTTTGTTTGTTGTGTTTATGACTCAGAAGACTGTGGTGAAGAACTGATTTTGTGTTGTTTGTGTTTGACTCAGAAGACTAGTGATTTTGTGTTGTTAACACCTCCTTTCTTTAGCTATTGGTTTGTGTCAGTGTCAACCTTTTTCTCGGTTGCAGTTAACACGGGAGGTGACAATCTTGTACCAATTACTCCCTGCCTGCAAGGCAGCCTGAACCAATAGCATTATAATATTTTGATCATGGAAGTGGGGTGAAGTCTGCCCTGTGGGACCCTCTGCACCTGTACTGCTTCACGCTCATGATCTCTCTCCAAACTGAGCTACGCCACGGTTCCCAGCCTGCCTACAGGAGAGCCTCAGCTTGCAACCTTTCTGCTGATGTGTGACATCTGGTTCTTTACGGGAATGTTTCATTTGCTAAAGACTCTTCCGTGCCACAGCCTCCGGCGCAGTGTAAATGCTGAGCATCGAATTATGGGAAAGCTGATGGTAGAAAGCTGCTCGTCCTCGTCCTTTTCTGCATAACAGTTTCTATTTTCAAAAAAATACGCAGTAAAATATATCGTAGATTTAGTTTTAAGTCTTCCATAGACATTACTGTACTCAATTTTGTTTTGTTGTGGTAATCAACAGCACGCCTCAAATGCTGTCAGTAGAGCGTAAGCTGTATTTAACCCTCAACATTTCTTTAACATGCAAAGGATGATAGATAATCATTTGATGAGATAAACAGTTTATTTATGGGGTTATACAGTACATTAAATCCATAAAAAGAAAATGCACTATATTTATAAAATGGTAATCTATATGAAACATGCATAGTTCCTGTAACCTCTACCAAAACTCTCAATTATTCTGGATAGGTGCCTTTCATTTTACAGTTCCTCTGGGTTCATCTGTATCTCAGCACATTAAAATCCAGCACCAGCCTCTAGCCTTGACAGCCCTGACAGCAAAATCACAGTCTCCCCCATCAGACACCATTACATGGGAAATGGCAGTCACAGGGGGAAAAGAGAGGCAATTTACAGCCGTTTAAATGCAAGACACAGTCCCGGCTCTGGGACTTTCTTACCCTGACTTCTTCAGAGAGGAGCCATTGATCTGCAGCAGACAGACAGCACGCTCAGACTGGGCTATAAGTAAGTAGAAAGGGGTAATGATGATAACCTCAGACTGAGAGTGATGAGCATAGAAGAGCACGGGCGATCACCTTATTTGAACCCGCGGGGACAGGCAGAGGGGACCGTGCCGAGATCCTGTAGGCTGTGAATCACATGGATAACTCTGATGAAGGTGGTTCAATATGTGTTGCCTAACATCCAATTTTGGGGCCTGGTGATGTAATTTTTGTGCTCCACCCCCCCAATCCCGTCTTTCATTGGTCAGATATGCAGATAGTCCCGCCCCCAAACTCATGCTATTGGTTAAGCTAGTGTTGCTGCAATGGACTGGTCAGAAAAGTTTGAAAGGACCACAGTGTTCTCTTCTGGAAAATCAACCTATGAATTGCTTACTTATAGTTGTCTCAACACATTAACAGAAGTATTTTAAACAAAAATCTCTATTAGTCATTACTATCATTTTAGTACCATCTCTCTGCTTGTCTGTGTTTGCACATTCAGTCTGTATGGCTGCAATTCTTCAATGGCTCATTTTTCATTGCTCTTTATATTGTTAGGCCAAGTAGGTATCAGCAAGTGTGACTCTTGAGTCAGTGAATGAGTGAGTCAGTGAATCATTTTGTTCAAAACATTGTTTCATTCAGGAATGAAACTAATGACCGTCTTAATGAGTAAATCCTTTAAATCTAAAACTAACTTGTTTAAAACACTTATTTATTCATGAATTAAACAAGTTACTGTGTTTATGAGTGAGTCATTGAATCATTCATTCAACTGATTCATTCATTCAGCTTTATTAGGGAGTCAGTGAATCAACTGATTAATTAAAAACACTGCTTCATTGATGAAGTGTGAGTCATTAAATCATTCATTCAACTGATTCAGTTTTATATGTGGGTTATTGAATCATTTACTCTACTCATTTAACTTTGAGTGAGTCACTGAATCAATCCAAAAAAATCACAGATTCATTCAGCAACAGCACACTTGCTTGTGTGCGATTGCTTAAATATCTCACCAGTTGAAACGGTCACATTAACAACATGTTGCAGGCAAAAAAGCTCAATTGTCTTTTGTCAATAGTAGCGATGTATGAAGCACAGCTCACATGAGAAAGTAATTTTCAATCCAAGAAGCTTTGTGTTGGCGAACGTGGCGAATTCGCATGACCAACTGAACCCGTTTAAAGTCGGCATAATAAATGTAATAACTTTTAAAAGTTTAAGAGGACCTCATGTGTGTTCAGATTCTGCAGAAATTTATGGAGCTTTCTCCAGGTGCTGATTCTATGTTGCCAAATGTAATCACGACCTTGATCTCACTAGAACTAAGAGTCATTGTTTGACACGAGGATCTCACATGTGCCATCAAGGTGATGCACTGGTTAATTTTAGAATTCCATAAAACAGCCTGTTAAGGTTTCATAAGCCTGGACTCCCACACTGAAAGTATATCAACATAATCATTAAGAACCACAGCCCAGAACAGCTAATGTAAGACGGGGAGAAACATCTTTTCCTTTTTATATCTGCCAGCCTTCACTCGTTTAACCTGCTCAATTTAATACCAGGTGCACAGAAATTATTAGATGGGTTGTCTATTGAACAGTGATTTATTAGGCCCTCAGACATGGAAAACCTAATTAATGGGTATACAATATAAGTGCCAGACAGAGTGGTATGAAATCCTTTCAAATCTTCCGCAATCATGAAATTAATTTGACTTGCCTTGACATGTGTATCTCTAAATACCTGCAGTATACACCCTAATCTCAATGGCTATCTCCAGGGAACTGCATTTTAATTTCATGGATATAATGCTAATTTACAGGGGGAGCGGAAGGGGGGCAGGCGACTGGGAGAGGAGGCGAGGATAGATACAAAAATGGCCATGTCTAATCCTTCATCCTTTTTTCTAATAGCCAAGTTATTTAGGCGCTGTATGCCTATTTTTACAACCATTACAGCAAGACAAAAATAGCGTATTATCATTGCTTCCAAGCTGTGCAGGCTTAGGATTTACACACTGTAGATTCACGCTTTGCACTTTATTGTGATCATCAATTTCTGTGAATATGATTTGCTCTTATGTTGGGCCAAGAGACAAAATGATGAAAGCGAGGACCACTGTCTAGAGCACATATTTACTCACAGCTATCTTGAAATGCACACATACAAAAAGAATTGTAAGAGATTATCCACCAGTGTTTGCCCCGTTAGGAAACAGACTGCCTTTCTGCATCTCCTGGAGTCAGCTTGTTTGAGCTCATTAATGAATTCAGAACCGTCAAGCAACAAACCAAAGTGGACGGTTCTGACAACTGGCAGCCGTGGCGTCTTCAGAGCTGGCTGGCATGTGCCGGGACAGCTCTTTGATGCCACTATTGTAAACATCTGTTTGGTCTCATGGGAGACTGATGTTCAGCGTGGGTACCCCTCCAGAGGAATTAACTGTTCCCACCTATTGTTTTCTCGGAAACAGAGCATTAATTATTTATCGGCGCTTCTATTGAAAGTATTTGATGTGCCACCCAATTTTAATAATAGAAAAGTACAAAATATGGACTGATACTTCAAGGGGTAGTTCACCCAAAATTAAAATTCCATCATCATTTACTCACCCTCACAACATTCCAAACCAGTATGACTTTATTGATTCTGTAAAGATTTTTTGAAAAATGTCAAAAATTTTGGACCCCAGTGACTTCCATTGTAAAGGCAAAAACATTGAGACATTTCTCAAAGTATCTTGTTTTATATTCCACAGAAAAAAGAAAACCTTACAGGTTTGGAACGCCATGATTAGAATTTTCTTTTCTTTTTTAAAGCAGAGAAATGTGAGTTTAGGGGCTGTTTACACAGAACGAGTTTTTCCATTCCACTGCGCTACTTTTCCATTGTTTTTCAATGTAAACATACGCTAGAGGGACATGTTGACCGTTGTGCTCTAGTCTCGCATCTTTTGTGTCTCATGCATGACACAGCGTTCTAAAGACGAGTTAAAAGAAGTTCATCTTTTAAAAGCCACGTCTGGAGACCTTGCGTTTTTTCACCCATTCCACACCCTGCATCTCACATTTCTCAAAGCAAAAACGCATTCTGTGTGAATGGGCCCTTATTTTGCTAAAGTAGCTTCATTTTTGGCCTTGTTACATTTTACTACTTTAATGAAAGTTGAAAGCATCATTAAAGCAATTTATTGTCCTTGGTACAGATCCAATAGATCTCCGTGCCAAGTCACAGCATGCATCATGGGAGAACATGTAGAGGAGGCTGATCAATGGTATATAAGTTAAATATTGTCCTTGATTGTAAAGGTTGGCCATTTAATCTGTTTTGTGTTCTGCTACTCTGCAGTTTGACTCTGTTTCATCCTCAACTTTCTCTCAGATTATTTTCTTCCCTCCCTTTTTGAAATTCTTCTGTTCTCGCTCCACCGCTTTTCTTCTGCAGAACTCCAGCTGTTTAGTGATACAGTGTTCAAATCAGTACAGAAACACATGCCTGCTGCAAGCTCTGCAAAAAAAACTAGCAGTCCACACACACACACACACACACACACACACACACACACACACACACACACACATATTAGTATTCCTATCATTATGAGGACATTCCATAGACATAATGATTTTTATACTGTACACACACTAGTATACCTATCATTATGGGGACATTACAAAGCCAATGATTTTATACTGTACAAACTGTATATTCTAGGCCTGGGTATTGACACAAATTTCACGATTTAATTGATTTCAATTCACAAGCTTTCGATAGCGATTATTTTGGATATATATATATTTATCAGGTACAATACATGGCAAATTTTCTCAGGGGAAAAAATCTCTCAACTAATGCAGTAAAGTAAACCATACATGGGAGTCAGTTACAGTTATGGAATATAAATGGTCTATGTCAACTTTATGGATTTATTCGAACATGCATTAAATATTGAAGAACATTCAAAATTATAATGAATATGTAATAAGGTGCATGTACATATAGTAAAATGCTCCTCTCTAGAATTTATTTTTCTAGCTGACTAATGATTTATAATTTTTTTCTGAGGTAAATTTGACTTTACATTACATATTGTTTACTAGCCGTTTATTTACGTATTTCCACGTTGAAACACTGATTGAGCGATTACATGAGACCGGATACGAATTTCGGTAAGTTGTGCTGCATCTTTTAACATACCTTCAGATGTTCATTCATATTTCGTGCTGTAACTGGTATTAAAGTGATCAGTTCAATTCTCTTGAACTGAGGTGCTACAGCGATCTGTCACGCCACACCAAACAGTGCCAAAACGGTTTATTTTTTGAATTTCGTTCAATCTGAGACTTTGTTTCATATCAAAAGTATCAATGCACAAAGCTTACTGCAATTTATTGGATAGGATAGACTAATCGATTCTTGGGATTTAAGAACTGATATCGGTTCGTAAAAACGAGAATCGATTAAAATTGAGAAATCAATATTTTAAACCCAACCCTATCCCCTAACCCTAAACCTACCCATCACTGAAAACTTTCTGCATTTTAACATTTTCAAAAAAAAATACATCACTTAGTATGATTTATAAGCTGTTTCCTCATGGGGACCAAAGACATGTCCCCACAAGGGGACATTTGGTTTACTTTTTATGTGGCGTGAAAGAGTCACATAAACCACTTTAAATCCGATCAGAGCAGTCGGACTGAAACGGATTTCCAGAAATGCGATTTGAATGGGATTTCAAACCACATATAAATGTAGCTCGAAACCGACTTGTCAAACTAAATCTGATCGGATATGCACAAAAATCTGATTAGGACTGACAGTCTGAACATAGCCTAATTCACCATAATGAATCAGTTTTTTTCTGGTTCACTCTGACCTTTAACCTCAACCTTCTATTTACTGGGAATTCAAACTGTTAATTGATTGCTTGATTGATTCTTTTGATGTTCCTCATGCATTGTGAGAAGAATGAATTGATTTCATCAGGTCAAAACTAACACCAGGACATTTCTCCGTGTGAGCTCTTCCTGTGCTGTTCTTCTTATGAGTTGGTTATGTGGTCCCTCAGCTGGAGGTGCGTGGCGTTGCGTCAGAGACTCTTTATAAGTGGTAGGGTCCCGCTGTGTGTGTGGTGACCTGTGAAATGCCAGCGTCAGGGCGCACAGATGAAGCACAACTGGAGCACAACTGGAGCTCATGCTGAGGAGAGAGCTCTGATGTGAAGTTCAAGCTTGAGGTATGGCCAGCTGGGCCCACACCTTATCTTGCCCAGAAGATATCATACATAGAGCAAATGCACATGCACACCAACAAAGGCATTTTAATGCCTAAGTCACACTGTTTGAATGTCATTACAATAGATACAGCATATCGTACAAAGTGACATTTGCAACTATTTAATGGTAGTTGTCCTCAAAACGAACTCCTTTTTAGCTATTTTTGCAGTTGCAGTTCTGTTACAGTAGCTAAAGCTATTTAATTAACAATGCTTCCTCTCCATTTATGAAATGTCAAACCCAAAGAGGAATAGGACTAATAATTAATTAAATAACTAAATTTAACTAAACTAAAACTAAATAATTGCATGAAGCTAGAATAATGTTTTGTTTATTTGTTTAAAAGCAGAGGCTCTGTTCTTTTATTGGATATATTGTATGTTCAGATATTCATAAAACAAAATATTATTGGGGCCATGAAAAAAACGCTTTTTTTTATTTAACCTATAAATATTGGATGAAAAACTTTCATTTAAACTTAAAACTTATTTGAAAATGAGAAATGTTGGCTGAAATTTAAAAAGTTACTGAAATTACTAAAACTAAATTGAAATAAAACTAAATCAGATATCAATAGAAATAACAAACTTACTAAAACTTACAAACTTGATAACTAAAAATAAAACCAGAAAATATATAAATATAGGACATTTACAATATTAATAAGCAATGGGACATATCAGAAAGTATCCAAATGCTTCATCTTCATTTTAAAAAGTTGATCTATTGTTTTGGAAATGTACCTGAAATGTGCTTAAAAAGCTTGTTTTAATATTTTGTTGTCTAATGCAATGGCATTCATACGTTTTGACGTGCGGATTAAGTGCCCAAGTACTTTTGAGGCCACTGTATATTTAGAACAAACAAAGAGTATTGCATCATTGGTAGTTGTAGCCTTCCCATAAGGACTAAAAACCTGTCATAAAATGACACAACCACTGCAGTGCAGTTCCCATGCATACTCATGCTGACAGAGCACACCTGCAGTCAGCTGACTACTACACACTTGCACTTTCGAGAGGGACCTTTATTCTTTGCATCGTCATGGACCTTTTTATAGTCTAAAATAAATCAATCTCAACTTAAACATCAATAACCATTATGTTTTAATTAGATATGGCAACTTGTGCATCATGCACACTCATTGAGGGAGACCAGATATAAAAGTTTAAGAATCTGTCATATTGATCGACCGCTAATTAGAATATTTAGGAGTATTAGATCGACCGCTAATTAGAATAAATCGGCACAAAATGTCTATGGTGGTTACGACCCTGCCCTTTTTTTTTGGGTGCAATGTGTGTACAGGGTGTTTTTTGGTGGCTCAATATATAAATATTGTCTTAACATTAAAATAATTGATTTATTTGGATGTGAGCGTGGATTAGTCACAGTGGAAGATTGCCTCTAGAATTAATGAGCCGGAAAATAGCTTGCCCAGAAAACCTTCCTTGATCTAGTGGAAAATATGTCCCTGCTGCCGTTGACGTTTCCGGTAAGGTAAGGCCAGAGCTGCAGGTGGTAGAATGAGATGCAGTTGGCCAGTAGCGCTGGGCAGAAAGCCTATGCACCCGTGGGGAGGAAAAGACTCATTGCGCGCATGACAGTGCATGCATACAGGCCAATATTTATGTCTCTGGATGCGTTTATGTGTATGATCGCGGCTATGTATGCCATGCTTGTGTGTCAGTCCAGATTGTCAGAATGAAATTATTGGGACTGCGGGGCATCAAAGCCTCACAGTGAGAAGCAATCGGTTTCATTGATCCAGTGCAATACCTTTTTTTCCGTCCTGGCTGGTTCCTGAAAAAACTTTTTTTATAAAAGGTAAGCCAAAGTAGGTCAGCTTTACTGCATCAAACTTGCATTGTAATTGTTGGTTCTGACTCTCACCAGTGTCGCATTGCTTCTGAGACACCCATTGGGAGCAGTGAAAGCGCTGATCAGCAGAGTGCATGAAACTCAATAATTGTGTGCTGTTTGATATTAGCTGGATTTTATTTTGAGGTATTTTTATTTAGCTATGAGCTATAAAAGCCTCCATACATGATAGAAGGGCATTATTTTGTTGCAATTTTGCATTTACTTAAATCTAACCAATCTGTGCTTTGTCTCTAGTTTTAGAACATACGTTTTTCAATTTAAAAATAAACTTGACATCTTGTATATAATAGAAAACTACTTTTATTTAGCAAGAAATATTCATGTATTTCTTGTACAATGGTATTTTAAAAATCAAAATGAATTGCCATTCTAAACTTATTTACTCTTTTGTAATATGATGTATTTATAAGCGAGACAGGATACTCACTGATCATAAATGTACAGTGGTACTTGATTTTATCCATTGGAAGTTGAGTAGATGGTGTTATTTTAGTATTATTTATATAAATGCATCGTCATATATACCGCTCTGCGCTTTGAGAGGGATGTGGGACGCGAGCAGGACAGAGCCCATCTCTTTATCGTTTCTTCATGTCTTCTCCCGACTATCCAAAGCAACAGACATTTGTTGTAAAAGGTCTTAAACTAGATTTTGACTTGCAAGTAAAAAGGTATCTGTCCTACAGCGTTTTTCTACTTTACCACAGTAGGCCTAAAAGGATGCAAATGTGGTAGGGACGGTTGTCAAGTTGACCGACACAGTCCTTGTTTCAGCTTCATTTAAAGTAACGAAAACCATTTTTAATACTTTTAGTTTTAGTTAAAAATAACAACACTGGTGAAAAGTGAGCATTACATGCCCAAATGGAGCCAGACCTAATGCAGGTTTGCAACTAAAACAATGAAAAAAAAAAAAAAATCATCAGAGAAGTCATCTCAGAGGAAGAGCAAGTAAAAAAACTACACCCTTTTTTTTATTTTTTTTATTGATGAATACAAAGGCGTTTTTTTTTTCTTTGGGATAACATTCACAATGTATCATTTGCAATTAGACTTAGAACATGCATTAGGAAAGTACATAGGGTCAATTTTGATTTCATGTTGACTTTTAGAGTTTCAATCCCCTGTTCAGCAAATTCAGTTTGTTATAATCCTTGATTTCTCAATGTTGTGTCTGGCCCTAGCAGACGATTATGACATTGCCACAGAAACAATATGCTAATCCATAAAATCCTTAATCTCATCCGCAAGATCGTGAATGTCATATAAAAATTGAATTGTACACAAAAGTAAACCGGTGCCTCTGTCTGGCCTTCGTTGTTTTTCATTCATTGTTTGAATGGTCTGTGCATAGAATCCCTTCTAACCCAAATGGACTACATTCGTAGGAGCATTAAAAGGCTAAACCTCATCCATCTTAAGGATTAGGACAATATGTAGTTAGGCTCAGATCGAATAATCAGTCATGTTAAGGCGAAATCCAGGCACGGTGCCACTAGCTGGACCTGACAGATTGCCCCAATGATTTGGATTGATGGAGTTGGCTAGTGATCTCTGGACCAAATGGCCAAGACTGGGGGGAGAGGTTTTCTTAATGGGATTTTCGCCGGGGTTCACCTGGGGCCTGTACCAAGGACAAAGCAGTTTTGGGGGACCGAAATATAGTCCTTTTGGCAACAATGAACTGTCACCTCACTTTCAGCAGAAATGCAAAACAATCTGCAGAATTCAATAGGACTCGAAACTCGTTCACAACGAACAGGTTTGTTCCTCTGAGATATAAGCACACACATGACATCTGTTAGTTTGTAAGGGTTAAATGTGAACCGTCACTACACATCCCATAATCTCTTGTGGTACACACTGCTGCGCCTGCTGTGTGATTGATGATTGTAGTGCAGATACCACGATACACGGCCATACAGTTAAGTGTCAATTTACATATATTCATAAGATTAATGTGTTAATTAGCAAAAAAGAAACACTAGGAGCTCGTTAACCCTACCACAAACACTTTTGGTTCTCGGGAGAGTGAACACTTCTTACTGCCAGTCCCAGGTGTCCTACTGCCAGACAGGCTAGCATGTATGCTAGCGTGATAATTGACATTAAACACAGTAAATCTGTCATTGTAGAGCAGTTTCCATGGGCTGGATGTCTAATAAGCTTTGATTGTTCATCCGAATGGCAGAAATAACCAGCTTCAGCCAATTAAGGATTGCAAATGCAATCTAGGCTTATAAATCGTGTAAACAGAGTTACATATCATGTGCAGAGTTGTTATGGACTCTTTGCTTGCGGTCCATTGGATCAGTTGATTGCTTTGACATTAGTATGTCTGTTCAATATATTGATTCACTGTTTGTCAAGTCGACCGCTTTGTGTTTTGCGTTTTTACTTACTCTCTCTTTTTTTTCTTTTTTTTACATTTAGGGGGGATTTTACACATACAATTAAAAGCAGAAGAAAGCCACATAGTTAATGAAAGATATTTTATGCTCACGTGTCTGCATTTTTTGATATTTGGTTTGAAATTTTCATTTTGAAGTGAACTATTCTTTTAAGGATATGGATGCCGAGTGAACTGATTTGCCTAAAGGGTTTTTTTTTTTTTTTAAAGGGTAAAGTTTTCGCTTTGCCGATTACAGTTTGTTCTGTGTCTCTAGCACTACTGCCTGTTTAACATCATTCCAACTACTCATCACAGCAGTACAACCAGTGCTTGCACCTACTCATCCTTTTCCAAACAGATTCTTTCCCTTCTTGCCTCCTACCCCCATGCCTCCCCCTCTTTCTCTCGCTTCATCTCGTCTTGCCATAGCACCTTTAAAAAGCGGCCCACATCAAATCCCATGTTATTCACTTATCCCGGAATAAATATCACTGCCATGCAGCATAGTAATTACAATGCATTTCCATGTAATAAGGCCAGTGTGCCATAGTTGTGACATGGTGGCTCCGGTCTGTAAGCTGTGATAGTAAAAAAAAATGTGATTGATTGTGGCAGACTGAGACAGAGGCTATGAACTGATCTGGTTTACGCATTTAGTGAAAGAGAGATATGGAGGAACAAAGAGCGCATCTCCAAACCTGAGGGCGCAGAGCAAGCTGCCCAGCAGATAAAATGTGTTTATTAGCCACAAATTCTCTTACCATTGTCTCAGCCTGTTGAAAATAAAGTTGAATGCAGGATCTAAATGCAAGCAGATTAAGTTTTTATTTACACAGAACTCAAGAACAATAAACACGAACAGAACAACCAGACCTAACGCGACGATAATGGACAATGAACTGAAACACAGAGCTTAAATACACTGTCCAAACTAATTAACGAAATGAACAGCGGGTGTGCAAATTAATCAAACAATGAAAAACCATAGCAACGAACTGAAAACTAAAACACATGACAAAAACCCACCCAAACACAGATGATCCCTTTCAGAAATCTTCCTATATTTTTGAGGTTTTAAATAGTAAAATGTACTATTAGTACTGACCTTACAGCACCAGATTTATTTATTTATTTAGGTCTTGAGATTTCAACCGGGAAATATATTCCATTAATACCATATAAAGGACAATGGGGTGCTAATCTTTGTAGCCTCTCTTCCAGAGGTTTTTAGCTGCTCTGAATAATTTTTAAATTATGAATGAAAATGGTTAAATTGTGCTAATGTATAATACAACAAAGGAATTGAAGCTGCCTCTTCCTGTCACATGAAGATGGAAACACAGCACTAAAGTCGCTTTGAATTCACACCGTTTCGGGGGATACAGGGAGACATCCTGCTGCCAAGATGATGTCAGCCATCTGCAGTCTATAGTATCCGAATCTGAGTGCAAAATAATCAAGTTGAAGAGAGATGCAGGGGTAAGCACTTTTTTCAGGGTTTTCCAAAGAGCGTTCGTGAAGTTCTCCTCACATCTTCTGCTAAACTCGAAGTCTTTGATTATGACTCCAGAGATCAAACTCAGCCAGCTCAGTTTGACTTTCAAACACTTCCGTATAATTCAGAAGTCACATGAATAATCAGTCTCCATCCCTGTTATTGTATGTTTGGTTGATTCGGCCTTGAACAGGTGAAAGAAAGAAAAGCTGAAATCTACACTTTCAAGGCTTAATGACAGTCTCTTAAAAGAAAAACAGATTTAATTTTGTTTAATTTTCTCCCATATGCATAAAATAAGACGTACCTCTCTGGAAAACACTTGTGTAGCCTTTACTTTAATGAGTGAGAACAGGCTGATTCCCTATAGTCCCTTTATCCACTAAAATCAGCCTAAATTTTACACCCCACAGCATTCGTTCTCTGCACATTACAGTCGCCTGGTTCGCCTGAATAATTCATGAGATATCAGAGGGGAGGCAAACCTCATAGCTTGATGCTACCCATCTGACATAGAAATAGGAAAAAAAGAAGTCAAAAAGTCTCCTGCACATATTGTCAATGATGGCATAATCAAAAATATTTTGGAAGGTTTCCTTCTCACCACTGTTGCTGAAACTGAATTGATTTTGTACATCATGATAGTCTACGGCTACGTTCACACTGCAGGCTGAAACGACCCAATTCCGATTTTTTTGCCCCTATGCAACCTGTATCTGATCTTTTCAAATGCGACCCAGGCCACTTGGGTATGTGGTCCAAATCCGATACGTATCCGATCTTTTGAAATGCGACTTCAGTCTGAACGGCCAGGTCGCATGTATCCGACCCGCACGTCACTGATACGCGACAAACGTCATAATTCTGCGTTGAAGTAGGCGGGAATGAGAAGATAAACAACAACTATGGCGAAAATAACTTTAATATCGCTAAACGAGCTCCACTGTTGACATCCATGTTTAGCTACTTCCGCAAACAACAAGTGACGTCGTTGACCGTTGAGTACTCTTCTGCGCATGCGGGTCACTTCTGGGTCATTTCACGTTCACGGTCACACAGGAGATCACAAAAGGTCGCATTTAATTGGAAATGTGAACGGCCTTGCAAAAAAATCAAATTTTTTCAAAAAATCAGGAATTGAGCATTAAGCCCTGCAGTGTAGACCCCACACTTAAACTTCTATAACCTACTTAAAGGGATAGTTCACCCAAAAATAAAAATTAGCCCATGATTTACTTACACTCAAGTCACCCTATATGTATATGCAGCCTAAGTATCAATATTTTAATATATTTCTTTTGGGTAACACTTTATTAAGTCATTAAAACATGATATATTATCATAATATATTGTTAATAATGATATATATAAACTTGACCTGACATTGTTAAAGCTTTAAAGTCGGCTTAAAACTTATTAAGTCGTATTTTCTTCCCTACAGCAGAGTAAGAGGAAAACAGCTTCTCAAACAAAACAAAAAGTAGGGCGAGACTTGATTTTGTCCATCAGGATTTCATTGGATGTGATGTCATGTGAGTGACAGGTTGTCCCGCCCTCACGCCAGTAAACACGGCATCAGAGAAGAGATGTTGCTGCAAGAGGGAGGGGAAGTTATTTTGATTTAAGATTGTGAAGCCACGTGCATTTTTAACAAAAAATGATGTGCACAGATAAATCATTTATAATAAATACTTCCATATTAGAATTAGCAACATTGTTTCTGTTTGAGTTCAGTCTGACCTAAGCGCAAATACATTGTAGACGAATATGATTTGAAACAAATCCAAACACAACTGACAACTATAGCTTTTGTGCCACAGTGAGAAGCTAGACATTTTCTGATCGCTTTTAACTGTCATTTTATATGTGTACCAGGAAACATTCTCTCATTTTCTCTCTCAAGTAGGTGAAGATGTGTTTGTTGTGGTTTGCCCTTTTTAATTCCAAAAAATCTAAGAGAGAGAGAGGCTGTGTGGGAGGATGTCTCTGTGTGTGCAAAGATATGTTTGACTATGTGTGAAATTCAAGGGTGTACTTAGTATTTAAAACCTCAGTGAGTCATACTTATGAAACACATGTTAGGCTTGTGATTTCTCCCACTCATCACCTCTATTTACTCTCTCTCTCTCTCTCTCTCTCTCTCTCTCTTTTTCACTGTCGCTATGGAGTCCTGGTCAAGTCCCAGTCTGAGACGAGTCTTGTGAAGCATCAGTTGCTCAGACTCACGGACTAGAGATCAGTCAGCCAGAAACAGAAACAGGAGTGAACAGACAGAATCAAGATGGCAGGACTCCAAGACTCAGCCTCCTCCTCCTCCTCCTTAAAAAACGGGCATTGCCCCTTCCCCTTCTCCGTCTGCTCCCCCGCTCCTTCCCCCTCCGTTTCCCTGCAGCCAAAAGTGGGGAGACGAGGGGGGATTTGGAAAGGAATTGGGGCAGATAGATTGTGAAAACCATGACAGCTGGAGCAGACCCTGGGAGGTTCCATCTTGTTAATCTATGCAGTGTTTCACTCACCTAATTGTTCCCATTTCACTCTGATCAGCAAAATAGCTGTTGAAATATTGAATGCAGTGTGGAGCTTCAGCTGCCTTTATTGAGCAAGTGCTGTCTTTAAAGGTGAGCTGCTAACCACAAATGTACTCCCTAGAGTTGGGTGTGCACGTGTGGTGTGCCATCATGGTGTGCTGAACTCCCCCCCAGCCCACACGGCACATTTCTGAAAAACGGTATGCACCATGGTTGTGTGCTGTTCAGAAGTAAATTGAGAGTGGCAATCCTGAATTTGAATTGTAACGTTGGATACGGTAAATATATATGTGTGTCACAGTTATGCTTAGTTTTGGTTTTGTTTTCTATCAGTCTGTTTAATCAGTCTGTTCCTTTGTTCTCCTTTTCCTGCCATAATCAGTTACTGCACCCGTTACAGAACACCGGACCTAAAAAGGAGTATGGCTCAAGCCAGTTTGTTGCCCTTGCCCGTGCTTGGCTTCTATTGTCTCAACATTTGTACAAATAATTCCTATTCTTTGGGATTACATTGTTTAATTCAGTGCTGTGATGACCTCGTTCTTCGCTTTGGACATTCTTCTATTACTTACTGCAACTGCTTTTATTCCTGTTACGGAGCCTCAGCAGGAGGTGTATTGTGCTAACCTCACTGTGAAGCTGCCTGAGGCCCAGAAGCCCAAAGATTCACGACCTTAACCAAGCGCTTGCGTAGTAAACCTCAACCCGGATAAGTTTGTGAGGTCAAAGATCAAAACAGATGTAGCGAGAGAGAACAGACCTGAACAATATTAGTTTAGTTAACCTACAAAGCAATTAAAGGTCAGTTTTAAAGGTCAGTTCAAGGCGTCAATGTGCTGGTCATCACTTCTTTTTTACTCTTAAATTAAGTTGGAGGTCTAGGTGAGCGGAACTGGTGTAGTAGGGTGAAACTGGGATTAAAGAAAGGTGAAGGACATGTCCAATCTCTCCAGGCCCTGGTCTTTGTCCATATAAACGCTGCTGTGCAGGAGCGAGGGTCAGGGAATCAGTGGCCTGGTCGGGGGTAAGAGGGGGAATCGAGTCCAGCGTTTCATTACAGAGATCGAGAACACAACCACACAGACTTCTCAGTCTGCCGCAGATTTCATTAACCTTGCTTTCTCGAGTCCTTTTGGCAGATATATGATGGACAATGGATAAAGCATCAACTGTGAAAGTTCAAGTTCATACTGGTATTAGTTCATCACATTAATTCTGAACAACTTCCACTAGCGTCTGACAACCTGAACATTTCTACAGTGTTTTTGCCTTTTGATCTTTTATTTTATAAAAACATGCAGATACATTCTTGCTTTATTATGAGTGCAAATTCTTCCACTTTAGATTACGTTTTTTTTTCGAAATACTTTTACACAGCAAGGACACATTACATTGATCAAAAGTGACTGTAAAGACATTTATAATGTTATAAAATATTCGATTTCTGTGCAAATGAAGGCTGTTCTTTTAAACTTTCTATTCATCAAAGAATCCTGAAGAACTGTTTCCACAAAAATATTAGCAGCACAACTGTTTTCAACATTGATAATAATAATAAATGTTCCTTTAGCACCAAATCAGCATATTAGAATGATTTCTGAAGGATCATGTGACACTGAAGACTGAAAATTCAGCTTTGCTAGCTTTTTGTTACGTTTGTTTTTTACAGTTGTTGCCGTTTTTATTGTATTTATGTTTAAAAAAATGCAGCCTTGGTGAGCATAAGAAATGTCAAAAACATTATGATTAGTCATAAAATATACTAAGATGTTTACTGCAGGTATAATAGATCTGAAATGGGTTTTCACAATGCACTTCATCATCCCTTTTGCTGTTTGCAAAGAGCACTAAATCAACGGATATGGGTTAACATGCTAAAAATATGCTGCTGTCTAAAGACATTGTCATAGAAACCCACCTGTTTCACAGAAAGTGTGAGCTAGAGAAAGATAACTCACTGTATCACAGGTGCCAGACATTGTCTGCAATTGATTTCCTGTGTGTCACTGGCACAATTTCAAGAATTTCAGAGATAAAACAAAGTTACTTTACAGCAGACATCTATAATGTAATGAGCAGTGGATTACTTAGTATTGGGCACATGCAGTCATAACTAAGTTTGCTAACTCTAAATCTTAAAAGCACTTCCAGTCCACTATTGATTCAGATGTATTTTGTTTTCTTTTAATCATCATGTGTAGCTTATGTGATGCTGGCCTTCTTCAGAGTAATGAATTATTTAAAAACAGCATCAAGCACCCATTTGATGATAAATTATTCATGGGTGCATGAAGAATTCGCATTTGATCAATTGTGATTCATATTGTCAGCTGAAAGCATTTTAAAGGACACTTTTGAGAGTAAATATGATGAAACTCAGTTTTAGATTGCATCAGTCTTAAATCGCAATGTGAAAGAATGTTATAAGTGATGAGAATCTGTGAGTGAGTATCAGAGTGTGTCATGAGCTGCATTTTATATATACACAATAAGAAAAAGAACTGATCTGAAAATCATTTGCAAATTGTCGTGAAATATTAATGACAGAGCACAGCAAAGTTTGAAACTGATGAGTGCAGATAACTAGATATGTGTTTTGAGTAAGTCAGTTATGATGACAAAAAAAAAAGTGTTAATAGCACTAAAATACTTGCAGGGAATACAGACAAACAGAATACAATTGCATGTTTATGCATCACTATCATATGTCAAGTATTGTTTTATTTTTAGATTTTGATAAACATTTTCATGTTGACATTGGATAAAATGCTATGGTTTTTTTCACTGTGTGTGTACTTCATGTCAGATGTATTTCTACCAGGAAATATGTTATTCAATCTGACTGGATAATCATGAGTTTATAAACTTAAGCATGCAATTTCATGTACCATAAACAACAGCACTGATGAGAATATCCTGTTTATGTTCTGCACATTTACAAGATCCCTTCAGTGTTCAGCAGGATCTGGTGGCAGGTGCGACCAGCTAATCCTGGAGAACTAGTTTAGATTTAGTGACATCTACTGTCCAGTGCTGGAAATTATTCAAAGGTTTAGAACACAGGTTTTTGCTGTGAAGCCATAGGAGGACAACTTTTGGTTCCAGTGCACAGTTCTTAAAAGAACCATTTTTCCTTAGTGTGGAGAACATTTTTCCTTTTTCCACTATAAAGAAGCTTTTGTGCAATTGAAAGGTTCTATGGATATTAAAGGTTCTTCATGGAACCAATAAAGAACCTTTATTTTTAAGAGTGAAGCCAGAATGTAAGATACACGAAAGAAAAAACAGGTGTATCGCTCCCTGGTATGAAGATTCTGGTGATTTGTGGAGTGCCACAAGGAGCTACGCCATGCATGAATGGGCACAGTTGGTGCAGAGGAATCAAACTGGAGTCAGGAGCGATCCAGGGTCCCTCCACAGTCGCTCTGCTCCCCAGAGTGCTCTGTGTGCCTCTCTCTCTCTCTCCCTCTCTTGTTGGCATGGCTACTAAAATACAGTATTGCCAGGAAATATAAATAAGGAATTTGTCTGCTGAAATGGCAACATGTAGGTGGAAAAGACAAACAAACAACAAAACATATTTCATTACAGCCACTTAGTTAATGTGCACATTTAGCTATTATTTTTTTGGATGCAGCATTTTGATCACTTTGATCTCTCTCTCTCTCTCTCTCTCTCTCTCTCTCTCTCTCTCTCTCTCCTCCTCCTCCTCTCCATCTCTTTCAGGCAGGATTAAAGCAAGAGCTTCCTACCTTAAAGTTCCTATAATCCCAGATGTGGGTAACATCACACAAACACAGACCTCGACTGTGATGGGTTTACACTAATGCTATTTGAATACTATATTCCTGTTTGCTGATATGCTGAGTGTCATTATAAGTTCTGCCAGCTTAAGATAACCCTGTGTTGAACTTAGTGTCTTCATGAAATCCTTGTGAATAGTTCAAAGGCAAACATATTTTGTTGTAACATAATTTCAGAGAGATTAGTTTAAGCAAGCAAAAAATACACTATTATGTTTTATGTACCATTCTCTTATGTGAAAATACAGTAAAAACAGCAATATCGTGACCTATTTTTACAATTTAATATATCAGTTTTCTATTCACATATATTTTAAAATGCATTGTATTCCTATAATAGCAAAGCTGTATATACTGTATCCATTATTCCAGTTTTAAGTGACACATGACCCCCAACATTTCTTATTAGTATCCATGATGAAAAATAACTGTGGTGCTCTTTAATATTTTTGTGGAACCTGTGATAATTTTGTTTCTGGATTCTTTGATTACTAGAAAGTTCAAAAGAACAAAGAAAGAAATATTTTGTAGCATAAATGTCACTTTTGATAAATTTAATGCGTCCTTCCTGAATAAAAGTATTAATTTATTTACACACACACACACACACACACACACACACACACACACACACACACACACACACACACACACACGCATAGATATATTTGCCCTTAATAAATAATGATGGCCTTATAAATTATACAAATTATAATACAAACATTGCAGATCTTTGCCTTAAACTGGAAATATTTTATGAGTAGTATATCTACCGTTTTTATCTACAGTAAATGCTATGCTTTGAAAAATCTACATAAAGCCTTGTCTTGATATAAATGTATGCTTGAAGGTAATTTAAAAATCTGAATTTTAAAATGTGTAATGTGAGTTATGGGACTGACAGACTCCTGGTGTACTCAGCTGTTGTATGAGCACTTACTAAAAATTACCCATCTCAAAACCTGACCTGTCATAACACTGCATGCAACCCTCACAGACTTCACGGAGGTCTGGAGAAATATCTCCATATCTCTGTGACAGTGCCACATCCCCTTACTCTGAGTGTAGCCGAGCGTGACCCCCATGCAGGGCCCCCCTCTGCCTGTGTTGGCCTTCCCCACAGCAGGGGTCCCATTATTGGACTCAGCCAGTCGAGTGTCAGCAGTCCCCTCTTAATTCACAACGACGGTGCATTCACTCACACATCACATGGATACACAGATCCAGCTGAGGTGGGGCCGCAGAGACCAAAACAATCAAACAAATCTGCAGTTATACAATGTGGAGTGAAACACTAATATGAACTTACTGTGTGCAAACTTTGTGTGTGTAAATGTTTGGGATGTCTGCAAGCATGTATACATGACTGAAGTGGAAAATGTTTAACATAGTGACATATAACACTCATCAGAATCAGACAACATAAATAAGATTGAGTAATTGTGCCTTCGAGTTTTCTTTTCTCTTATGATTTCATTTCAGAAGGTTACTTCTGTACTCAACAAAACCAAATAAAGCTTCCCACTCCGGACACAAAGTATCAGGACCATAGACTTTGGGGACCACCACAGGGGATCGTGCCCTCCTAATATGTATAGAAGTGGTGGGGAAATTTCAGTGACTCTTTCTGAAGGTGACATGGCCAGTAGGTGGTGACAAGCAAGCGAGTCATTGAATTTTTCATCTGATTCTTTCAAAAACACTGATTCATTAGTCTGATTCATAAACTGCTATATATACAATGTTGAATATATTTGGGTCCTGATAATGCCAAATGTCTTATGTTACCAGTAAAACATGGCCTACATCATTTTAAATATATCTAGTCAGTGACAGAGTGCAAGCATTTTCTTCTAAAATAATTCTGTATTTTCAGCTTCAGAATCATGAATATTTTTATTCTGGTGTTACCATAATTGTCCTGTGCATTGGGTTACCAGCACCAAGACCAAGCTTATTCATTTACACCCACAAATATCAAATTTAGCATTTTAATAAACAGTACATTTTTTGTTAACCTTTTACCATGTCTTGGAGTATTACGATAATATCATATCATGAGTTCAGTATCGTGATATGTATCGAAACATGACATGAGGGTATTTTTATAAATATTGAGCAATTATAAGTAGCTTATGAAAATTGGGAAGTTTTTATTTATAATTTAATTTTTAATAGATTGAGCATTATATACATTCATATACTTGGGGGGGTTAATCCATATTGCAAGTCATTTTCCTTTTTTTCAGATGCTTTAAGGATTGAAATTTAATTAAATTTTTTAATGCCACAAAACTTAGACAAACAAAATAAGCGATTGTCTTTTTGAGTGAGTCATTAAATCATTCACTCAACCCATTTATTTAAAACACTGGTTCAGGAATGCAACAAGCATCTGTCTTTTATGACTGAGTCATTGAATCATTTACTCAGCCAATTCACTGAAATCCCTGTGAATCCCTGGGAGATGCACTACGGCTGATTCTGCTTTTAAATTCGTTTGAAACAATTTTTGTTGGTGGAACAAAAATAAACTTCAAATAATCTCAAGTTCCTCAATATTAACTTCTTGATTGAACCCTTTGATCACCATTTGTACATAGTGGATAAAATATGGAAATCTAGAGAAAGGTACCCTTTTATGATACCCTTTTTTTTGTTTTGTTTAGCAGATTGCAACCCACAATAGCAGGTTCCCACAGGAGAAAGACTGGCCTGGCGTGCCTGTTTGTGTTTATGTGCGCTAGCCGAGATAGAGCTATGCCCTTTTTAGCCCTGCCCTTCTGTCTGCCACCTCCGCACTGACATACAGACTGCTCCAGAGATTATGCCCAGTGCGGCTAATCTGTAATAATCCACAGTCCAGGCAGCGATTCTCTCAGCGCAGGGGAGTATTCTGGCAATGAGAGTAGCTTACTGTGTGATACCAAAACAGAGCATCATTAAGTCCCATTGAGTCAATAGCCAATGTAAATCCCCCCGTCGGGTGGAATAATAACGAAGGTAATCATTTTCTGGCAACCCGATTAGCGAACACTTTTTCTCAATGCGTGTGTTTGTTGTATTTGTGGGCCCAACGAGGACAGACTGTCAACCTTGAAACCCTCCCAAATAAAGGGGGTCACATATGGTTTGGGACCACAATCGCTGAACAGTGTGTGTGCATGTATCACAGATGTGGCTCTGATTGTTTGTGTGTGCATTGTGCAGTCACGCTTAAACCAGTGAAAATTTGCCATCATTTTGCCCCATTTTTGAGATCCCCAACAGAGGGACTGACATCCATGGCAACAATTAGTGGCAATTACAGCCAGGACAGTTTGATGTGAGCTTTATCATGGCATAGAGTAGATTTACTGTAGCTATGAGAGCTGAAGTGTGTCCTATCCTTCATGGACATCTGCAACTGTACTCAGGAGAAGAGAGTCTCCTCTTGTGTACTATATTTCTCTGAAATTGGTCAATTAAGTGGCTCTTAACTTCCCTTTCACTCTCCGCCCTCTCTGAAATGCAATTATGTCCTTTCTTTTCACATGGTCGATTATCAATGCAGGTCCATTAAAATCAGATTTGCATAATATAGCATGCTCTGTAGCATCAGGCTATAACAACACATTAATCAAGCAGAAGGATGTGTGACTGTAGGACAGAGCCATCATTTAAGACGGTATTAGAGGCCATCACAGCTCTTCGTATCCTGGGTGGCAATGGGTGGGCCGTTGTTTCCAAGAGTGCGCCCTTGATTGTCGCCCTACATGTTTTCTGGCTGTCCTTGGCTCTTGGCGCCCGGCAGTGGAGCCAGATGTACATGGATGACCCTTCTCCATATGTGTTCAGAGGATTAGGGTCAACTGCTTAAGATTCAGACCCACACTGGCTCCCTGACTCACCTTCATATGGCCTGTGAAAGGGCAAAAAGGGCGAAGGGTCCCCTTTTTAATTTGGGTCAAGTCATGATGAAATTTTACAGGATGTATTTTTAATGTTTTGATAAAAAATGTTATTGCATAATACTGAAATGTTTTTATTGTATGTATGTATGTATATATATATATATATATATATATATATATATATATATGTATATATGTATATATATATATATATATATATATATATATATATATATATATATGTGTGTATGTATGTATGTATGTATGTATATATATAAAATAGCTCGACTGTAGTTGAATTGTTGTATTTTGGGCTCCATCAAATGTGTTATTTTTGTGTTTTCCAATAAAAATAGCCAAATAAATGTCTAATCAATTAAATCTATAAAACTTTAATAATTTAATATACTATTATATTATAAGTAGCTTATGAAGTTGGGAAGTTGTATATATTAAGCATTATATTGAGCATTTTCTGCCATGTTCGTTCATAAAAAGAACCAAGAAACAACAAATTCAAAGAATAGTGGTGAGGTCAGGGTTAGGATGAGGACTCAGACATATATGTGACCCTTTTACAAGTCACAAGTTTTCCAGCAGATTCACTAAAAACTGAATTACTGCACACCTCCACATGACCGGCCCGACGTCAGAGCATAGAGCGAGTATTGTGGAGCACGTGAAATTGCTCGCGCTTGAGAAATGCCTGGCACGTTCCAAGCACTGTGCTTTTATTTAAGAAATTACACAGGCTACGGGGCTAATTTTTCAGTTATGTTCAGCCTTTTTTAGGCCAAGGATACCTTGATAGATGAAAGAATGAAGCATATTGCCCCTGTTGCATATTGTATAAAATTATTAAAGGGATGGTTCGGAGTAATTTCAACCTAGGGTCCTTTGCACCATGGCCTCGAGCCAAACACCCCCCCACAAGTTTTTTTTTCCCTTGGTCGAACATTATTAAAGTTAGAGCTTATTTAGAGATATCAGCCGAATGGCTTAGTGCAGGTGCTAATGGATCCAAGGTTGTATCTTGTAAATTACCCCACTAATAATGCCCAGAATGGTACCAAACTTCTACAGTAGTACAAATAGGTTCTGTACTCATAAAACGAGGCATTGGAATGGCTTATGCTACCGCTAACCCGGACGCCGAGGTCACTTCCATGATTTGGGAAAAGCCCATAAAATTCCTGCCAGAAAGCGATGCATAAGGATGTAGTGTAACGACGCCCAGTTCCAGGAATGCACTAATATTTTGTTGGTAGTACCAGTTTGCAACAATTATTAGTCAACACTATGTTGTCAACACTTAGGAAAAAATTATAGTCCTGCCAGGGCTTTTACAGGCTTTTCCCAAATCACAGAAGTGACCTCTGATATCTCTAAATAAGCTCTAACTTTAATAATGTTCAACCAAGGGCTCGAGATCATGGTGCAAAGGACCCTAGGTTGAAATTACTCCGAACCATCCCTTTAAAGTGTTACATTTTAAGCCAGGCTCATAAAAAATATGACCATTTGATACCATATGATTGTTTTACATGCTTGATAGTTATTGCACCACAAATCCACTTCAATATTCTTGAAAATTATCATTTTAAAGGTATACTAACTTTTGGCCCTTTAGCGATTAAAAAACAAAAATGCATGTATTTTGTAGAAGAACATTGTTTTGGTTGTGCTTCGGCTCTGGGTGATTGTGCAAATTAATATAGTGATTTTCAATAGACAATGCTTCACAATGAACTCTGTTAGAGATTAACATATGGCAATTTTCCTGTTCAATAAAATAACTTGCTGGACTGGGTTTCCCGAAACCTTCTTAACGCTACGTCGTTCTTAAGTTACACCTTAAGCTGTACCTTATCGATAATACGTGTTTCCCGAAACGTTCTTAGTTAAGTATACCTTCTGTAAGTCATACGTTCGGAAGGTTGGTCTGGACCGCTCTTAGCTTTACCTTATCACTGTTGCAGATCTATACGAATATAGGTTCTATACGAATAAGTTTTAATACACCCAGACAGTGTTCAATTAGGCTAATTCAAGTGTTTTCATGCAAAGAATAAAATTGTCATTATACGGATTGTTGTTAGATTTTTAATTATATTATCCAATGGTACTTCAGCTGCCGAACCATTAAAGGCTTAATAGTCTATTTAAAGGAAATGATTGTGGTGGGGAGTTTGCTCAAACTATGGCAGCGATACAGCGAATAGTTGTTCTAAAAGACGGTGCCGTCCGCGGATCGCTTTTAAAGGCCAGTGAAAGCATAGGCTACTGTCAGTTAAGTCCTATTCGGACGCTAATTTTTTATCATTGGCCCGTACGGTATTTTAAACATTTACAGGGGTAAGTTATTTTATTGCCATCCGAATCCATAATGTCAGTGTTTTTTCTCACCCAACCCGTGTAAAAATCCCTGGCCAAATTGTTTTTTGACAAACAGGTCGTGTGGGAATATTACAAGAAGAGATTCAAAATTCACTGTTTAAATCATTTAAGATTTAATGTAAGATGTACACTTTTATTACTGAAATGCTGGAAAGTATTTACAAGAACACTATTTCATCGCAGCTCCACCTCAGCGAACAAAAATGGGAAAGAGAAATTTTTTAAATGGTTATTGTGGCAGCAATGATACAATTTTAAAATATGTAGGCTAGGCTATTATAGGCTATTATAGTTTGGATTATTTTTTATAATATCCAATAGTCCTAATAAATGCAGTTTCAACTATTTCTGAAGTGTTTCTTTTATAAAGAACACCGCTTTCTCACATAATGCAGTGAAGCAGCCCCTGCACGAGAGAATAATTGATTCTCGAGCCATCGATATCAACCAATTCAGCACCATCGCCACGGACAGCGCCGGGTAACGTCGCACGTAAGAAGGTTTATCTTAAGCTGCTTCCTAAGGTATGGTTCGGGGAACACGCCTAGAAATGGTATACCTTCAGTTAAGTTATACCTTAAGAGTCTTCGTAGCGCGCTAAGAGACAACGTTATCGGGAAACCCAGCCCTGACCTGTTGAGTAATAAAAATGCCATCTCCGCGTCACTTTTAAAACATTTCAAATCCCCCAGTTCTCGCCATCTCCGAAAAGCCAAGCCAATGTTGATTCTTGTTTTATTACGGGCTTCTCTGTGTTCTCTCTTTGCCAGCAGACTCTCCTCTGTTCAGCGTTTTTTTTTAAACGGGTGATTCCGGGGACGTTTGAGATTTAGGGTACGTTTACACGACAACAATATGCTTAAAACGGATTCGTTTTTCCTTTCAGTTTTCCACGTAGAGACGACACCATTGTAAAAACGATACCCATTCACACAGATTCGTGAAAACGACAAAAAATGCTGCATTCTGCTGCCAGGCCATTAGATGGCGATGAAACTCTATAGATTAAACACTTAATACGCATGTGCATGACGTCATCGTTTTCACAGATTCACGTTTTTGTTGTTTACACGGAGACCGTTTTCAAAAACTTGCGCAAACCCGTTTTCTTTTTCAGGCACCCTACACGCCGTTGCCGTGTAAATGAACGGCCAAAACGTATAAAAGGTTTTACGTTTTTAGTTGAAAACGGTATCGTGTAAACAGGCCCTAACCTATACCACTCCCACACAATACACTCACCGGGGCAACTTTTCTCCATTTACGGATATGACGAGACACGCACAGACGAGTGACGCATGTACGCAATTTCCCCCGAAAACCATACTTACTAACACTTATAATAGGCTTACCATAGTGAACCAGGGTAAGAAAAAAAGATTTTTTTGGAATGAGGGTTGATGATGATGATTCATTATTTAAATTTAGTTCATTTTGAAAAAAAAAAAAATCCTTTAATTAAGAAATTTTTATGTGAGAAGGGCAATAAAGACATTTAACTTGATTTTTAGCTGCTTAACGTCAGCTTTGGTTAAAGTTAACTTAATATTGTATTATTTTTAACACTTTTTTGCAAAGCTAAATTTGAGACCAAACAATAAGTTTAATAAAGAGTAATACATTTAATATTGAATAACAAAAGTACATTAATATGAGATTTCACTGTTTACATCAAATGTAAAAATTTTTGTATATTAAGGTTTTCATTTCTGTTTTTATTTAGAATCCATTAATAATGAGCGAATAGGGCAATCAGATTCCAGTGGGTGAAATCACATGTGCCTCATATGCCACAGATTACGTCTGAACAGAGAGAGAGAGAGCGAGTTGCGTAGGGTATGCTTGGCACTCGACATTGTTAATGTAATTACAGAGAAAGGGATACGCTTCCTTTCTTTCTCTCTATCGTTCTCTGTCTTTCTCTATATCTGCCTGATTACATTGTATAACTCACATGAGCCTAGTTAGATGTGACCGGCTATGCGAGTTACCACGTTCTCTTGGGACAAAAGGTTTTCATGTGTCTGAAAGCTATCTTGACTGGTGCACATTGTCAGACTAATGGTATGTGAGAGAGCAATGCGGAAAATGTAAATATTATTGTCTCAAGCTGAATGTTCCTCAGGAATCTGGTTCGTGACATGTTCTTGAATTCTGTTTCGTCTTCGGCGATCGGTTTTGTTTGGGGATGCATCTTAAAATTCTGGTTATGCAATAAGATGATAATTATTTTGTTGTTATGCCAACAACTGGATGATATTAATACTCTAGTAGCACTTTATTTTACAGTCCTGTTCTCCATGTACATACTATATACTTATTGTTGTAATTGCAATAACTGGGTACTAGTCCTGAACCTACCCCTAAACCTAACCTTAACCCATGTAGTTACCTTTTAATACTTTCTTAGTAATTACACTGTAAGTACACTGAAAGTGTGCTGTAAAATAAAGTGCAACCAATACTCTATACTGTTTTGTCTAAATTAATGAAAAATAAAACACTAAAAAACTCAAATCAGTCATTTTAAATGCTATAAGTGTAGGGATCACAAGGTTATATTGTACAAAATGGATATTGAGATTTTTGAGATTTGCTAAAGATCATTATTAAACTAATTGTGTTTTACTAAATGTAAAAATAGAGAAAGGTCTCTTTCTTCTATCATAGTAGAATTTTCCAAATGCATTTATTTATTTATTTGGTAAGTAGCCATATAATAAGCAGGAAAAAGTTTTCTTTTTTAAAATAAATATTAAAGTAATTTACCTTACAGATCCTGATACTAAAAGTGGAGAATGTGTGGGCAAACAGTGGTGTATCAGTCTGATTCCGGTCGAGGACAATTCATGCACAAGCCAATGAGAAGCTGGGTCAATCACTGTCTGAAATGCATTCATCTTAATAATAGTGACGGCAAGAGAAAAGAAGTTGATTTATACCTTTTCTCTCTATAAATGTTTTTACAAGACTTTGGATCGGTCTCTAAAAGTGGAAAATTGCTTGCAATCAGTCAAATCTTGTGAAGTCCCCAAATTAAATTTTTCTAGTCTCATGCTTCAGATTTGGGAATGTGTCTGTACCCCTAATGGGCCTCACATGTTTACCGATGTGGAGGAACTCAATCTCAACCCACTGACAGATCTTATACTGCAAACCGGATACACTCCAAACGCAGTATAGTTGGAAATTAGTGTGTTTAATTTAGGCTAGTGACATGTTGTTTTTAAATTGTTATTAATTTATTCAAGTGATGTCTTCTGATGCTATGATTAGATCTGTCGGGGGGGGGGGGGGGGGGGGGGTTCCCCTTGTGATGCAATTAAACTTTGAATTCACAATGTACACTGATTTTTTTTACTCATAAAAGCACCAGATATTCTTGCGTGGTTGGTTTTAAAAGCTTACTTTCCCCAAATCTAATCGAAAGTTTAGCTTTCCTCTGATATTACACTTAGACACACCTACAAATTACTAGGCAATTCATTTGGCATGACTAATATAACACTGAGTTGTAACCAATCAGAGCATTTGTGTGTGTTAGTGAGGTCTGACAGTAGGTTTACTTAAATCGAGAGAGCTGTTCTCTCATTCACACACTGCTCAAATCCAGGAACACTTCTTCAAGACAAACACACGACACCAACATGCATAGTAAAGATCAAATCTGGTAAGTTACATTTTCTTTCCTTCTTAAGGTTAAGACAAAGTATGTCTTAGGATTGTGCATGAACGAAATGGCATACTTTTTCTTGAAAATGTAAAACTGTGGCTCTATTTAATACTGTTTATTTCTATAAATGATATGCTCATCTTACAGTATGAAACAGTATTTAGGCCAAGCAAATGGATATTTGTCTTTTTAAAAGCAATGATGCCAATATAATGCTTTTTATTAATTCACAGTAGCCCTGATATTTCAAAAACTGTTAAGTACACAGTCCACAATGTGCAGAAAATGAAAAGACAATATAGAGCCAGTAACTGATGCTTTAAATTCCACAGTTCCCTCTAATGAATATAGTCTTCTTTCTTGTCACCAGCCATGAGGACTACCAGAGAACGGCAGACTGGCTGCTGTCCCAGACACAACACAGACCTAAAGTAGCCATCATTTGCGGCTCTGGACTGGGCATGCTGGCAGACGCACTCAAGTGCCAAGACTCTTTCAAATACTCTGACATCCCTGGCTTTCCTCAGAGCACAGGTAAGACACTGGTCAGAACATGTAGGAATGTATTTGCTTCAGTGTTTTTCTCCATTTGCTAAAACAAAGACAAAGTATTATCAAACAGTAGAGCGTGGCAACACCGAGGTCATAGGATTGATTCCCATGGAAAGCAAGAACTGATAAAACCGTTTTTTTTTTATTTTTTATGTGTATCTTGAATGCAGTGCAAGTCAATTTGGATAAAAGCATTTCCCAAATGCATTATGTAAATAAAATATGCCAATATTATGCTAGCATGTTACACTGTTCAACTTTTAACCTCCAAAACTTCAGTTTAAATGGCTCCTTCAATTTTAAAAGGATGGAAACAAAGTTTTGTGTGAAAAAAAAATTGTGTGTATTTTGTTATAAGTAATAATGCTTGTATGTGTCCTGGCTATGTGTTTGTGTGTATTGAAACAGTGAAGGGTCATGCTGGAAGGCTGGTTTTTGGGGAGCTCAAAGGGAAGACCTGTGTGTGCATGCAGGGTCGATTCCATATGTATGAGGGACACTCGCTAAGCAAGGTTTGTCTTTTTCAAACCAAAGACACTACATGCCCCACTTCTTTGCCATACATTGTATGCTATCGTTCAAACATTTATGGTTCAAAAAGTCTCTTATGCTCACCAAGGCTGCATTTATTTGATTTATTTATTCATGTGATGGCAAAACTGATTCTTTTCAGCATCATTACTCCAGTCTTTAGTGACACATGATCTTTCAGAAATCATTTTAATATGCTGATTTGGTCCTCCAGAAAAAATCTTATTATTATTTCTTTCTTTTTGTGTTTAAAATATAAATTATAAATGTCTATACTGTAACTTTTAGGCAATTTAAAGCATCCTTGCTGAATAAAATTACTGTATTCATTTCTTACAACAATAAAAAAAAAAGAATCTTACTGACCCCTACAGTAGTGTACATTTTCATCATTTCAGTACATATCATTATTGGGCTAACACAGTTTGATGTTCCATCAGGCTTTATTTTGCTTTATGGCCCATGTTAATGCAAAATCTATCTTGACAGTTTCATCAGGTGTCATAAATAGAATTATGTTACATAACAAAATTACATTACATTCCAAAAGTAATAACTACAGAACACTGTTCTATTCATGCTGTGTCATGCTGCAGTCTAAAGTGATGATAGAATAAGGAGATTCCTTTTTTTGGATGCCCACACTCACTTCATCCTGGTCACGCTGCTTTGAGTCACATGCTATATGCCAGAGCACAATTTATCATTCAATGAAACTTTTGTGAGGTTTACATAACACAGGGTTAGATTAAAATGGCTTAATGGTAATATGCCTTGTACAGTACAGCAGCAGGCTTTGGTGGATGTTGAAAATGGATTACCAGAATTTGCGCTTGTGTTCCTCAGGTCACTTTTCCAGTGAGAGTTTTCAAGCTTCTGGGTGTCGACACCTTGATTGTCACTAATGCTGCGGGGTCATTAGCGGACAGTTATAGCTGTGGTGATATTATGATCATACGAGATCACATTAACTTCCCTGGACTTGCTGGACTGAATCCTCTCAATGGCCCTAATGATGATAAGTGAGTATCAATGTACATGTTGAAGTGAGTTAAGAAAGCGTTCGTTCATTATAATCACCAGTACAAGCAATGTAATCATTTATCGGTCGTTATCAAGGTTTGGCACTCGATTTCCGCCCATGTCTGGGGTCTATGACAAAAGCCTACGGATGATGGCATTCGACATTTGTAAGAGCATGGGCGTCTCCCAGTATGTCCAAGAGGGCGTGTATTGCATGGTGGGAGGACCCAACTTTGAGACCATAGCTGAAGCCCAACTTCTGCACAGACTGGGAGTGGATGCAGTTGGTAAGATGGTGTCTCGTTTAGTAAAATCAACACAATTCATATCTAATCAGAATTTTTAAAGCGCCCTTATTATGCTTTTTCGGATATTACCTTTTATGTGGTTTGTTATGTAGCTATTTGTAAATGTAAAAGGTCTGCAAAGTTTCAAAGATCAATGTGCTTAATGGAGTTATTGTCTCCCAAAAGAAAGAATCGAGCCTTAAGCGAGTCATCAGTGATCGTAGACTTACTTCCTGCGCAAACTTATAGGTTTGTAACAAATTTGCATAATGCCGCGAACAACGACAACTTTGACCCTCAAACACTGTAGTTGTAGCTGAGGCCTGGAGGAGTTTGGTTTAAGCTGTCAAAAAGACTCAAAAGCAAAAGGATGCTCAAAATTCAGATATTTAATGGGTGTTTCGTTTACGACATGCGCTGTATAACGGTAGACCAGTCATAACAGACTCAGCCATCTGACCAATCAGAGCAGAGTAGGCTTTCGGAAAAAGGAGGGGTTTAGAGAGACTGAATCCTTCATCGAACCGTTTCAGACACTGTGTGAAAAGCTGTGATGCTGCAATGTATATTAAAGTGTTTTTGACCTTGGATGCATGTAAACCTGTTGTAGGAGACCGGCAAAACAAATTAAGGAACCTTTAATATAGCATAATAGGGGCACTTTAAATTGCTGTAAGGAGTAGTTCACCCAAATAATGAAAATTCTGCCATTCATTTCTCATGTAAGACTTTCGTTCATCTTCAGAACACAAATGAAGGTCTTTTTAATGAAATCTAAGAGCTTTCTGTCCCTCTATTGACAGACTATGTAACTACCAGCCCCAGAAAGGTAGTAAAGACATCATGAAAGTAATCCATGTGACTCCAGTGGTTTAACCTCAATTTTTTGAAGCGACGCGTTCACGAGAACACCACGACGCATTCGTGTTGTGTTGACGCGAGAGCAGACGTTGTTGCGTGAAGGTGCATTGGAGATTAATATTTTGTTAATAAAATTTTAAATTATGTTATTTGGTGCAAACAAAGTCCTTGTGTCGCTTCATAAAACACTGGAGTCACATGAATTACTTTAATGATGTCTTTACTACCTTTCTGGGGCTTGAAAGTGATAGTTGCATAGGCTGTCAATGGAGGGACAGAAAGTTCTTAGATTTCATTTTAGAGGAACTTCTTTTGTGTTCCAAAGATGATGAAATCTTACAGGTTTGGAACAACATGAAGGTGAATAATTAATGACTAACCCTTTAAATTTGGCAAGATTTTGGAAAAACTTGTTATTTTCCATTTGTGACAATAGTGGCACAGATATAACACACTTAATATATTAACTTTATATTGAATAGAAATAGTAAGTGATAGTTATATTGTCTTAATTATGCATTTTATTATTAATTTATACATAATTTGCCTTTAAAGGAATGAGTACTGCACCAGAAGTGTTGGTCGCCAGTCATTGTGGCATGAGAGTCTTTGGTCTCTCCCTCATCACCAACAAAGTGGTGAAAAGCTATGAGGACAATGAGACTGTCAATCATGAAGCTGTGCTGGAAGTGAGCAAAATGCGTTCAGAGACCCTGCAGGTGCTTGTCACAGAGCTCATCAGCCGCATGGACATCAATAACAACACGGCGTAATGTCATCAACACTGTAACTGCCCATCAAAACTTCATCCGGAAGAATCTGCAGCTATGCCGTCATCACTCTTTTCATTTACTTTTACTTTTGAGTATAACTACAGAACATCTGTTTCAATAACACTTTATATATATATATATATATATATATATATATATATTTAAATGTTAAGATTTTATTATTTGCAGTGATCATAAAAATGATCTAGTTTGAAGGTGCCATAACAATAACTTAAAAAACGGTGAGCTATTCAATATGTTATTCATGTTCATCTTTTTTGTGCAGTGAAAGTTGTGTATGCATCTTCATGATTACATAACATTAGGCCCTTTTGTGTGGGAAATTATTAAATGTTAATGCACTGCTATTCATTATACAAATTAATATAATTCCTAATGTTAATATTTTGATGATAATGTATTTAAAAAATCATGTATCAAATCAAATATTTAAATCATTCCTATATGCTATTTATAATACATTTTATATTATCTGTGTTGTAAATTTGCCATTGAATATACCTGTTTTGTATAACCTTCTCTTCTATAAAACAATCACATAACCTTATCTTATAATGCAAGAATGTCAGCAATAAAAGTGTATTTTGAAAATATTTTACAATTCATTCTTTAATCATGCATATAACTGTCCTGCAATGCAATGTATTTTGACAAGAATTTTACTATCGGTTTCTTAATTCAATTTCTTTGCTACAATCACACATAATTTATAGGGATTTATAGACCTTTATATAAAGGATTACATTCGTTTTTCTGTTAAATTATGAAAAATAGAATGACAGGAAACAGAAGAGAATTTCCCCATTTTCGCGCATGCTCAGTGTGTCCACTAGATGGCAGCAGAAGTACGTTGTACACAGGCGTGTCGACGTGTATCTCCGGTTGCTATGGCAAACTTTCGGAATGCCGGAATTGTTTAAGAACTCTTGATGACTTTTTGATATCGACAGAACTGATTTTACCGGTGAAGAACACAACATCATGACACGCCAAGACATGTTGAACTTTCATCCGGTGGAATGACTGACTGACTGACGTCAACTCAACTGTATGATTGTTACGTTATTGTTATAATGTTCGGGAATTTAGTGACACATAATGAAAAGGTTTGCAGTACACTCCTTTTTTTTAATTTCATGTAACGTTATGAGTATTGCTCTCTGTGTGTAAGTAAAGTAAAATAGCTGCAGTTAGACTAAACCCTTTTTTATTAAAATATTTGTTCAAGGATTACAGCAAATGGGAGCGAAGTACAAGACCAAAGCCTCTGCTTTGGGCAACATTTCATCATAAAGCAGTCATATCATCTAACAAAGGAGGAATCATACCATCTCCAACTGGTAAATCAGGTATAAACATGGCTAAGGATAAATGTAGTGCTTCTACTGTAGTGAGACGTGTCTGTCTTTATGCATTGTCTGCTTTATGAACAGGAAAATCTCAAAACGCTGTCCAAAATGATTTCACAACACTCCCCAAACTCTCTACAAGAGCACCTGGAAAAGTGGAGCAGGACCAGATCACCTCCAAGAGGAAAGACAACATCAAAGCACTGATGGTGTGTACTGTAAAGCAGGAAAGCCAACTTTAATAGTTCACTTGTGTTTAGTTTACGCCACGCTGACAACTGCAATCTGTTGTAGTTACTCATCACATCCAGAAAAAACGCAATAAAAGACCTGGAGGAGCACTGTGAACAGCTTCAAGAGAGGAACCTGCAGATGGCCAGAAGCATTATTGACACAGACAGAAGCTCAGTCTCCAGAGCCAAAGAACTGCTCACACAGAGAGAACAGATGAGGGTGAGCTATATTGTATTATGTTCTTAGATCCCACTGTACACAAAGAGCACTGAATGCAAACTTTTTCAAAGTTGAGTATTAAAGGTGCAGTAAGTGATTTCTGAGAAACGCTGTTGAAAGTGGATCGCACCAAAACACACTTGTAGCCAATCAGCAGTAAGGGGCGCGTCCATTCATGAGAGGGGTGGGCCTGTGCTGCACAGTGTGTTCGTGAATTTATGGGTGGTTTATCAATAGTGGTGGGCGATACTGCAAATTTCGGTATCGATCCGATACCAAGTAAATACAGGGCCAGTATCGCCGATGTCGATACCGATACCAATACTTTTTCATTTTAAAAGCATGCACTTGAACTTGTATGCACTTTCCAAAAAATATTTTTAATGATATTAGGGTCGCGGTCGGTCGGGTCGTTTGAAATAAAGAAGCAAATTAAACCTTTATAATTTATATAGTACTAGACACAATTTTCTATGAAATACAATGGCCTAATACATAGGCCTAATACATAGATTTTTTTTATAAAAAAATCACAGATTTATATCACAGCTCTGTATAATCACAGCTCTATACTGACGTCAACATTTTGAACCGTTATGTACACTTTTGGTTTGTTTATTGCGAAATAACTCCCGATTGTTTCTCTGTCATTTAAGCAAGGCTTCGTTTCCCAAACGCACTGGGCCTGTGAGCTCAGCGAAGCACCAGCATCGAACGCTCTCTGCGATTGATTGGTTTCGCCTTGTATCCAGATGACTAGGAGAAAAAGTTCTATCCTACACAATTATCCACTAACATTCGCTTATTTTTTCACTTAGAAGCTTATTTTACGCACTGAATTGCGTGCTAAATTAATAAAAAATTACTGGTAAAAAAACACACATTTGGATCGATATTTTTATGTGAGGATCGAGTATCGAAAGTATCGATACTTCAGGGTCGATCCGCCCACCCCTAGTTATCAAGATAGGGGTGTGATCCTTTTGGGTAGGGGCGTGTTTGTTTTGGTGATTTCAAATATCAACAGCGTTTCTCAGAAATCGCTTATTGCACCTTTAAGTTCCCTTAACCAATGAAATGTGATATATGTTTTTTTTCTAGAAATCAATGGTGGCTTTGAAAAAATGGGATGACAGTCTTATTAAAAGTGCCAACGCAGAGCTGACAGATACAGAGGAAGTGTCACAGACTAATCTCAGCGGTTAGTTTTTCTTCTACACTTTACAATCAATTATGTTTTAGCTATTTTCATTATTACTTTTAAATGCAGTTTACACACTATGTATGGCCAAAAGTATGTGGAAACACTTTTCTAATCTAATTAATTGGCTTTGCTATTCCAGCTACATTACCATTCAAAAGTTTGCAGCCGGTACAATTTCTTTACATGTTTTTGAAAGATGTCTCTTATGCTCATTAAGGATTGGCTTATTTTATCAAAAATACAGTAAAAGTGCATTACAAGCAGGCGCATAAAATCAAGCAAACATTAACATTTCATGTAGAATGAGGCCCTCTTCTGTTCCAGCATGATATTGCCCCGTGCACACAGAGAAGTCGACATGTTTGGTTATCCAGGTACTTTTGGCCATATAGCGTTAATGCTAAAGCAAAAACAACCAACCCCAAACTGCAGCAACAAGTTTCAGCTGACTATCTTATAAGTGCAGGTTTGCAGAAGAAGTTGGACATGGTAAAAGCAGAGGTGGTAAAGGCTCGGAAAGAGCTCCGCTTCCTAAAGACATACAAAGATATGGAGTTCCCAGTCAAGGCCTTGCAGATTGTAGACATGAAAAGAAAATTGGACAGACTGAAAGAGATGCAACAGGTAAAAAATGGGTAGCACTTTATTTAACAGTCCTGTTCCCCATGTATATACTATGTACTTATTATAGTAATTGCAATAACTGGGTAATAACTAGGTACTCTCTCTGAACCTACCCCTAAACCTAACCATGACCCATGTAGTTACCTTATTATTACCCAGTAATTTCTTAGGTAAGTACACTGTAAGTGCACATACTGTAAAATAAAGTGCAGCCGAAAAATAAGCAGGACTTAACTGTCTGGATGACAGGATAACTTTATTTATTAAAATACACATGTGGTTCTAGCTTCCATAAGAATAATGTTTTAATATGTTTCTCCTCTGTAATTGTCAGAAAGAGCGAGTGGATGTAAATCTGTTGTTTGAGAAAGAAACAGTCCGTTTGGAGAGATGCCAACACCAAAGAGAACAGGATGTGCTTTCTGCTGTTGTTGAGGTAAAGAAGATTTGTTTGTTTTTTAATGGAGGTAATTCTTGACTTTTCTAAGTGCATTATCAAACATATCTTTGTTGTTTGATTTTCAGAAACATGAATCCCACATCCCTCCCATTGTCAAACTCGTGGCCTCACAGAATTACGCAATGAGGGAAGAGATTAATATGCACAGAAAAGTGACTATTCTTTTTATATATTATTAAAGTTAATTTTTGATTGTTGAGGTAGACTTAACGCATTATTTAAAAAAAAGTATGTTAATTTGTACACTTATTTATTTATTTACATTGTATATATTTTTAAGGTGATAATGGAGCTAGAGCAGAAGAACGAAGAGTTAATGAAGAGTATTAAGGAACTGCAACTATCAAGACCAAACATCAGGAGAGAGATCTTTCCAGATGTTTTCCTGAAATCAGATAGGCCTAAGTAAGTGGATGAGGACAATGAGTTATTGAGGCAAACAGCTTCTTTATCACAAACAGTTCTTATGTCCTATTAACACAGGAACATTGGCAAGCTCTTCAGTTGAAGCATTCCCAAGTTATACAGTAATTGCAGTTGCAGAGAAAAGTTCTCACAAAATTGACCACTTGAAAGGAAGTTCAACAAACCCCTCAAAATGTCTAACAGTGTTAGTATGACCCTACCCCTCCCATAAACAGATATAGAACAGCAACACTTCAATTTCAAGAGCCTTCTCAAGCATACTGACAGCACACAGCCCATCTAATATGAGTTAAGACGCTCATTTCATGCATTGAGAAACAATTTAAAGGGATAATTCACCCAAAAATGCCGATTATGCCATCATTTACTTCCCATCATGTCGTTCCAAACCTGTTCGACTTTTTTTCTTATGAATGTGAAAGAAGAAATTCTGAAGGATGTTTCAACTGTTTTTGTCTATACAATAAAAGACAAACGGGGTCCAAAACCAAATTAGACCCCCTTGACTTTCATTGGATGAACAAAAACCACGAGATATCTTCTTTTTTGTTCTGATGAAGAAAGTTATACAGGTTTGGAATGACATGAAGGTGAATAAAAGCAAATATGTATGATAAGTAACATTTTCCCTAACCCAAGGAGCTTTGTTGGAGATCCAGCATTGCAAATCTGATAAACTACTAGAGGGAAACTCGCCCCATCTACTTTCAAACAATGGCTTGGTTTTGAAAGGTATTGAGCTGTTGGAGATGGTGTAATATTACAGTTTTGGAAAAGACTCCAAAGGCCATCTTAAAGATAAATGAAGAACAAGAGAATGCTGTGCATTCATGGAATCCCTGGCGCCCATTAAAGGTTAATGAAGGTTTCACATTTCCCAACAGTCTGTTCCAAAACAGCATGTCATTTTCCCCTCCAAAACAATCGGACACTTTATTCCAAGTTCCTGCACAACCTCTTGCCACCCTTGGGAACGGTTATATCACAGTTAAGATATATTCATATGGACCTTTGGTCCTTAAGTGTTTTGGCCTAGGGGACAAAGAACGTGGAAAACAAGCAAAAAACACTTACATATCATGTCACACTGAGCAACAAATTAAAAAGGTTTCCATTAACTAGAGATAATGATAAACAGATCTGGGATTTCCTTCTCCGCTCGTGACAGAGACATGGCTTTAGTATCTGCAGATGTCCTGAGCCCAAGCAGGGAAAGTTCTCATGTTTCCGGTCTTAAACAAACTGTCTCAGGCTGTGGTGACCATGTTTAAAGGCAGATGTGCCATAAGGAGTCCTTCTTATTTACAGATGTCTTTGCACCCAATAAAAATTGTCATCATTTGTTGTTCTAAATTTCCCATCTGTGGGAGCACAATAGAAGATATTTTGAAAAACATATCAGTGTTTTTTGTCCATGCAATGAAACTCATTCTGGTCTGCTGTAGTTTTGGACCCCATTGACTTTCAGTATATGGGCAAAAACAGTTCAGAATGACATGAGAGTGAGTAAATGATGACAGAAGTTTCATTTCTTCTGTGAACTAGGCCTTGGGTTGTATACTGGCTGTTTACAGTCACTGTCACTGTGTTGTCTATATTTTAGGTGTACTCCAGATATGGACGTCCATCTCAATATACCCCAAGAGGATTTACTCCCCGTGTAGCCCTGTGCTGAATGCATTACCTTTTTGAGCCTTCCCCTGAGCTGTTATTACAGACGAAAATCAATGGAGCCACTTCATTAAATCATTTTACTCAGTCAAACATTTTTACAGATCTTCCTTACTTTATTTGTCTTTGCTTTCAGTTTGTTTTATTGGCTCGATCCTCTTTATTTTTTTTTTTTCTATATATTCCACTCTAGTGCAAGTACCGTAATTTATTGATGTGCCTTTAAACATGCAAGTGCTACTGCATACTACATGTATTTTAGTGTCACACAAACTAAGCTGCAGATGTTAAGTGACCACTTTCCTTTGGTAAGTAGTAACAGAATACCTCTTTATATTAGCATTCATACAGTAGTCTTATTGTAGGTGCACTAACATTCAAAACTTTTTAAAAGAATTCTCTTATGCTCACAAAAGCCATTTATTTTGATAAAATACAGTAAAAACATGAATATTCTGAAACATTATTATAATGTAAAGCGATTTTATATTTTAATATATTCCTGTGATGTCAAAGCTGAATTTTCAGCATCATTACTCCAGTCTTCAGTGTCACATGATCCTTCAGAAATCATTCTAATATGCTGATTTGGTGCTCGAGAAATATTTTTTAATATTATCAAAGTTGAAAACTGTTGTGCTGCTTAAGACTTTTGTAACAAAAACAGCATTTATTTGAAATAGAAATCATAAATGTCTTTACTGTCGGCTATTGATCAATTTAATGCATCCTTGCTGAATAAAAGTATTAATTTCTTTCAAAAACGTTTCCAAAATTTTGAACAGTAGTGTGATGTCTTGACGTAAAAACTTATTTTACTAAGCCTAAACCTAACAATAGTCTACCGATAGAGTTAGTTGACATGTAGTTGCAAATTAATAGAGTTTTTTGACATGTAGTTGCAAATTTAGAATGTCTAAAGTGGACTATTGAAATAAAGTGTAACCTCAAATTATTCATAATACTTTGTATTGTTTGCCAAGCGCGCAAATCAGCAATTGCAGCCTTAATTTCTGCAGAAGATGTTGTTTCCCATGTCGAGGAACACGATGTTGGAGTTTGGTATAGGCTACCAGTCAGCAAGCAAATGTTATTGCAGTTAGTGACACTTTAAAGTGTCAATCCTCAAAGTATGCGAGTGCTTCATTTTATGACTATATATAACCATTTATCTTGCAAATGGAGCATTTCAAAGCCATTTTGCAAACCTTGAAACAGTAGTTGTGTGACTGATGTAATTGACCAAAGTGTGGGAACAAGGCTTGTTCTGTAAACAGTAATGGATTTCAGCACCCCAGTGTACAGGCGACTGGTTTGATTACTTTTGTTGTTTCAGTTGGAAAAGATTCAGCTGAGCCTCAGAGAATTAAAAATTCCTGGTAAAAAAACAACTGTGTGATCTAAGCAGGGGATAAACCTTCTTCTATTTCACTGATGCAAAGATTCAGTATTTTTTTTTTTCTTTATTTTTCCATGTGTATCCAGTGCTGGAATGCTTTTTCCAATAAATAAAACTTATTTTAGAAACAAAAATACTAAATAGATGCAATAAAATGGCAACATTCATTATCCAATTGCATAAGCACCAAGAAAAGAAACATCTGTGGATGTTTGTCTCTAAAAGAAAAATAAATGCAATGTGTGTGGTTTCAATCGCATGACTTTCCAGTGATGACATCATTAAGTCAAGATGCGTTTTACATCAAAGCAATTGGACTAATGAGAACATTCTCATAACTTATGATATCTCAGCTCAGCTTTGAGCAGGAAATGACAGAACATCGACGTCATGGAGATGGAGTGGGACGGTGCTAAAAAGGCACGTTATAACATTTCGTGGCCCTGGATGATGTTGAAAGACGCTCAGCAAGGACCCACGAGACTTACAGTCGAGGGCCCATTTGTTGAGCTATGTTTATGGATCATGTGAGTAATATAAACAGAAAGCACGTTTCTCCGCTCCGCGCGCTCTGAGCTCGAGTTGAGTTGGCAACAGGAGCCCACCTGTGTTTAATCACAAAGGCACGATACATGCGACTTCACACCGACCCAGCGCTGTGGACTGACGCTCAAAGTCTACAAGTGGAAGGATGAACTGAGAAGTCGCGCTTCGGACTCCTAAAACTTTGCGTGTGGTGAGATAAAGGTGAGTGAAAGGTCATAGATGTGAACTCACCGATGTTTTTTTTCCGAGCGCACGAGCGTTCCATTCCGCGCGCTGCGGGTGACGAGGCTGTGACAGACAGCGCGAGAGAATGAGAGAAATGCTTCATTCCGCTCTTAAATTTTTAAAAGCGTTGTGGAACTCGGCGGGCTGTTGCCATGACTGCAGCGGTGTAGCGTTTCTCTGCAACCGGTTCCTCAAACTCCACTGCGCGCAAACTGATTGATTCACTTTGAACTTCATTCTGTGGATTGATGTGAAACCTGCATGCTTTAAAACCTTCGTTCACGGACATGGTTGTGAGTACACTAAACATTCTGAGGATGTTTTTGTTGGAATATGTCTGGTTTGTTTAGTTGTTGTGTTTATTAATGCATGAAATATAGTAAAATGCATGAATATTCAGAGACACCGGGGCTAGTTGTCACAGGGGAAGTTGTCGCAAGGATTTTAGTAACTAATGTTTAGAGTCAACACTGTTTTCACTGTCAGTGTATGTTGGTTTCAAACACTTAGGTCACTTAATTAGAATAATTAAACTAAACTTAAACTAAAATTGTTTCTAGTGGGCATATCATTTTGGAAAAAATAAATGTTGTTTTCAGGATGGGGCAAGTTGTCACATGTTCAATGCTTGTTGAGAAAAGTTTTGATAATTTTGCATTTAAATTTTTTAATATTTTCCAAAAATATATAAATTGTTCAATAGGTTTTATGTCTAAGTTACGAATATTTGGTTTATTTATATTTAAGTCAGTTTATATGCAAAAAAAAAAAAAAAAAAAATTCACTGAAGTAAAAAGTGTGACAACTAGCTCTGGTATCTTCAACACTACCAGTTAAAAGTTATTAATGAGGTACGTCTCAGGATGCACCTCATTAAGTTTTTTTTATTAGTGGCGTATAATGTATATGCAGTGAATCAAGACTTTTTAATAGTATTACTACATGGTAACTAACAAATTATGCTCAGACTTTGTTTTCCTTTAATAATAATTGCACTTTTTTTTTTTGTTCAGGCATATCTATGTTTATAAGATGACACTCAACACACAGAAAGAGGGAAAGGAACCACTGAGGAGAAGAGCGAGCACTCCCATCCCCTCCTCTCGTTTAGCGAGCCGAGGAAGTAGAGACCCCTCGGCTGACCCGTATCACCCTCCGCTCGCCCAGTCAGCCTCTTACCACCCCGGAGACAAGAGCATCCACTCACGGGCCGACTGGTCTTCAGACTCGGATTCGGACAGCTCTGGATCTGAGTCTCTTTATCGTGTGGTTTTGTTGGGGGATCACGGCGTGGGGAAGTCAAGCCTTGCCAACATTTTTGCTGGAATACAAGAGAAGGATGCCCACAAACACGTCGGAGGTATACAACCCAAAATACATTATAGTTTTTGTTCATGTCTACAAATCAAATCAGTTTAGTTGATTAATTGGTACAGTTTAATTCCTTCCATTCATCAACTGAATGTTATTGCATAACCATAAATATAGCATTGACACACTACTGTAAATGGCATTCCAGCACCTAAAATAACCTTGACTAAACTGTTAGCTCTGCCTGATTGATTGCACTCTCAAATTGCCACGCGTCATGATTGATCCTGAAACATTAATTGTATGACGGTATTGATTAATACATCAGTCAGTGCAAACAGTACATACAGTACATTGATTTGTGTTGCAGCTGTTGTCTAGACGAGCATTAGTGTTGCCTTTAAGCGCAGACTTTAAACTTTGCGTGGCGTAAACGTGACACTTTTATAGCATAAGTGTAGAATCATTTCACTTCAGTTTGCTGGAATATGTGCATTTCTTACAATGGGACAACACATGACTGATTTAAAGTCAGCACCGTTGTGTCGTCTCTCCCATTTTCCCAGTCCTGTCCATCTCCTGGTGCCCCAAGGATGTGGGACTATCCATTTTGTCTGACAGAAAACTGGTCCATCAGAGACCTGTGTAACTAAAAACTCAACAGTTATGACTTTAATATTCAGCACACACATTTGTGTCTCCCTAATTCATAGAGCTATGCAAAATCCCTTTATGAAAGCATTAGATGTGCATCTGTGTGTGGCGGTCTGTTGACCTACATGTTGTTGTTTTTTTGTCTAATGGCATATGACCCCATGTCTCGTTGCTGTTTTGGCTTTGACCTGAGCAGAACATCACCCTGTAAATAATCATCTCATTGACAGGCGGATGTTTGTATATATCACTGGAGACATATTAGTAGGCTCATACTCTTCTGCATGACCCTAAAAGTTACAATTTAAAAGAGCTGTTTTCTATTTTAATACTTTTTAATTGCAATTTACTCCTGTGACGGCAAGGCTGAATTTTCAGCAGCATAATTTTTTTTTTTTCAGTTCTAGTTTTTCTTCAGGATTCATTAATGAATTGAAAGTTAAAAAGAACAGCGTTTATATCAAACAGAAATCCTTTGTAACATTATAAATCTTTCCTGTCACCTGTGATCGATTGAATGAGTCCTTGCTGAATAGTATTCATTTCTTTAAAAAAAAAGTACTGATCAAAAACATTTGAATATATTATGTTGTTTTATCGTTGATAAGAAGGCATTACAATTTACAAATTCATTTGAGATATAAGATGTTACTTTCAGTTTTCAATCCCAATGGCTTGTAAAGCTTAACTGGCTTTCGTTGAGTGACATGTTTGTTTTGAATGCTTTGTAATTGCACTGCGTTAGCATACACCTTAGTTAACACAGTGTTATCACATCTGAAAAAGTAAAATGTGCATTGGCCCTCATCGGTTGAGGACACCGTTTTCTGTCTTGATTATATTTGAGATCTTTAGATTTTAACTGACATGAAGTTTTGAGATATTGAAGTTGATTAAGGACACTGTTATTCTTTACCGTGAATTCAAATGTTGTGCTATACATCTTTTAGAGGTCTCGAAAAGTGACAGAGTAGATTTAAAGTGGAAAAATGAGACAAGGTCAGTATCAACCTAGACTGGAGCAAAGTGTGTTTTATCTTCTTGTCAAACTAGCTATGCAATCAGTTTATCAGACACAGCTCAGTGATTTTTCCACTCTTCCACTTCACATGCATTTTTCACGCTTGTGATTATAACAAAGCACCGTTTAAATGTATTTCACACAAACACAATAATGGCAGCAATTCTTTCGTTGGTTTTTTTAGTGTCCATGTTAAAGAAAAGGAAAATAATTTTAAATAACATTTTCCTTTAACTATGTGTACAAAAATATATATATTTTCTAGTTAAAATGTATGTTTTTACAAAATCATGAAATATTAAAGTTTTAGGGAAGTTGCACCACATGACATTTTACAACCGTAACTAATCATACCTTGGCATAAAAAGGTCAAATTATCTGATATGTTACTTATTGAGACATGCAGTCTTGAGGGCCTTCAGGAAAGCTCTCTAAAATGTCTTTGATTTGTGGCCAAAAGTTGTTCAAATATTAATATGCAGTGAAGCACTTTTAAGAAATAGTAGATTATGCCAAACTGTTGTTTTTTAGCGCAATTTTCCACCGGACAAAATTGCGATTGTTAACTCATGATTTCTGTTCGTTCTGTCTGTGCGCACCAATCTTGCACTTCTATCTACTCCTCAACCAGACCACCTAGAGACTTCGGGTTTTCGGCATTATGTTAAGGAAGGTCTAATCTCGGGAACGCACAAAAAAAATCCAGGAAAAGATTTTGGATTTCCTGGAAATTCCAGAAAAAATTCCGTTTTTTGCTAATTTCTCGGCAACCATAATAGCTATCGAGTTGAAACAAATTGCAATCGATAGCTTCTAAAATGTACAATAATATTAGAAAAAAAGATTTGATCAAAAATCTTTCCTTTATGCTTCAAAAATTGAATTTTGAGTGTTGTGATCCCATGACGTGAGAAAATTGCGCTAAAACACTCACTGAGTTTTTATTACTTGTTTCATAGGATTTCAGCCTTTTAATAAGCCCATTTCTTGTTGTATCAACCATTTTTTGACTTAATGTCCAGAAAAAACATGCTCATCATAGAAGATATGTATACAGTACAGTATGTGAGGTTTTTCTTTTTTCTTTTTTTGGAAAATATAACCATGGTAAAATCATGGTTACTTTACAATAAAGTTTAATTTGTTAACTGCATTAGTTAACATGATCTAATAATGAACAATATTCTGCATTTATTAACCTTACTTCATGTTCATTTCAACATTTACTACTACATTTTTAAATCAAAAGTTGTATTTGTTAACATTAGTTAATGCACTTTGAACAAACATGAACAATAATATTTTTACTAACTCACATTAACAAAGATCAATAAGTGCTTTAAAGTGAACAGCGTCAGAGACTGACATGGAAGAGAAGAAATTGTTGAATAAAGTCGCTTTTTTTTTATTATTTTGCGCACAAAAAGTATTCTCCTCGCTTCATAACATTAAGGTTAAACCACTGGAGTCACATGGACTATTTCAACAATGTCTTTCCTACCTTTCTGGGCCTTGAAAGTGATAATAACACTGCTGTGTATAGGGGGGTCAGAAAGCTCTCAAATTTCATCAAAAATATCTTAATTTGTGTTCCAAAGATGAATGAAGGTCTTACTTGTTGGGAACGACATGAGGGTGAATGATTAATGACAGAAATACATTTTTTTTTGGTGATCTAACCCTTTAAATGTTAACAAATAAGACCTTGACCTAGTTGTTTGTTTGTAGCATATATCCCTATTTGCCAATGCTGTTTTGGATGTCAAATTAATGTCACTGATATTTTGCTAAACAGACTTAAAATGCAGTTTTGCATGTTTCTATAGAGGATATATATGAGAAAACCCTTACGGTGGATGAGGAGGAGACGACCCTAGTCGTGATGGACACGTGGGAAACCGAAAAACAGGTATGCAAACTTCATGCATCAATATTTCTTAACATAATCAACCTCATACTCGATGAATTATCAGATGTAAATAAAGGAAAATCTGAAGGCATTTCGTCTTCTCGGGGTTGCATGTCAGTCTGTGTTTGTAGACGCGAGTCTCATATACAGGGCAACAATGCCTTTTGTGCAATGCTGTGGAAAAAACATGGCCTCTCACTGCCAGTGGCTAAACTCCATTGAGCGATGGCCTGAAGTGAGCAAGCATCATACAGCTGGCCCCTGCTGCTGCTGCTGACCACACAGACAAGTACACTGATCGCTCCAGGGCCTCATTACTCCGCTATCGATGACTCTCCTCTGTGAGGTCTGTCTGGCACCTCCGCTTTGCTGGACTCAACAATTGTTTACAGAGATAATAATTCTGTAAACGTTACAATCCACAGCATTTTCTCGACACAAAGCTTTGAATTGTTTGTTGTTTATACCTCAGTACATGTGCAAGTGTTTAAAGTGATCCTAAAATGAAAACTCTGTCATTTTTTAATTACCCTCATGTCATTCTCTTTCACTTTCTTTCAATATAATGAAGATGATTGAGGACTGGGATTTTGAAGCTGCAAACATTAAAACATCATAGTGCTCCAGCTATCATTTTAAGTCCATTAAAGCGGACTGTGTTTACGCTACCGTTCAAAAGATTTTTTTGAGTGACTATTTTATGCTCACTAAAGGCCCTTGCACACTGAGTCCGAAATTATCGCATGCGTTTTTTTGCTTTCATGATTCGGTGGCTCTGAATTGTCAAAACACCATTCAAAATGCTTGCTACTGATGCGAAAAACGCAGAAAATCGAACCTTGATTCGATTTTTTTTTTTTGACGGACGAAAGTTTCGGAGGCAGTGTACAAGCGTGAATGACATAACGTGAGGTCGTATTTATTTTTTAACGTGCGAAAATTTCGGACTCAGTGTGCAAGGGCCTTAAGGCTGAAATTATAAAAAATAAAATATGAAATAAAATTTCAGCATCATTACTGCAGTCTTCAGTGTCACATGATCCTTCAGAAATCATTTTGATATGTTGATTTAGTGCTCAAGAAATCAATATTGAAATCAGTTGTGCTGCTTACTATGTTTTATAGTGGAGACTCTATTAAATTTTTTCAGGATTCTTAATATAGAGTTAAGAGTTCAAAAGAACAGCATTTATTTGAAATATTCTTTTGTAACATTATAAATGTATTTACTATCACCGTTGTAAAGTTTAATGCATCCTTGATAATAATAAAAAATCGTAGTGACTCTATATCTTGACATATATTGGCGTATGAACCACTTTTATTATACGCTATTATAAGCTTAGGAGTAAAAAAGTCTTTTTGTGATCCATTATATAGAAAGTTACAGGTTTTGAAGCACATGAGAGTGAGTAAATAAAGATAATTTTATTCTACTATCCTTTCAAAAGTGTTCATTTTTTGATCCCTCAGGAGGAAGATGAGAAGTGGGTGCAGGATTACTGCATGCAGGTGGGCAATGCTTACATCATTGTTTACTCCATCACCGACCGCAGCAGCTTCGAGAGCGCGTCGGAGTTACGAATCCAGCTGCGGCGCATCCGACAGGCTGAAAACATTCCCATCATCCTTGTGGGAAACAAAAGTGACTTAGTGCGCTCTCGAGAGGTGGCAGTGGAAGGTGAGAACTGTTTTGATTTGGATCATTCGCACAGACACATCATTGTGGGATGTTATGCACTACTGTTCAAACGTTTGAGAACGTAAGGTTTTTTTTTTTGAAGAAATTAATACTTTTATTCAGCGAGGATGCAATAAATCCATCAGAAGTGACAGTGGCATTTATAATGTTACAAAGGTTTTCTATTTCAAATAAATGCTGTTCATTTGAACTTATATTCATCAAAGAATTTTGAAAAAAAAGCATGATTGTTTCCCTAAAAATATTAAGCAGCACAATTTTTTTCAACGTGGATAATAATAAGAAATATTTATTGAGAAATCAGCATATTAGAATGATTTCTAAAGGATCATGTGACATTGAAGATTGGAGTAATGATGCTGGAAAACAGCTTTGCCATCACAGGAAAAAATTACATTTTAAAAAGTTATTTTCACAATAACACTCTTTTTAATGTATTTTAATATATGTGCAGCCTTGGTGATCATAAGAGACCTCTTTTCAAAAAACATCAAAATCTTTCCAACCCCAAACTTTTGTACGGTAGTGTGTGTCACAGTAGCTACGTTTACATGGACACGTTTTGTTTCAATGGGAATGAAATCATTCCGATTAATGAATCCGATCATAGTGTTTACATGAACACTAAATAAAGTGATCAGGTTAATGTGAGCTTTTACATGTCACAAGCTTCAAATCGGATTTGATCTTTTGACACGCACACACTGCATGGAAATACAGAGTTTCCCGCTGTTGGCACATACTAACCATTATCCTGCTATCGCTTCTTTTCTTTGTTTTAAAATGCAGACTAAATATTTATCTATTTCGGGTCCTGATTAGGAGACGACGAGCATTTGTGCCGTGCTGCTTATATTTATTAAGCAGTAAAATGCCCATTGCCGCGGCCAAAACAAAGGTGTCTGTGGATGAGAGTCCGAAGCAAGGACTGCTGGTACGACATTCCCCCTGCAGCACTTCACAGACGATAAGTGGAATAAGAATTTTAGAATTACACTATTCACCAACAACAGCTCGTTCCGTACATCGTGCGTCATTATGCCATTTATACTTCATTGCACATGCAGAACTTTTCTGTGTTGGTTTTCAATCGAGTTAACATGTCCTATCGAACGGATTAGAAAAGGTGTAATCCACCACTTACATTCCGATATAAATTTGTATTTGGCCAATTAATTCTGATTGATGTGGTTACATGTGACTTTTTCTATTCCGACTGTGCAACTAGTCCGATTACATAACGGATTATTAGGGTCCATGTAAATGCAGCTATAGTGTATCCCCTGAAGCACAATTGTTTGACATGGTGCAGATTCATGAGCCTTAAAGGAATAGTTCACACAAAAATGACAATTATCCCATTATTTACTCACCCTCAAGTCATAGGTGTATATGGCTTACTTCTTTCAACTGAACACAATCAGAGTTATATTAAAATAATATCCTGTCTCTTCCCAGCTTTACAACGGCATCGAATAGTGTTTAAAGCGGGGCTCAGTAGTTTCGGGATTTCTTCGCTGTATTCTCGCTTTTTGCCCGCAGGTTTCTCTCTAGAGCTCCCCCCACAGCTTCGGAATAGATATTTGACAACACTGTTGTAAAAACTCGTTGGCGATTCTCAGACACCAGAGGCTAGCAGATCAACGACATCAAAGCAGATGGGATATTCTTTAAAACGTCTTCTTCCTTCGGGTTCGGACAGCGTGAGGGAGCGCAATAATGACAGCATTTTAGCAGATTTCTTTTGGCCGTAAAGTAATTGTTTACATCGCGAGACCTGATATCACATGATACTTCCTGACGCGGCGGCCGGCGGCCCGCCGGCTCAAAGTTGCAAGTGCGGATTTTCCGCTCACGGGCACCAGAGGGGTGCGAAACGACCACCATTCAACCCGAAATAAGTAATATAACCATTCCAATGACTCCGAAGCTGTTCAGTTAAGGTAAAAAAGTTACTTAGTTCACCTTTAAAGCTCCAAAAAGCGCATACATTTGTCAATTCTCACCTAAACTTACATCCTACGTCATGCGTCGGGTCAAAGGTCACCCTTCCACTGGAACTCTCTCGTGAACGGGCGTACGGCCGTTGCCGGAAGCCAGTGATTATAGTTTATAAAGTTTTAAATATGGATATTTTTCTTACAAAGACCCATCGCTTCGCTTCAGAAGGCCTTTATTATCCCACTGGAGTCGTATGGATACTTTTATGATGGATGGATGCGCTTTTTGGAGCTTCAAAAACTCTGGCACTATTCAATGCCATAGAAATTGAGATATTATTTAATATAACTTCGATTGTGTTCAGCTGAAAGAAGAAAGTCATATACACCTAGGATGGCTTGAGGTTGAGTAAATTATAGGATCATTTTCATTTTTGGGAGAACTATTCCTTTAAGGGCTGCTGTGATGTGATGTACTATAAGGCTTATGCAGTATTAAGTATTACGGGGTCAATCCAAGGATCTCACACAACCCTGGTCTTCTTTGGCAGAGGGTCGGGCTTGTGCCGTGGTGTTCGACTGCAAGTTCATAGAAACCTCCGCCTCCCTCCAGCACAATGTTCACGAGCTCTTTGAGGGCATTGTGAGGCAGATCAGACTGCGGCAAGACAGCAAAGAGATCAACGAGCGCCGACGCTCTGTCTACAAGCGAAAAGAGAGCATCACCAAGAAGGCCAGACGCTTCCTGGATCGACTGGTGGCCAAGAACAACAAGAAGATGGCCATGAAAGTGCGCTCCAAGTCCTGCCATGACCTCGCAGTGCTGTGAACCCACAGATCACTCTCATTCCTTGAACTTTCGTTTTTACATTCGAAAAGAGGATTTGACTTTCTGACAAGTCCACTTTTGAAGCTGAACATTAATTCACATTTTTTGTTTGTTTATTCATTAATTCAAGTCAAACTATTGTATTAACCTTTTTACTGATTCCCCTGAAGACCTATAGATCAAATTTTTGACAGGCGTTTGAATTAAACCAAAGGTTTATTACTGTATATCACCAATTAAGTGGACTTTTTTTTTTTTTTTAAATGAACATTTTATCAATGTTTGCCTTATCAGACTGAATAGACAATAGTTAGAAATAATTAACAAGCAGTATTTATTAATCATAGTTTTTATTGTTTTGTAAAATTAATAATTCACCTTGTTTTTTTGAACAAAGGACATATTTTGTGTACACTGAAAGTCGTTTGCTATGAGATAGGCACAGCCCATTGGAAAAGTTAAAGGAGAGACAGCTGAGACCAATGGGGGGTTTTTCTTACAAGTTTATTCTAATAAAGCAAAAAATATTTGGGACATGTCAATCATCATTTAAAAAGGGCATGTGAATATCCTCCACGAGCCTTTTTACAGTTTATTTGAATGAGGTAGTTGGTCAGTAAACTCAGTTGGTCAGTAAACATTAAACGTGTCAGATATTTTACGAGAATTTATTATAACAACAGAAATAATGGTTTACAGGCTATTTCTATCGAAATGTTTTCTTGTTTTTGTTTTTTTTGCACTGGACATAGAAGGGGAAAATGTTTTTTCTACAACTTGATGTTGCTGGTTTGTAAATATTTATTTTCCAAAATTTGTATGATAATAAATGGCTTTGAAATATGTAAAAACAATTATGCTTTGCTTTATTAAATCCCAATCTGTGTTTTGAGGTTCTGCTTTTTTCAAATACCTCCCAGTCTATCTTTCAGAATAACATGAATTGTCATATTTTGTTGTCATAAGTCTACCATTCTTAATCCTCTTCAAAGTTTTAAACTGATATTGTTTCATCCATAAGGTGCACTAGCGTTCATAAGTATTTGGTCACGTTCCGTAGCCTCACCTTGAACACCTTGCAACTATTGTTATTATTGAGAGATGGGTTCAGATATCCATATTTAAGTGGTTGTCATCCTCAACACCCCCATATTATCATTGTTCTCAGATACAGTCGAGGGGCTCAGAGGGCTTTTCTACAACAAGATGGAAACAATCAGTAAAATCCAATCACTGGAACAATGTTGAGACAGGACCACAATGAAATGCCACGGTCAGTGCCTCTTTGTATGATGACACCTCAGTGCTCCACTTAAAGCTCTTATGCTAATTTTCAGAGTTTGTTTGGTGGATGGGTCATATATGAGGTCAAATATATTTCAAACATAAAAGCAATGCAACTGAAAACCATCATGCCTCATTAATAATCCCTATGTTAATGCATGAGAAGAGCATTGCAACTTTAAAAAAAAAAATTTGATCTGATCTCTAAAATATTGCTTTTTTCCATTGTGGAGTTGCAATGCCTACAGATTTCCTTTAATAATTGTCCATGTAAGTTGATCGAGGGATTCTGCATGCATGGTATTATTTTGAAATTATTTCATTTTTACTGAGACAAATAAAGTCATTCTTTGCAATCTGTGTTCTGCAAGCCCCAAATCAAATTCAGCCCCCAATATGACCAAGAATGTCATTTTACACAAAGACGTCAAGGTCAAGTTTGTGGATGGTGGATTTCCCAGATGCCCACTAAGCCTTGTGGATAAAGTTACAATTGAGGGTCGCCAATGCAAAAAAAAAAAAAAAAAAGTTTACTCTTGGACTAGATTTGATTTGTATCCTTCTTCCCATAAAGATATTTCTCCAACAGTTGTGTAAAACAGTTAACTGTTGTTTTATACTTTGACCCATATACTTAAAAAGCTATGAACATTTTGTCATCATTTACTCACCCTCATGTCAATCCAAACCTGTATTCAAAAAAATATATTTCGAAAAATATTGACAAAAATACAATGGAAGTCAATAGGAACCGAAACTTTTGGTTCCTCAACATTCTTCAAAATATAGAAAGATATGCATACAGGTTTATAATGACATGAGGGTGAGTCAATGATGACTTCAATCATTTTTAGGTGAGCATTCAATAGACTTGTGTTGCTCCCTTGTCCATGTGGTTGAGTATTGTATCCATGCTCTGTGGCAACCACTGTTCAGCTTCAGGAAAAGAAGCAGGAGGCCAGAACTGCAATTAGGCCAGTGTGCTGTGCCTGGGTCAGCTCTTTCCACTGGCCCCCTTGTCACCACTGGCGTGGGGGAGGGGACGTGGCGTTCTGGCTGGGACCTCAGTGCATTGATTTGGTCTGGGTAATGGAAAGAATGCTTCACTCCACACTCAACCTTTCCCCCAGCTAATACAGCCTACACATGCAGATCACACGCAAATAAACATCTTTTGTTGTGAATGTAGTAGGATTCAGTAGTTAGTTGAAACTAACCAACATTTGGTGCCTTCTTCAGTTTAGATATACCGAACTCTAAGCTGCTTTGAACTATGATTCATCTCCCAAGCTTTTTTACAAAGTCACAATTAACTACCCAGCAGGTATTTTTGTGGTTGAAACACATGAAAGGCTGTTTCTGCCTTTCATAACAAGTGGAAGTTTTCTCCAAATACCAAAAATAACTGTGCATTAAGCGTCTGACATGAGATTAAAGGGGGCTCATTCACCAGAGCCATGCAGTAAAAAACGAACAACAAAACAGGGAAAGAGAGAGGGAGAGCAGAATGGAAAAAGTGAATAAGGCCAGGGAGGTGGCAGTGCATACAGGAAGACGAATGGTCCTGCACCGGTCGCACTGACTGGTTCTTGTAACGTGTCAAGAATCTGGCGTCCTCCAGATGTGTGTCATGCTCATGCTGTGGAAAGCCTCTGGAGAGATTTACATTTGGCTGCACTCTGCCTCACTGTGAGCGCGGCCGGGGAGAGAGAGCTAATTACGGAAAGTTGGCAGCCAGCTGAACACCAAGCAAGCTGTGGTGAGAGTCAATGGAAAGAATGAGATTAAACCAAGAAAAATGTGGGGTCATATTTTTTCTCTCTTTTTTTTTTTTTACTTATCAAAGATGAGTAATGAACTTGTTACTTTCTTTTTTTCTTGTTTTACTACTTCTTGTAGTATATCTGTGTTCTGGTTCACTGTCTAGCTGTCTCAGAGGTATGGTCGTAACACTTCACAATAAGGTTTCATTAGTTAATATAGTGAACTCAGTTAACATTAACATGCACTATAGAATTAACATACTTTGCCAGCATTTATTAATCTTTGTTAATGTTAATTTCAATATTTACTAATACACTGAATAAAAGCTGTATTTGTTAAAGTCAAGTTTTTAATGTTGTTTATCATTATGTTGGTCTGTGTGGGTTTTTTTAAAATATGATTTAAGACAAACCATGTGCAAATTCATAAGTCAACACCATTGCAGAGTATTTTCTCCATAATACTGCAGTGAACCTATGACAAAAAGGCGGTTTGAAATCGCTGGTGTTTCTGACGTCACAAACCTTGTAACCAATGTGTGATAGTCACCAAGTGAATCTCTGAGCTGGTGTGAGTATGTGGAGGTGGGGCTAATTTGCATATTCATAGAACCACTAAATTAGGCAAAGGTATAGAGTTACATTCAAGCTATTTTAAGGCATGAAGAAATTTGTTTCAAGGAAAAAACATTTTGGTGATCAAAGACGAGTTTTAAGGTATAAAATGATTGACTACAGGGGAACTTTAACATCAGTAATGCACTGTGAACTAACATGAACAAACAATGAACGACTCTATTTTTATTAACTGACATTAACAAAGATTAATAAATAGCCTACTGTAACAAATGTTTTGCTCATTTTTAGTTCATGTTAGTTAATACATTCACTAATATTAACAAAATGAGACCTTATAGTAAAGTGTGTTGTAAAATAGTCATGAGTGAAACAGACTTGAAAGCCTGAGAGAGGAAAAGTGTTTAATGTTCTATAGGGATTACATTATTATTATTTTTATAATACTGAGCCATTGTTTGTATTTTCTTTTTTGTACCCCCACACTTCCTTTGTGGTTTGGTGCCATAAAGATCACATTATTCCAGACTCTTGGTGGTCTATCTGTCTGTCTGTTTATATGTTTAGACAGACAGATAGATAGATAGATAGATAGATAGATAGATACTAGGCTACTCGTACTACTATTACCATTCTTATTCTATGGCAGAAATAGTAAGAGTAGTAGGCTATGTGGTTTCGAATTCAGCAAATGACTATTCTTAATTAAAATAAATTTTATTAAACTTGCCATATTGAGATTGAAGGTGTGGGGCTGGGGCTAGGGTGTTGTAATTAAAATTAAAACTAAAAACTAAAGTTTCAGGGTGTGTCTGTTTGTGTGTAATTTATTGTCACTTTGCCGTATTTCCTGTTCACACTTCCGTTGTCAGTGTGTATAACACGACTTCCCCCTAGTGGACAGTTCGGCGCATTTCCCCTTATGCAACAAGAACGAGACGTGTACGCGCAGTAGCTCTTTGCCGCCAGTCAGCTTGACGTTTATAGCCGCAGCACGCGCCTTGTGACTAGTATTAGTTGAAACGATAACGTTTTGGATTAATACCGTTGTGTTTTTTTAGGTTTGTGCGGATTCGTGTTAAACGCCTGGGGTTTGCAACTGTAGCTGGAGAAGACAGTAGATCCGGGTTTTAGCGCTCGTTTGTGGAGTCAGGATTGTAAAGCTCTGTAGGCCGCAGTGTCTAAGGTAAGACGAAAAGGCTAATATCTATTTACTGTTTTGATCTAGTTATAAGAACAATCTGACCAATATCAACTTGCTATGTGTCATATGAAGATTTCATTGATATTAAATGTATTTAATTCGTGTATTTGCGACGTGTAGGGTGGGTAATTTCCGCATGTTGGCATAAACAACGACTTTAGCCAGGTTAGCTAACAAGCTAACAAAGCCATTTTAAAAATTCTCCACCGATAATACGAAATATGTGGGGGAAAAATATCCAAACGTACATACAAGTCCGTTATATGTGCTTATGTTGTCTAAATGTGTCCAAAATTTGATAAATAACAAGACAGTTCGCGATTGTATGTGAGATAACGTTAAACGTTTCATGAACCTGTCCACGTCTAGTCACGCATGTCCGCAAGTCAGAAATGAAACTTACAGTACGAGTGTAAAAATGCTATTTTGACATAGAAGTTAGACATATAGCCTATGTGTTGTAATTTAGAATAAGATTTTTATGTGTAAGTGTAACATTATAACGCCACTTAAAATACTGTTTTCCTCGCCTGCAGATCAACAACAACATGGCCGATGATCTGGACATCGAAGCAATGCTCGAGGCTCCATATAAAAAGGTGGGTGTTAATGCAAGTAAATAAACTCGCTCAGGAATCTGTTTAACTTTCATTTGAAACTGCTAACCAGTCGTGTTTTCGTTAAGACTTTATTGTCAGATCAATAACTTTAATGTTTCTGTCATAGTGGTTTCAATGAATAAATTGCCCATCTATCTCTTTTTGTAGACTTGCCTATATCTCACCTCTACTCCCATGAATTCCAGTGTGAACTGTCAAAAAAATGAAGGTAGTAATTGCCCAATATATTGATGTACTGTGGTACCCTTGGTTGAAATACATAGGCAAAATGACACATAGGTCCCGCCAGAATAAATGCAGTGGATTCACATAAGAGCTGGTATGAACTCTGTGGAGACTGTATTCATGTTATTGTTTGCATGATATTCTTAGCTCCATATTTTGTCGTAAGGAAGTTTTCTTCCAAAATGGCTAGAACTAGATTTCATGTTTTACCATATAAATCTATGGCAGGTAACCACTAAAAATAAATTGGCCTAAAATGTCTCAATCCTTAGTGCAGAAATCCTGGAGTTGACATACCCAAGCAAATCCACAGAGTCTCCTTAATTCTCTGTTCATCGCTTTGAAAATAAACCAAGATAAACATACTGTAAATGTCATCTGTTTTAGTGAAAAAATGTTTATGCATGCTGCTAACATTTAGAAATACTTATAAATGGTTATTCTGCGGTTTTACAAACAGGATTTGATGGGGCTCAGCATATAATGTCATAACGTTCACCATAAAATACATTTATCTTGTAAACTATCTACAACAAAAGATCAACTCAACTATAGATGGTCTGTGGGAGTCGCTATTACTAAGCCGTGTGAATCCCTGTTTGCTTCAGGGCGAGATGTGTGACTGAGGTGGCATCGAGCTCTTTCAATCCACGAAGGCAAATGGGGTGAAGATCACTGGAATGGCATCCACCACTGGAGCTCGTTTAGTGGCTGGCTGCTTGCGTTGCCACTTTGGGTCTTAGGCTCAGATAGCCTTGGTACTGAACCTGTTGGGCTGCTTAATGAATGAAGTGTCTAAAAAAAAAAAAAAAATGCTTTTTTTTACATACCCAGCATAGCACTAGCACTTGATTTATTTAATTTTCATTTTTATTTTTTGGACGTTTTACACAAGTAATGCACTAGTAAGGAAGACCGACATTGGCAGCCATGTGGTTGGTTTCTTTCTAAAGGTCCCCCTTGTATTTATCGTCTTCCCACACAAACCCTGTAATGAACTCCTATTTAATGATCATATCATATTCTCTTTTGTTCCCATCCCTTCTTTATCCTTACGACTTGAAATGTTTCGCCGTCCTCCTCATGCTGTCTTCTATCGACCCTGCTTAGGATGACATCAAGTCCATAAGTACCAATGGCCACGAGGAGCGGAGCAAGAAGTACGTTTTTTAATTTTCCTAACCGTTTTACTTTGTCTTACAAAACGCTCTTTCAATATTTTACTAACTGAACTTAACCTTTAAATTGAAAGAAAAAAGAAGAGCAAGAGTCGCAGCAGGAGCCGGGAGAAGAAGAGAAGCAAGAGTCGCGATCGCAAGAAGAGTCATGACCACAGGAGGAGCCGCAGCAGAGAGCGGAAGCGCAGCCGTAGCAGGGAGAGACGCCGCAGCCGATCCAGGAGCAGGGAGCGTGGCGGGCGCTACAGAGCTCCATTGTACGTAGTTGAACATCTTTTAATCTTTCTTTCAAGTGGCTACACAGCTCATATATAGTGCTCTTTAAATGTCTCTTTACCATAGCGAGCATGTTAACCTGAAGTAAAAGCCTCTCGCAGCGCTCCTGATGAGTGTGAAAATGCCTTCCAGAGAACAATTACTATGAAGAGGAGTTAAGCTGCCATCCTGTTTTATGTCTGTTGTGAATCAGAAGAGAATGAGTAGTTCCCCAAAACAAGGCATTTGTTGTAATGTTTACAACATTTACCCTTGTGTTCCCAATTGAAGCTTGCAGTATATATTTAGACCTTGTAGTAGAGTAATTAATCGTAGCTTCTGAGATTAAAAACCCTGAAAACCTTGTTTTTAAATCATAGTTCTGGCCTGAAATTTAACGGTGGTCCCAGAGGGAAGACTGGCCCACCTCCTGCCATCAAACTAAGGTTTCTATGATACTATTTTTGTGATGTGTGGGTAGTTGCTTGCTCTGTGTATGAGTCAGACGTGGAAAGTCTTTCCAAAAGTACTCACTGAAATTCTCTCTCAGTCGTAGAAGGTCTAGGAGCCGCAGTCCTTTCAAGAAAGACAAAAGCCCTATAAGGTAAGTTTATTTCACCCTTGAAAATTACATTTCCCCCTACTAAATTCTTTGCTGATTATAGTCATTCACTGCTTGTTTGTTTTGTCTTTTGCTAACAGACAGCCTATTGATAATCTCACCCCTGAGGAAAGGGATGCGCGCACAGTGTTCTGCATGCAGCTGGCAGCTAGAATCCGACCACGAGACCTGGAGGAATTCTTTTCTGCAGTGGGAAAAGTCTGTTTGTTTATCTATATGGTTTAAATTTGGACCATTTCTACCTCTGTTACCTGTTCTACTTTGGTTTTGGATAGACGCCTCTAATTCCCTTTGTTCTTCTTGAAAGGTGCGAGATGTGCGGATCATCTCTGACAGAAACTCCAGAAGATCCAAAGGAATTGCTTACATTGAGTTTGTAGATTCCACCTCTGTACCTTTGGCAATCGGTCTGTCTGGTCAAAGACTTCTTGGAGTACCAATCATTGTCCAGGCTTCACAGGTAACAGAGAAGCCTGTGAATAAATTGGCAGTCTTTGGTTATAGATGTGGTCATCCTCCAATTGCAAATTGTTTGTTTGATCACCAGGCTGAGAAGAACAGAGCAGCTGCATTGGCCAACAACTTACAGAAGGGCAGTTCTGGACCTATGAGACTGTATGTTGGGTCATTACACTTCAACATCACAGAAGACATGCTCAGAGGCATCTTTGAACCATTTGGACGGGTAAATGTTGCCATCTATTATTTGATCACTTTATATTATCACTTATTCTTTTAAATTTATGTTGATCTTTCCTTGTTCATGCAGATTGATAGCATTCAACTGATGATGGACAGTGAAACGGGACGATCTAAAGGATATGGCTTTATCACAGTAAGTTGTATGGTCAAATTGCTTTTGAAATGTCACAAATGTTAAGGTGCAGAATTACCTGACAAGTAGCTGGTGCCAAGCTCTAGAAGAGGTTATGATCTTCTCAAGAGCTTATCAGCTTTTCCTCTTTCTTCAGTTTTCTGATGCCGAATGCGCCAAGAAGGCTCTGGAACAGCTTAATGGCTTTGAGTTGGCTGGCAGACCGATGAAAGTGGGACATGTGACAGAGCGCACTGATGCCTCCACCGCCAGCTCCTTCCTGGACAATGATGAGCTGGAAAGGACCGGTATTGATCTGGGGACTACCGGAAGACTTCAACTCATGGCCAGACTGGCCGAAGGTAAGGATGTACTCTGATCTGCCGTATTAACATGTATGGTTTTCTACTGTTATGAAGTGGGTAAAGTTTTGTGGTGTTTTAAAATGCTTAAACTTTGTTATCTGTTAGGTACTGGTCTGCAGATCCCACCCGCTGCACAACAGGCCCTTCAGATGAGTGGCTCCATGGTAGCCATGGCTGCAGCTACTGGTCAGTTCCTTGTCTTTTGTGTTAAATACATGTGCCTTCATTTATCCAATTTTTTTTATTATTTTTTTTAAGGTCAGTGGGGTTTGTATTTAAAGTCCATCTTTTCTTTCAGCTGCTATGAACCCTGGATTGAGTTTTAACATCAATGTGCCCTCAAGCCAAGCTTTGAATCTACCATCGCAACCAATTGCAACACACTGTTTCCAGCTGTCTAACATGTTCAATCCAAACTCGTAAGTAGCAAGAAAAAATCACAGGTACATCTGTGTAGAGAAAGTAATGTTAAAGGCCTGAGTTTTAATTGTAGTGTTTTCTTGCAGAGAAAATGATCTTGGTTGGGAAATCGAAATTCAGGATGACGTCATTGAAGAGTGCAACAAACACGGTGGAGTCATACATATATACGTGGACAAGAAATCCGCTGAAGTGCGTGGCTTTCCTTAAACATTGTCATTAATTACTGTAATAAATGTGGAGCTTATGTATTTTAATTTGTAATTCTAAACTTTTTCTCAGGGTAATGTCTATGTGAAGTGTCCCACCATTCCTGCTGCCATGGCTGCAGTCAGTGCGTTACATGGACGCTGGTTTGGAGGTAATTCTAAATTGTCTGAATTGTTCATTCACTTATCAGTCCACAGTTACAATATGCATTATTTTCTGAATTGTCATCTCACGTTTTGATTTTATATTTTAGGTAAAATGATCACAGCAGCTTATGTCCCTCTTCCTACATACCACAACCTTTTCCCAGAGTCAGTGCAGGCTACACAGCTTCTTATGCCCAGTCGCCGGTGATCAATCATCTCTGGAAGATTCACATTTTTCAGCCTTGCTCTTTTTAACTTTTGGACAACAATAACGGCAAGCTGTCTCAAATTTGTTTTGTTTCCTTTAAGTTGGTTACAAAACCAGTAAGGTTAAAACTTCACTTGCATATTGTCCTTACAGGTCTTGGACATTGGGAGAAGTTCTGTGGTTTAAAAAAAAAGTTTCCTATGTACAGCCTACTTATTGAATTTTGCTTCTTGATCTTTTATTGTTCGTACATATTTTTTTTCCCTTTCCACATATATTGTCTTTGTGATAGATCCGATTGGCTTGTTTCTCACTTGAGGAAGTGTACAATATTGCCAGATACACAATATAAAATAAGTATTGATTTAAACTCTGCAATTTTGATCAAACATCAACATATTCAGCTTTTTGGCTCTATGAGCTGTGGGAACTAAATGGCTGACAAATATCTTTTGTGTTCGTTTAGAGACCATAAGGTTTAGAAACATCTTGTTTTTTCTAATCAAGATTTGATTTTTGTAAAGTCCTTGATGAAAGTTCATTTCAAATAAAGCCAAGATAACTGAAAATGTTTGATTCTTGCTTAATTTGAAAAAGTTAATTGTGTGAATTTAAAAAAAGTGTATTTTGTTGGTTGAAAAAAGTGTCACAATGTCTTTGAAATGCAAACGTGGAGATTTAATTACACTGCTTACAATAGATGAGAAAAGCTACCATATGGACCATTTGCTTGAGTAGAAATTAGATTAAACTGCACAAGTGTCATTAAAATATGAATTTGCTCTGTAATTTGTACAAAAATGAAATGTTCAAAATACAAAATATTTCATATTAGCTTCAAGTAGATTAACTATTAAAGTGGATGACTATAATTGTTATATCATCTCTGTACATTCTTGCCAAATCCTGGGGCAGACTGAGCATTTTGGCTATACGCTTATGTTCAATGGAGCCGCTGCCATCGCTCCCCAGAGCGTGACGCATCAGATGAGTCGCACTGTTCTCATCCTCCAGAGCAGAGAGAGCTCTACTCTTCCTCTCCTGCAACAGTCTATGCATCTGTCCTACTGTAAAACTTAGTCCAGAAACGGGCTTCTTCCACTGGATGTCAGACAGGTGTTCCCCTAAGACTTGCACAACAGTCTGCCTGTGCATCAGTTCCCAGAGACCATCAGAAGCTAGAACCAAGAATTTGTCCTGGGGTCGCAATTTATGAGATATGATTTCTGGCTCTGCTGTGAGGTAAGGTGGTGTGTGGTAGTTCGGAGACAGTATTTTTGCATTTTCGTTTCCGACCAGCAGCTCTGGACGTGCCTCGTAGATGCGATTCAAGAGCTCACTGCTCCACTTGAACTTCATGTCTCCAAAAGCCCTGAAAGGTATTAACAAGCCCAATAACCTGTCGTGTTTCACCACCGTCTTATGCTCTGAAGCAGGATGCTCAGAGAGAACTCGTTGCATCTCGTCTGGGTTTTGGGCGTTATGGTCATTGGTAATAGTGAGAGCTGACCACTTCCCATCATCCCCTTGGACTCCAAGAACGGCTCTGCTGTCACCCAGATTGGCTACATGAAGATCTTCTCTGTCCACGTGAGCCACACAAGCTGTGCATCCAGACAGAGCCACTCTGAGAGGTGTGAAATGAGAAAAGGGAACCCCAAAGTCCACCTGGGCCTCCAAGGATATATCATTGTCCAATCTCTTGAAAGCGCTTCTTAAAGCTGATTGTATATCATTGTCCTCATCCTCGTGAAGGTCTATCCTCTCCTGCCAATATGTCCTCAGACTATTGAAGTACAGTTTGCCAGCATCTGTGCTAACGTAATCGTTGGGATGCTTGTGCCATTGTAGCACGGGAAGCACAGGCCGCTCACTCTCCACAGCCTCCTCTATATCAATTAATGTCTTCAGTGGAAGTAGAGACACAGCTATGTAGTAGAAGAGACGTTCACTAACTGCTTGTGCGCAAGCAGACCCTGCATGACCATCAAACACTCCGAACAGCATGCCACGGCTCTGTAGACATGTTGCAGCACTCCGTCGGTCTTCGCTTGGGGAGTTTGATGCTAAGATATTACTGTCAAACCCTTTTATGAACACATTATACCGTCCATCATAACCATTTGCTTTTAAACTATACTCATTAGCCTTTAAAGCATGGTTTATTTGTGGGAGTGACATCTGTTTAGCCTTGCCATTATATTTTCTTCTGGGGTTTAGAATCATTGGTGGATTTGTGCAGATTGTAGATTTTGAGAGATGAAAATGCCTTGTGTGCAATAAAGTGGTTCTATTCAGAGTCACATATCCATGCATTGCTGCTGTCCATCTAAATAATGACCACTGATGTTTGAGGTGGTGCACTGAAGTTGGAGACATCTATGCCAAGAGATGTTATGGATGGATTATGTACCTGTAAATGTTTTATAATAAGTGTATGAGTGAAAACTAATCAAACCAATGTAAGCAATCACAATTTACTGTGCTAAGCAAGTACACAAATAGGCTTAAAAATCAATTCCTGAATTAGTATACAGTTCAGCCATACTGTACAACAAAATGAACGCATGCAAGATCAACTGTTGCTAAAAGCTCTGAAGACACCAAATTATTCGTTTTCAATAAATATAAATACTGTATAGAAATGTAGAGGCCTACCTTTCTTTTAGAGAACCGATCTGAATATTCTAATCGCGGAGATCTACTTCCTCATTTTCACGCGTTGGTTTCAAGTTATTTTCAAGATAAGTACAAAGTCCATTATTTATATTCTTAACTGCGCCAGAGCGCGCCTACATTGAGAAGTTTTTTTTTGTAAAAAATTTTTATTTTATTTTTTTTCTGCTCGTGACAGAGCGAAAATTAATTCGGCTAAATCAATTATGACACAAAAGTCATCTATGACATAATCAGTCGAAATTATGAGACTTAACGTCATAATTATAAATCGAAATTATGAAATGAGAATTATGTCATGACATTATGTCAATTATGTAATGTCATATTTTAGAATGTTTATGCAATAATTATTTTTTTTGTCATAATTTAAACTTTTTGTCATAATTATTGCTATCTGTGTTTAAAAAAAATAATAATAATCGAAAATTCGTAACACAGGCCGGCTACATATGATTGAATGATTTTATCAGAACTGAAGACGTATTTATGTAATGACGCAATGTAGCGACGAGTCACTTATTTGAAACTGTTCAAAAGAACCGATTCGAGGAAATTATTTGGAGTTCTCGTCACTACTTTTGAGAAAATACAAACCGCAGTTTTAAGAATAATGTTGTGTGACAGGAGAAACTAGAAACTAAAGCTTTCTTTTAATAAGCGGGGCTGATTTTTCCAAAATGAGCTGAATATATAAGCATGTCCAAGGACAGGGGAACTGTTACAGAGGAGATTGTATTGGTTCATGTTTACAATTTCCGGTAAAAGAAAAGGCAAGGCTTACTTTTCAACCAATAGACTCCGTAAACGACACAAAACCCGCCCACAAGAGACACAGGTGACCAATGAGAGTTATAATAACAGACGTCCCGCCCCCGCTGTATGTGCGTCTTGTGCAAGAACCCTCGAGTGTTTTTGAGAGCTTATGACACACTGTTTTATGGCGACAGTGGGCATGTCCTCGCTTCTGTAGTTACACGAATAATATCATTATTTATCTGACGGGCTTATTGTTTGACAAAGGCTTTGAAAGAAGCTCCTTTTAATACATCTATCATCGTTTATGTTGAGTAACTTACACTGTAATTGCATAAACATGATGAACAGGACATTATCGAGAAAACTTCTGGGCTCCATGTGCGGGATCTCCAGCCCTCGACTGAGGTTCGCTCAAAGCGCTGCGAACGCTGTGGAAAGCCAAAAAGGTAAAGTTTTAGTAACGTTACATTTCATTCTCTAGCTTAGAGACCGACAGTGACGCAGTTGAATTGAGCTTGTGTACTCGAGGAGGCTTTGCTAATATAACACACTTGCATGATACATGCTTGACTTTCTTGTATGGCTCTATTTATTCTAAAAGTCACTGTAACTTTTTGTGCTGATAAACATATTCTTTTATTCCACAGAGTTGATCAAAACTAGGGAACTTGAAAAGGATGAGCTGAGACCACTGTATATGGACTTTCAGGCCACCACACCCATGGTACCCATGCCATTTAGTTCAATTACTATCCAAACTCGTGAATCTAGTTCATGAGAACATTTCTTGGATGTTTACATGCATTGTTTTCATTGTTTATATCTGATGCAACAGGACCCAAGGGTTTTGGATGCCATGCTCCCCTATCAAGTGAATTACTACGGCAACCCACATTCCAGGACTCATGCTTATGGATGGGAGAGTGAGAGTGCAATGGAAAAAGCAAGAAAAGTAAGTCTTTATCCTTCATAAAACCTGTATGTTTTTATTCGATAGCTGAGAGCTTTATTTATTGATTATGAAAGCATAATATTTAGGTTTAGCCAAAAATGCACTGTTTACTGTAACACCATTGTTTATTTCCTCTTCAGCAAATAGCAGATCTTATTGGTGCTGACCCGAGGGAGATTGTGTTCACCAGTGGTGCGACTGAGTCCAACAATATGTCAATCAAAGTAAGTATGTCATTACCGTTAGGAAAGATTAGGATTAGGAGGAAGTGGGACGCTGGGGCACAGATGACTTGGCATTTTCTAAAATAATCAAATGGGTGAAGTTTATATGGGATCCACTGCATTAGTAATTAAGAATTACAAAACAAATCTCTGTCTTTTCTTGTCTTTAGGGTGTGGCTCGGTTTTATAAAGCTAAGAAAAAGCACATTATTACCACCCAGACGGAACACAAGTGTGTGCTGGACTCGTGTCGTGTTCTGGAGGCAGAGGGTTTTGATATAACGTATTTACCTGTGAAAAGTAATGGGCTGATTGACCTGAAGGTAAGCTTTCTTAAGGGGGAAGCATCCACCTATCAGAATAGCAAAAAATGATTACATTATTTTGCTTTTCAAATAAGTTTCATACACTCACCTGATCTCACATTGTTTAACAAATAGGAAGCTCCAAATTGATTGAAACAATGTTGGAATAATGTTTTTATGGCTGTCACAATAGATTAGGGGTTGATAGTGGCACATTACACAAAACATGTGAAATTTGTCTTTACAAAAAAAAAATAGTTTGTGTTTTTATTATATTTGAAAGATCTGCAAGACTTGTTTTAATGGTTTTTAAATGTTATATTTATATATATACTCAGCATTTTCACTGGCCAAAGTTTTGACATCGATACCATGGGGGAAAACTGCATTTTTAATATTATGTCATAATTTGGCAGCATTTATATTAGGCTGCTGTCACTTTAAGACCTGACACAGGGATCCATTATACTGTTAGATGTGCGTTTTCTTTCTCAACTGCTTACGTCCACTTAAAACATAACTGATTGGGTTTATGTGAATATTTGCCAAGACCGGCATTTTGACGCGTGTATTTGACTGTTTAAGTGTAATAAGCAGCGAAAAAGATCTGAGTTTAGTACTGAGAGGCGGCTTTATGCGCACGCACTTCGGGTGTGAGCATGAAATCTGTGGGAATGAGTCAAATTATGTGCAAAATGCGCAATCCTATTCCAAAATTCAAGTCCTGCAACATCAAAAATATTCATCCTTCTGCAAATGAAATGAGTGAGTGAGCGGAGGCGGGTTTGTGTGTAACTCGCTGTCGGAGAGATGAGAAAGAGAGAGAGAGAGAGAAAGAAAGCACAGCTGGTATCATGTAGGCCTATCTATACGGTTTATCATTTCAGATGCATTTTTAAAAGACTACAATTGAAAAATGTATATATTATACATAAATTCAACCTGCCAAATTGGCTAGTAGGAGTGTCTGTGTTAAGCCACCACTGAAATCCATCCGCATTTGGCGGCTTGGCAGGTGTTAATGTCAAGCCCTGTATTTATATCTTATATTTTGCTTTCTCAGCAATTAGAGGAAATGATCCGTCCTGATACAAGCTTGGTGTCCATAATGACTATCAACAATGAGATTGGTGTCAAACAGCCAGTCAAAGAAATAGGTAACCTTTATCTACATCATTCTCCAAATAGATACCTGTCAGTCTTCATATCATCTATATCAAGGATGTTTTTGATTTCAGGTCATCTGTGTAGGTCCAGAAATGTGTTCTTTCACACTGATGCTGCTCAGGCTGTTGGAAAGATCCCTGTTAATGTCATTGACTGGAAAGTGGACCTGATGTCCATCAGCGGCCATAAGATCTACGGGCCCAAAGGTAGCGCATTCAACATTTAAATGCACAATACTTGCATTATCCAAAATATATTAATTGCTTGTGTTTATTAGGAGTTGGGGCTTTGTACGTCAGGAGAAGACCCAGAGTTCGTATTGAGCCTTTGCAGAGCGGAGGGGGTCAGGAAAGGGGTCTGCGTTCAGGGACCGTCCCAACACCTCTAGCCGTAGGCCTCGGAGCCGCCTGTGAGATCGCCCAGCAAGAGTTAGAGGTAGATTTGGAAAAAGTGCTTGTTTTTTGCTACTACTAGTCTAAGTTTAAGTCTTACTTTAATTTCCTGTTTATTCTCAGTACGATCACAAGCGTGTGACGTTTCTTGCTAATCGCCTCATTCAGAAGATCATGTCTGAGATTCCTGATGTTGTGATGAATGGAGACCCAGATCAGAGATACCCAGGTGAGACTCAGTTGTCAATTTTCCTTTGTAAGGATCAAAGTTGACTTGGGTTTGTAATCTAAAACACTTTCCTCCTTCAGGATGCATTAATTTATCATTTTCCTACGTTGAGGGGGAGAGTCTGCTGATGGCGTTAAAAGATGTTGCGCTTTCATCTGGAAGGTTAGTAGTTTAAAATGTCTAATAAGGGTTTATAAATATGCAGATGACATGGCGAAAGAGCACACATTGTTCATTTACGTATACTACCCACATAGAAAGGTTATCCTTTTACTAAAACTAAACCTATTTGAAATATTTTTGTTTATTGAAATAATAAAATATAATTATTAGATTTGAATTTATTTGTATATTGTTGCCAAGGCTACATTTTGAATTTTCTACATTTAAAATTTTAAAGTTGAAGTGCTAAAATTTAGCCTGGGTTTCCCCATGCTGCCTTGAGCGCAGCGCTGCTAGGCAGCCTGGACACCATGGACCAATCACAGAACGGGGAGGGAGCAGCAAGACGATGACGACGTCTATGCGACACACCGAAGCAGTTTGTTTATATCTATGGATCCAACATGGCATCAGACGCGAAGTTGCCTTTCGATGCAGCCTTAGATAGTGTTCTAAGTAGTTTAGAACGCAAGTTTATTTCGTCTTCTTCCTCGTCGAATTTCTGCCGCTCTACATACGTCATCTGGTATAATTGAAACGATTGGCTATGAGCTACGTACAGGCGCATTTGATAGACATTCGTAGCGCCCAATAAACGGCTCTGGGCATTCGTAAACCACGCCTCAAATACGAGAAAATGAACATGTGGTTCCCAGACCACGTCTCAATGTGAAGAGGTCTGACGTTAGCCAGGCTAGCTAAAATTACTAACTGGAAATAAATAAATAAAACTGAAAGTAAAAATAAATTAAACCTGAATAGTAATGTTTAGAATAAAAGACAAAAGCACATTGCAAAATTATTAAAAATTAAAATGATAACTAAAATATAAAACTAAAAGCTAATTCAAAATATATATATATAATATAAAATAAAATAAAATAAATTAAAAATACTAAAATAACACACACAAATGGAAATGTTTTTATTCTGAAAGATAATTTTTTTTTTTAAAGTTTCTCCTGGGAAAATATGATTTTTATCAAATATCAGATTTAACTGTTATTGGTATTTTTATTGATTGATTGTTTTTGTTTGTAGAGGTAATGTTAAATTATTGTATACAATTAATTGAAATATTATGATTATTTTAAATGTTATTACTTACAGCAGTGAATATATGCTTTGATGGTGATATGATGATAAATGAATAAAACTCTTGGTGGATGCAGTGACTTGAGTGTGTTCTTGTTGCAGCGCCTGCACGTCTGCTTCCCTGGAGCCCTCGTATGTTCTCAGAGCAATAGGGACAGATGAGGACTTGGCACACTCTTCTATTCGGTTTGTAGTTTTTCCGTAATATCAGTCGAAATGTTTGTGCTTATGTGTTGCTTTATCTAAAGTCTCAGTGCTCAGTGCAGCATGGTTCCTACTGTAATAATAAGGGGATCTGATGTTTTTCTCAGATTTGGAATTGGCAGGTTTACCACAGAGGAGGAAGTGGACTACACAGTGGACAAGTGCATTCAGCACGTCAAGCGGCTGAGGGAGATGAGGTGAGCTATTCATGAGTCTGACCTGGCATCCCACATCATGGAAAAGTTTTACAAATCCTTATCATGTAATCACGAATGACTGGGAATGTAATAAAAATGGATTAGTTAACTTAAAACCCATGCGAACTGGATCTTTCTGTCGGAAAATAAGGAATGTTATAACCTGCTTTGTCCTTTTTTTGTGTCTATTAGTCCATTATGGGAAATGGTCCAGGACGGCATTGACATTAAGAGCATCAAATGGACCCAGCACTGAATCATTCTCAGAGGACGAAGTGTGAAGACCTGCTGTGCTGTAAATACTTGTTCTGTACAGCTTTATTAGGCTGCCATACTCAGACCTCTTAGACCTTATTCCCTAAAAAAACACGCACAATTTTATTTCTCAATTTTGGGGCTTTGAACTGTCTGTGTGGAGATTTTAAGTGCACTTGGATGAATTGCAGAGGTTACAGTGGTGTGGATTTTTTTTGATATTTGTTTATTGATATATTATGTTTACAGTTGCTCCGTGTTTAAATCACTCAGAATATAATCTCAAAAGACATCTTATAATGAACGCACATTGAATAAATCATAATATAAACTTCAAAACACTTTAGGGGTCTACCATATTGTCATTCCTGAGACCAGCAGAATTAATTTCAGTAATAAGTGGTTTTATTACAGTAAGCCTTGTGTTAGGCAAGTCAAATGTGAATTCCAAGTTACAATTTATGAGTAAAGGTTTTCTTAAAATAAAGAACAATGGACAGTAGGTGTCATTAAATTCACCTGCCCATTAGAAATGTATTGCGTACGACTTCATGCTTATTGTCTAGTATAAGCGTCTTCCACGATTGCGATTCACAAATTCTGTAGTGTCTTTGTTTTATTCAAGAATACGTTATACTAATAAATATCCAAACCAAATTGTTTTGTCTTTTTTTCTCTATATTATACATGTGGTTCAAAAACGTGGGTCTGGTAAATTATTCTTTTTTTGGACAAACTTTTAATCAGCAAAGATGCATTAATCAAAAGTAAAAACATGTGGCAATTTTTTTCTATTTCATACAAATTCTGTTAATTAGAACTTTCTATTCATCAAACAATCCTAAAAAAAAATTCCTCAAAAATATTAAGCAACACATTCAAAAATATATTGAATTAGGAAAGTTTTTTATTTATTTATTTTTTTAATAATATTTCACAATATTAAAGTTTTTACTTTATTTTTGATCAGATAAATGCAGCTTTGGTTAACATTAGAGACTTCTTTCAAAAATGTTAATGCATATTTCAGAATCAGATTCTGAAATTCTGAAATTGTAAAGGCAATCGTCTATTTCAGTGCCTGGCAAATGAAAATGAGCCGGAAGTTAAGATTAATCGTTTATTTCAGACAGTTTCACTTACAGACGGCCAGACAAATACAACACAAACAAAATGAGATTTAGAAAACTGCTTTAAAATTACAAACACAAGAGTCCAATTCATATCTTACATAAATACAAAAAGGCATGACCAGAAGCTCTGTACATATACTTTATACAATTATCTATTTTCATATATACAATAAAAATGAACTATGTACAGCAGTGTTTGCCCAGTCTTCCTAAGACAAAAAATTAGACAACACACATCTAAAGATGGAGATTCACAATAAAAGCGCAGATCAGATCTTGTAAAAGTGCCAATTTGACAGTCTTTATCTTGAGCGACAGTCCTCAAATGGTTAAATACTACACATACAGTAGTACACAGTCCACGTGCTAACTAGTCTCCTTCATTTAGTTACCTTAAACAAGCTTTTTGAGCAAATGTTTTCTCTTTGAGACACTGATGAACAGGTTACCAGCACCAGATATCACATCATACAACTGACACATTATTCCAGGGGCAAAAGACAATATTTAAGAACATCTTATGTAAGAAAATACAACTAATTTCAGACGTTCAGCAAGCGCCAATTTGTTTTGTGCATCCACACTATAAGTGCTGCTTTTGAATTTACCCTGACATCTTTTATATTTCCTGAAAATACATGTTCCTAGCTAGCGTTTCATAGCCAAGAGAGTCATAACAGTGTCATGCTACCATGTTTCCAACCTAATAGCAATTGGAAACGTGTCAAAATGATTAATTCCTCCAGTATCTGCCACCCTCCCAGACGGCTTGTAACGCACAAGAGCTTTAAGCATTAATCATGTGCACCTACAATATAAAGATTGGTTTAAATAACATTTGAAAAGGAACAAACACAACATGAAAATACTTTTTTGACTGTTGCTGGATCTTAAAGGTGATCAGTAGCCTAGTCTCTTCATGGACAGCTTTGGAAAGGACTAACAGCTCCTGACCAGCAGAGGGCACTGTCTGATTGTCTTAACCTTTTGCTAATCTAGGATTAAAAATGTGCCTGCTGGTGTGTTATTTTATTGCTAAAATGGTTAATACTGGTCTTAAATTTTGTGCTGAGCCTAATGTGTAATGTGACATTAGCCCTGTTTGATTATTTAATTTTTTTAAGGTGACGGAAAATTGGGTGCTTTGTTTGGTTGCCATACTTTCAAATACTTTCAAAAGTTTGGGGTCAGTATTTATTTTATTTTTTTAAAGAAATGAAATACTTAAAAAAAAAATACTATTATTTAACAAGGATGCATTAAATTGATCAAAAATGACATTTATTTTTTGATGTTACAAAATATTTCTATTTCAAATTAATGCTGAATTTTCTATACATTAAAGAATTGTGAAAACAGTTATGGTTTCCACAAAAATATTAAGCAGCACAACTGTTTACAGCATTGATTATAATAATCAAGGTTTCTTGAGCACCAAATCAGCATATTATTATGATTTCTGAAGGATCATGTGACACTGAAGACAGTGAAAATTCAGCTTTGCCATCACAGAGATGAAAGAAAAGAGTTATTATTCACAATATTACTGTATTTTTGATCACATAAATGCAGCCTTGCTTTAGCAACATTACTATTCTAAAGGGTCTGTAAGATTGTGTAGTGTATGCAGGTATTTGCCCTCTGCTCAACACATGATTATCTTAACAAATGATCCTCAATCTTCCACACAAACTTGTGACTACAGTACGGCCACATGTGCAGTTGGTGAAAGTGAGCATGTATTTATGGCACTCATCATGTGGGATTACAGAATAGATTATATTATTTGTTCATCAGATTACATTATGTCCACAAAAAACTCACACGGGTTTCCCATGGCATGCTGGAAGGACTGGCGACTAGCGGTGAGTTCAGGTGGTATGGTCCCTATCTCCCTCACTGGTGGGGCCCCAGGGGGCCCGCTGCTGATAGCACCCTTAGGGGTCAATCTGGCCAGGCTGTAGGGAGGAGGCAGGCCTGGGGGCCCGTAAGAGGAGGCGTGGCTCCGTTCGCTGAGTGCGCAGGAGGTGTGGCCGTACTTGGAGAAGGGAGTGTGGCTGTAGGAGAAGGACGTGCGGCTGTGCTGGGAAGGGACTCGGGAATGAGTGTGGCTGCGAGATGAGAGAGCATGGCTACGGTGGCTCAACTGGCTGGCTGAACGCTCAACCCGCCTCCCACCTGCTCTGTTGCCTGAATCCGATTCGCTGCCGCCGCTGCCTGCTGCTTTGCGGTCCTTGTCCCTCGGCACGGGCCGCTGGCTCCTCCCAACGCTAGGGTTGGAACTACTGCTTCGACTTCCTGGAAAATAAACAGAAGTTGACACGGCTATATGGAGAACAAAGGAAAGGAATAAATCAGCCTAATGCATTTTATTTTTTTATCTTTACATGCTTTTTACAGAAGGTAAAACAAAAGTTTCCAAAGTAAACTTCTATGCAATGACCAAAAAAATTTGCTTCAGGTATGTCTGGTTGAGGGGAAACAAATACTGAATGCAAATAATAAAATAATACAACTACAGTACCTTTCAAAAGTTTGGGGTCGGTAAGATTTTTTAAAAATGTATTTTCACACAAGGTTGCATTTATTTAATAAAAAATATATTAATAAAAAAATAATAAAAAAAATCAATATTGTGAAATATTATTACAATTTAAAACTGTTTTTCTATTTTAATATATTTTAAAACATAATTTATTTCTGTGATGTCAAAGCTGATTTCTCCCCATTGTCACATGATCCTTCAGAAATCATTCTAATATGCTGATTTTCTTATTATTCTTATTATATATTGTAATATATTATTATATATTGCATATATTATTGCATTATTATATGAATAAACATCATAATTATCAATGTTTAAAACAGTTTGCTGCCTAATATTTTTGTGGAAACCATGATTTTTTATACTCATAGGGTTATACTCACCCTCATGTCGTTCCAAACCCGTAAAACTTTCATTCGTCTTCAGAACACAAAGATCTGAGAGTTTCCTGTCCCTCCATTGACAGTTATGCAACTACCACTTTGACGCTTCAAAAAAGTTCATAAACTAATTCATATGAATTGAGTGGTTTAGTCCAAAATTACTGAAGAGACAAGATCGCTTTATATGATAAACAAATTTTATTTAGTCTTTTAATCACAAGTGTTGATCATCTTCGAACCTTCTTGACGCACGAGAACAAACCTCATTGGTTCTTGCGTAAACTCAAACGTGATGCGTAACACACCAAAATGAACCTCATTGGTTCTTGCAAATCAAGCGATCATGCTTGAGCTTCTGTTTACCACAACTGATGTGTGAGTTGATGAATGTTTATATGTGATTAAAATTCAATCTGTTCATCCAATACAGATTGCTTATTACAATCTTACAGAATGCTGCACATTGCAGATAGAGATTGCTTCCCCTCAGAAAATTTGGACTAAACACTCAATTCATTTGGATTAGTTTTACGATCTCTTTATGAACTTTTTGAAGCGTCAAAGTGGTACTTGCGTAGCTGTCAATGGAGAGTATGAAATCTCTCAGATTTCATCAAAAAGTTCTTCATTTGTGTCGTATGGGTTCGGAATGACATGAAGGTGAGTAATTAATGACAGAAAATAATTTTCACTATTGGGTGAACTATCCCTTAAAAGGGGTCATATAATGGTACATGCACTTTTACAAGTTGATTGAAATGTGTGTTGGCAGTGCCTGTACACAACCATCATAAAATGATAAAAATCCATCCAGTGTTTTATTTTTTTTATCTTCTTATATGTTTTCCCCCATCTCAAATCAAGCCGTTCGATTTTGTGATGTCACAAAATTGACGCCCCTCCCACGATTGTTGATTGACAACAGCGTTTCAACACAGACCCGCCCTCGCTCGTGAGCGAGCTGTCAATCATAGTCCGCGCAGACCGGCGCGGTCATTGTTGATACGCTGGAGCACTGTCTATGAGCAGAATGGCGTCTAAGCGATTGTGGTGTTCTGTTCTTGGGTGTAATAAGGAACACAGCAGTCATTTTGATGTTCCTAAATCTGAACCGCTGAAGACGCAGTGGCTGAGTTTGTTTTCGAAGGGAATATTCCCCACGATCAACGTCAATGCTTTCATGTTTGCGCGAATCATTTCACCAGACTGCTTTATAAACGAGAACTTTGAAAAAGGTATTAGCTGCTGTCTGAGTATGTGTTGTTTATGTGCCTAATGACTGTCATAGTCTCACAGACTGGTTATTTTTTAAACAGATCAGTAAAATTTTAGTGCTTCAGCCCTGACAGTTGTACCTAACACTGCATAGATAACGTTACGCATCACGGACAAGCCTACATTTACCGAAAAAAAGTTTTTCATGACCATTATCTGTAACATCAATCTGTCAATGAACTAACGTATACACATCAGTAAACACATAGCGTTCGTATCTCACTACTCTACCCTGCCAGTACATACAAAGATAGATCAAAGTGACATTACGTTAACCAACCGGTTCAAATTGATACGGTTGCACAGATGTTCCCTCAGAGACTCCTGCTGCCATTCTTCAAAATATACCCTCAACTGTTGTCAAGGCAACACTCCACATGTGTTGTCAAGGCAAAACGCCCACAGAACAGAGGGGCGGGGTGAGCAAAGCTCATTATCATTTAAAGACACATGCACTTAAACGGCGTGCTGAAAACAGAGCTGTTTTTGATCAGGTAAAATGAGTGTTATCTTAATACTTATGAGAATTTTTAATTAAAGTATATTACAAACTTTTAATTTAGACCCTAAAGAATCATATTAGCTTGTACAAAAATGGCATTATATGACCCCTTCAATGAATCTACTGACCCCAAACCTTTAAACAGTAGTGTATATAATTTTTAAAAAGAACGTCACATATTTTGTTGTAAGGCTGTGTCCAGTGAAACTCAAGTGTTTTGGTTTAGAAGCTAACCAAATTATGCGGATAACAAGACGGAAAGTTTGTGATGTGGCTTCAACCCCGAAAACCATAAACAACATTATGCAAAAAAACTAGATTCCAATAATACAGGTATCACTTGCTATAAAGGATAAACATGATTTATGTTGACCACAATGTGTTTTGCATGGTGAATACTCAAAGTAATAATATTAATAATTATGTCATTAATAATGTTGCATAATGTCAGGCCTATGCAATTAAGGCAATTACAAACGTAATATCTGGATCTGCATCCTTCAGCAACTGAAGTAACTCATAAATTCAGAGAAACACTCCATCCCTCACTAACATATAATGACAAATGTTCTGCATTTCTCGCACTCATGCTATGTTCCATGTTTCAAAGAGAATGATTAAAATATGATGAAAAATGATGGCAATTAAAGAGCTGATGAAATGCATCTATCAGATGTGCAATTAAAACTGGATGACATGACACTGGAGTCAAATGACAATGCAAATGAGTTCATGAGGTGCTGCATCCTGAATTTAAAACAGTCAAACTTTAGACAAAAGCCACATCATTTCACTCTTACATAACAGGCATGGCAAAGCTTTCTACATACACATATGGGATCTACATTGATTTTGTCATGTTTATTCCCAAACTATTGTGTATGCAGTTCATTTGTGTGGCCGCTTTATCCACAACACATGACATGCTGAGAAATACAGAGACGAGAGGCGAGGCAGCAGGACAAATCCAGCAACAGAAATACCCCAGTCATGGAGGGAGACATGACTGTAAGAGAGAGAGAGAGAGAGAGAGAGAGAGAGAAGGAGGCTGCCTTACCGGACACCCCAGGGTTGGGACTACCTCCTCCATCAGTCTGCCATTGCCCAGCAGAAACGAACAGGAAACAACACAGTTATGCCGTCTTTCTGTCTGCCTTGTTACCAGAAGCTCTATCAAGTACAATTCATCCTCACAGCCTGAATGCACTACTGGAATTTCATCTGGAACCTGCTCAGTTAAAATAAAATCTTATATGCGCTCATATAAGATATCTATTTACATGTTGCGATGACATGTCGGAACTTACAGAAATATTGTGAAATCCAGGGTCATCAGGAAAGCAAAATTCGATAGTCGATACCAGTTGTGCTGAAATTTCACGATACTAGATACCAATTTCGATACCAATTCTATTGAACATACTGCTTTATTTAATTATTAAAGTTACATATTAATAAAAATATTTAAGCAATTAGCCTTCATTTATTGTTCAATTACGTCAACTCAATTAAATCAAATGATTATTAGTAGCCTATATTATTAATTATTATTATTATCAGTCGGTAATAAAGGTAAAAAATGAATTTAGAGCAGCCAGCATTTTCTTTATTTCATGTTAATATCATTCTTTGAATAATATTATCAGTGTAACTGTCTAATACATAGATATACTAAACTGAGTCAGTCACTTTTGACATCGCATGTCATATCTATTGAAAATAGACACTACCGTTCAAAGTCAGTAAGATTTGAATACTGTTATTCAGCAAGAATGCATTAATTTGATCAAAAGTGCCAGTAAAGACATTTATTATATTACAAAAGATTTCTATTTCAAATAAATGTAGTTCTTTTGAACTTTAGATTCATCAAAGAATCCTGAAAAAAAATTCATAGATTTCACAAAAATATTTATTAGCACAACTGCTTTAAACATTGATAATAATACGAAATGTTTATTAGAATGACAGGGTTTTTTTCATTCGATATGATACCGATACTTTTTGTTACAGTTTTAACGATACTAATACTGATTATTTCTTAAATCGGTATGTACTTTTTCAAAATAATGTTCATTTTCATACTTAAAAGGCAAATCACATGACACATACTGGCCATTGATTACAAATTTACCACAAAAGCAAATATGAGCACAATTAAATTAAAATGTGGACAACAATAGGTAACTTTTATTTTAATATTGTGATTAAATAATCAAGTAATTTAAATTATTATAACATAAATATGTATAGAATTAAAAAAATGCAACACCACACCATGCTATGTTTCCTTTTTTGCCATTCTCTCCATCTCTCTCAGTTTAATGCAAAGTGTATCTTGTCACGTCACGTGACACAGGCCAGCTAAATATGTTTAAAAACAAACATTAACAAAAAGTACTGAAAACATTTGAAAGTGATGCATAAACCCACATTTTGTATAATTATCATTTTAATATGGATATTTTTTTCAAGGAATCGAAATCAAATAAATCAATACTTATTATGAGTATTGATATATTGATACTATAGTATCAACGTGCCCATCCCTAATTTCTGAAGGATTATGTGACACTGGAGACTGGAGCAATGGCTGTATTAACAATATTTCAAATTATTATGGTTTTTAATGATGATCAAATAAATGCAGCCTTGGCAAGCATAAGAGTTAAACATTAAAGAATTTTATCGACCCAAAACTTTTGAACGGTAGTGTATAAATATATAGTACATACATAAAATCCATGTATTTAAAATATTAAAATGTTTTTCCATATCTGCCCTAGTTTGATTTTGTTTGACTGCTTTAATGGGCCTATCCATAAGCTTCAAACCACACAACACATCCGAACCTTCACTCAAGAGATGACAGATCAATCTAACTGCTCTTTACAGGCAACTCAAACACACACAGCAGGCTGCTGAGCTTCTTCTGAGGCTGCTTCTTGACATTTTCACTGAGCTAGTGCATGGCATGTGTGAAATGAGCAACAGGTGAAGGTTAATGTGAAGCAGTGGATTGAGACGGACGTGTTTGTGCACTGCATCAGCGTTGAAGGCAAAAAGCACTAGAGAATGAGATGTATGCCAGATGAAATCATGATGAGCTGATGGAGATCAATTTTTACAATTTTAAAACTAGGGACCCCACAAGACACTTCACCTAAAATGGACCGACCGTATTTGAGGACAATACTTAAAAAAAAACAACATTTTAATCCTTGCTTTCAAAAACAGCTAGATAGAGTGCAAGCAAATGCATAACGCAGGATCAACTATTTCATACATTTACAACAGCCTGAAATAATGTATATATATGAGCTAAACTATACAATCTTATTATTTCAGTAATGAACTAGGCTGAGATTTATTTCGGAATCTCTAACTGTGATCCAGTAATATGAAGTCAAGGATGACCTTTCCCTACTTACCCTCACTGTGATGACTTCCTGCGCTGCCACTGTGGAAACTGTGGCAGGGGTCGGAATATCCTGGTGGGAAACCAGAGGGCGCTGTGGAGAAGGGTGGATAGGGGAAGGGCTGGCCGCCCATGGGCCACGGGTTAGTAGACGGAGGGGGGAGAGGGGCCAATGTGTCGTGCTCTGAACCAGCACCACTTGATCCCTCATTCAAGTTTAGTGTAGCCATGTCTAAGAATAAAGGCGGAAATTATAAAGAGGTGGAAACATTTTGTTTGTAAGGATAAATAGCATTATGGAAATGTAGAGATGTGTTGTACTTTGGCAGAGATCTCCAAATGTGTAGTAACACTGTTCAGAGAAGGTGATCTTGTTGACAGTGTGTCTCAGATAGCCGTGTTTGAGCAGGCTGCTGGCATATTTCCTAGCATCACGCCGGTCTTTGAATCCTTCAACCCGTGAGTACAGCCAGTCTACTACATCACCTCCTGTAACATGCGAGATACAGACAGATGAATACCTATACACCATCGTTATTATAGTTAACTAAAACCATAAAAAAAATACACTTTTTCTTTAAATAAAATAAAAGGTAAGTTAAGAAATAAAATAAAAAACATAAAAAAGTTGTTGAGGTCCCACTTTATATGAAGTATCTTTATCTACGATGTACTAACATTTGAAGGTAACACTTTATTTTACACGTTACATGTAGTTACTATAGAAATAACTATTAATTATGCATAATTACATGCAACTAACCCTAAACCAAACCAAACCCTAATCATAACCCTTTAGTAAGTACATGTAGTTACTTAATATTACTGAGTATGTAAATGTATAATTATAGTGTAACAAAGACACCTTCAAATGTTTAAAAAGTATAATCATTTCAATGAATCATTTGATACATTGCACTTATTGTGTACATACACAGTACTTATATTTAAAAAACACCTGCATGTAATTACAGCTGTAATTCATTTCTGTAATTACATTTATATATAAACCTACCCATACCACCAAACCTGTAACTAACCTTACCCGTATCCCACCTCAGTATCAGTGTTTTGTAATTCAACATGAACACAATGAGTACACAATGTACCTAACAATTATTTTTTTATGTAAATATATAGTAGTTACACATCTAATATAAAGTATGAATGTGATGTGACTTGATGTGCCACAATAACTAAAAAAACTGAAATAAAAAACTATAAAAAATATCATACATATTAAATTATAAATATATACATATAAATATTATAAAAAATATCTCCTTCAAAATATTACTAAAAATATAATAGTATCTCAATACTAAAATAACACTGCTTTACACATTTTTAAAACATCATCAACAGTAATAACATGAGTGAGATATTTTCACAGGTGATGAACGCAAAAGACATCTTACCTATTACAGCATTAGATATAGTAATCTTCAGCCACATTCTGTCCCTTATTTCTAGTCCTGAGTCTGGGACCTGCATCACCTTTACAATGGTGGCCATGTCCGTTTTTCCCACTGTAAGCGGGAGATCGTCAAACTCTGTGAAGGACAACAGGATGATTAGGATCATGCTTTGCAACAAAAAAAGAGATGTTGTGATCTGTCGGTAGATGTTGTGAACTGTACCGTTTTGTGGGTAAGATCCTGTTAGTGCAGTAGTGTGGGAAATCCATGCAGCCGGGTCAATGGGTCTAACTGGTTCAGCTTTGGGAGGGGAAAAAACAGGTCAGATAAGTCAGATAAGATGGACAAGTATCTCGTTTATCTGAAAGAAGCGTAGATAAAGAGTTTGTGTGTATTGACCTCTAGGTATTGTAAAGTAGCTGCGAGGTGAAGGGTCCCAGCATTTGGCAACAGTGAGACTGATAGGACTACAGAAGACAAATGGTTAGTTAAAACACATTACATCTAAGCCTCGTGTCCAATGTTACAATTCAGACATGTTTATTCTTACCCATTCTTTGAGACAATCTCTCTGAGGATCCTGACAGCATCGTCATTGCTCATGTTCTCAAAGTTCACATCATTTACCTGCAAGTCAAAATGTGGCATACACACATGTTAGCTTTAAAGGAAGAGCAATATTTTGAGCCTTTGTGAGAAATTCGTACCAAGGTAGGTAAGTTAATTACAAAGGTAAGGTAATTACCTTAAGGTAATTAATTAATAATATCAGTGTGCCAAACTGTGCCATGTTGATATAAATATGCAGTCTAATCCATAACTATAACAGTAATCTGCCTCTCACCAGGGATCAGCAGCTGCTGGAGGCATTTGAAGGCTGTATTTGGATCCAGAGACAATCACTACTAAAGCCACAGAGCCAGAGGCCAAATCTCATCCTTAAAAGCTAATGTAAATACATATAAATATAAAATGTAAGCATGTCCCTGCAGTGTTAAATCACTTTAATACACCACTGGCGGAGCCGAGCCAATCCACTGCATTACACTAATCTGCTATTCGAAATGAAAAACTGATCTATTAGGTGTTTTTAAAGGAATAGTCCACCCAAAAATGACAAATTTGAAGAATGTTGGTAACGAAACAGTTTGGGTTCCCAGTGACTTCCATTGTATGGTCAAAAATACAATGGAAGTCAATGGGAACCAAATATGTTTGGTCTAAATATAATATTTTGAATATAGAAATATGAAATGTTGGGAAAAATGAAATGATACTATTATGAAACTAAAACCGCCAGTAGGTGAAGGCAAGTCGTAATAAGTGAATCATAGAATCATTCATTCAACTGATTCGTTCAAACCACCTGATTTTTTCATGAAAGAAGCAAGTGTCCACTGATGCTGAATTCGGAACCGCATGCTAACATACTACTCTTACTATTTTTGCCATAGAAAGATATAGGAAAGATAGTAAGAGCAGTATGCTAGTAAGCGGTTCCGAATTCAGCACGAGTTTATGAATGGGTCATTGAATCATTGACTCACCCGGATCGTTCAAAAACGGTAAATCATTCAATAACATTCAAAAAATGTATATCACATTTTAGAACTTCATATCTTGAATTTTGGGGGCATTTTTATTTATTTTGGTGGCATTTCCAACCTTGCACAAAGCTATTTTACGTCAACACCAGACTAGCTTGCCTATTGTTAAGCTTGACGGCTATTGCCTAAGTTAAGCTGGCTGAGATGTGGTATGTGGTAGTGGTATGACATAATAGTTGGAATGACATGAGGGTAAAAAGATGACACAATTAAAAAATTTGGATGGACTAGCCTTTTTTTTATGATCAAACTACAACTACATTGCAACTTTAAACTTTCTTTAAGCTTATAACACAGTAATTTAGTTTTTCATGACCATTTCCCACCATCTCTCTGAACCTTTTGCTTCAAACTGAGGAGCATTTTTCAAAAAGCTGATGTTCTGCTCATATAGTATTTAATGTCGCATGCTTCAACAACAGCCTCTTTGGAATGTGTTTTTTACACTGTCAAAGTTTACAAAAAACAATCTGTCCCAAAATTGTTAAAACCAGACTAAACAGAAATGAATATCCAGACTACAATCTACCTGCAGCAGCATGTCGCCTGGCTCTATCCTCCCATCTGCTGCCACCGCTCCTCCCTTCATGATAGAGCCGATGTAGATGCCACCATCTCCTCTATCGTTACTTTGGCCCACTATACTGATGCCGAGAAAGTTATATTTCTCTGTGCAAACAAGAGAGAACACGGACGTGATGAATTTGTGTCACGCTGTACGTGTACATGCAAAAGGCAAGCTGATCTTACCCATATTGAGGGTAACTGTGATGATGTTGAGGCTCATGGTTGAATCTGTGATACTACTGAAGGAAGATGACTGTGGATACGAAAGCAAAGGAGATACATGAAACCCTAAGAAGTCAAATACATGTATATATGTATACATATATATGCACATACATACATATACACACACACACATTTACTTGGCTGAATGGGAACAATAGTATAACATAACCCACACCCTAGCCCAAAGGTTTTGGGATGTTTTGTCAGATTTAGCTCTTTTCTGGATACAAATTTGTCCCCAATATGTGGTTAAGTAGGTGCACACACGCAAGCACACACACACTTCTAACCCTGTCGATTTTAGCCACTTTGTGTCGCCGGCGCCTGCGCTTATGTCTCTTCATTAACTGAAAAGAAGAGCTCTGCTCTGTGGAATTGCTCAGCCTGAGAGAGACAAACAAAGAAGAGAAGAACAGATAGATTATTGCATTTACAATTTGAGCCAAGACCGAATAAGTCAGTTAGAAATCTAGCACACAGTATGTCATTCCAAACCTGCTAGCATCCTCATCCTCCTCGCTGTCTATGAAGGAGCTTGACTCCAGCTCACTGCTCATCATAGAGCCACTGTCACAGCCCATGGCCGAGTCCCTCACCACCCGCTCGGCTTTTGTGTGACCGTTCACACGCGGGACTAAGAACAATCATGCACACAGCGAGCTTGTGAATGTCTTGTTGAAACAACAAAACACTAACAAAGAGAACCACATATTTGGATATATTCATGGCTTGATCGCACCTTGAGCGACAAACTTAAAAAGAGGAAAACATACACTCCTGTGGGCGGGGCTCTGCCTCAGGGTGACATCTGATTGGCTGGAAGGCTCTGGTGAGGCGGCGGCATCTCAGTGAGCCGGGCTTTTGGTATCGCCTCTGGTGGAACCCGAAACACTCCAGGAGAGTTGGGCTGCCAGTGCTTCTTTCAATAGGCTGATATCGTTCTCTCATACTGTCTGATATGCTCACTCACATGCCAGTCTTTTGAATTTTAAGGCAGTCTTTAGTACTTTATTTATTTTGCACTTGCAGTCATTACTAAATTAGTTTGATGAAAGTTTGATTAACAAAAGACAGGCAGTAGAACAAAGGAGATGTGGTGGAAAGGAAAATTGATAGTGAGGAAGGAAATGCACAAGACTAATGGAGAACAAAATATGTTTACATATAATTTATATTATGGTTTTTTTATTCAGGCTACAGATTTAGAGCAAACAAGCTAGAAAAGATGGCGGTATAGCTTAATGCACAGCTACATCTAGCAAACTAGGCAATCCATTACAGAGCCATGTTTGACTTCAGGCAACGAAATGGAAACAAAGTACTCAATACATCACCACTATTTGTGTAAGCAGCCTGTTTAAACCCAGACTATAGATATATCACATGTTTAGCAGGATAATATAACAATATATCACATGAGTGATGCACAAAGGTATATTATGTTGCAATCTATTTTAAAAAAATTCTTTACATGCTGGTTAAAATTGTAGTTAATTCATAGTTTCATTTATTTCATTCTTTAAGTTTAACGTAAAATAATAAAATTAGTTTAAAAAAATTTAAACACAGGATACGAAAACAAGCCAATTATGAAAAAAAAATTTAAATCATGTTTTAAGGATGTTTCAATCTTTTTTTAAATATTGTAAAAAATATAATGAAAACTATGTTATTTTATTTTATTATTATATTTGCTGCAGTTTAACAACTCTAGCATTCTGTATTAGATATCAGTTTTCTTCTTTATAATAGATACTATTTTCACTTGCTCTTGTTACAAGCCAATTACGCATGTCTTTCTGATAAGTTAATATTTAGCCTAGCACTACGAAGCATATGAAATGAATACCCGAATTTTGTTTATTTTAAAATAAAATACTTTTGTAAAGTGAAGTCGCCTTACCTCAGAAAGCGCTAACGACAGAAGAGCTTCTCTCCGCCGGTGCACACAAATAAACTACTACACAGACAGACCAACTCCCGCGGGAGCGCGCGATATGAATTTATTATCCGCCCCTTCTGCTCGCGCTCTCGCCAGACGCGCACTGTCATTCATCAACAGCAGCGCGTGGACAATGAGCGCGCGACAATTTCGATTTTTGCAGTCTCTGCTCGAGCGTGAAAATAATCATCATGTACTGTGCAATTATAATTTACGAGGCAAAGTTTGCCCGCGTCGAGGGGGTGACAAGCCTCTAAACAGAAATTTGATGATAAAATATAGTCTGAAGTGTGACGTTAGCTTGTATGTGTGGAAATAAAAAAATAAAACTGTTTGTTTCGCCTGACTAACTGTTTTCTGTGTAGGGTGCACAAAGCCACATCCCACTGTTTGTCTTTTATTTAATTTCTTTCTTTTTACTTTTTATTTTATTCATTTTTGTAACCTCTCTGTATTAGTGTTTTATATGTGTAAATTTCTTTGTGTTGTGTGTTTAGCATTAAAAAATTAAATAAAAAAAAGGAAAATAAATAAATCCATATTCCTGCTTTGCATTTTATTCGCAAATAGGAAAGGGCCACAGTACAAAATTCAGTCAGGGGCCCAGAATCCCTAGCTACCGCCTGGCTATTCCCAGAGGAATAGTGCATCTTGTAAACCTAATATTTTTTTTCTCCTTTTTGTCCTATTAATTCTGAACTCAAGGAGTGTTGCACTGTCACCACTGACACTGTCTCCAGACTGGCCAGCTAATTAAGCCACACTGATTAATGATCAGCGGGAACTAATGGGCCAACAGAGAGACCTGCGCTACCATCACAAACACAGATACATTACCGTGAGAGGTCTGGGTGTGTTTGTGTGTGAGAAAGCATTTGTTTTGTAAGGGTGAGGACTATGTTGAATAGACGACAGGAAGGGTGTGTGATTCTTCTCTGTTAACGCCTGTTGTCGTAATTAAGTATTTTACAAACATTTTTTGCCATTGTACATTGTATTAATGTGTCTTCATTTGTTATTTGTGCAGTTATGTATTGTGCAAACAATCAATGGAAGCTCAAGAACAAATACAGAACAAAGAAAGAAGAGAAACACAATGTACAATGAGAGCGTATGTAAATGTCATTTAAATGACAGATTGCTTTATTTGTATTCTTCCGTAATATTAATGTGAGAACACATTTAAAAAAGATGAAGTCGTTTCAGTCTGTCATGGTAGGTAATTGGATAAATTAAGACTTTATAAATGAGCTAAAACCAAACAAACGCATACACAAAAAGACAAAGATGAAAACACCACTATACACAAAAAGAGGTGACTTTATGACCTCAGTTTGAAAAGACGAATATATTTAGCACACCAATGAGGCAAATATCTTACATAAGAGGGCGTAAAACATTTGTCATGCTCAGAGTGGAATCAAGCCATGATTATATCAACTTTGTGTACGAATGCAAAATAAAGTGGCATGTACAGTAGGGATTTGGTCACCTATGCAGGGTCCCTACACAGTATGGAAAAGTACAGATTTTAGTAATTTCCAGGTCTGGATAAGTATAAAAAAAATTTTAAAAAAAAGGTGACTATTGAAAACTAAACTATTGCTCCATTTCAGTTTTCTAAATATAAAAAAAAATTATATATATATAAAAAATAATAATCATTATCGTACAAGCCGAGTGTTTTCATGGCAAAAGTTAAGTGATCGTTGACCAGGACTGAATGAATTCAAGGCGCACATTTTCATTACGCGAAACTGTAAGCCAAACCAGCAAATGATCAATTTGAGTCTGGAAAATTCTAGAATTTTGAAAGGGAAAACTTGTAGGAACCCTGCCTTTGATAAAAGTACAGTATTTAGGAATAATCTCGTAGCTACACTCACATTCATCTCTCCTCCGTCTTGTCCTTTCTCGTTCCCGCTCTCTGCGGTGGCGGAGGACAGACTCACTTCCAGTTTCTGTGTCCAGACCGTCTCTGCTGTTCACTGCATTAGCACTGTAGCAAACACACACACACACAGAAACATATGCAGCATGAGCTCTGAAAAACATTAGACACACTGCAACAGCTGTATTATCTGATACTCATAGGACGTTGTATGTGCATGTGAGATATACATGTAAGCGATGGAATGCAGACTATTTTAGCCTTTGTGAGAAGGGCAGAAAGGGGAGTGAGCGAGAGAGAAAGAGAATAATGGTAATGACACATAGGGGGTTTCATCATGAAAAATCGGTTTTTGAATTACACCCTTGGGGCAGGCAAGTGTGTCTTTGTGCAAGCATGAACATCTATATGTGCTTTCAGTAGAAATCTGAGTGAGGTGAAAGATTTATTCCACCATATAGTAAAGATGGCCTATAAAGGTGTGTGTGTGTGTATACAGTATACACACACACACACACACACACACACACACATACATATATATACTGTATATATATATATATATATATATATGTATATGTATGTGTGTGTGTGTGTGTGTGAATGATATATGACCCCTAAATGTGATAACCTTTTTTATTTTTTTATTTTTACCTTATGCCAAAAATTTGTTTGTCCTTTCCGGAAGATATAATACTTTTAAATACACTGTAGGTCAAATAGGACATATCCTGTACAAGCAGTAGAAATTACATTTTTAATGATTAAAAAATAGTCACTTCAGTTCTTGCTATTTTAATACAAAAATGTTGATGTAAAAAAAAAACAAAAAAAACATGTTTAATAATTATTTTAATTATTAATTTATTTTTTTTATTATAATGTTTGTATGAAACATACACTATAGGTCAGTATAATTTACTTTTTTAAAGAAATTAACACTGTTATTCAGCAAGGATTCATTAAATTGATCAAAAGTGACAGACAGTAAAGACATTTTTAATGCTACAAAAGATTTCTGTTTCAAATTAATGTTTTCTATTCATCAAAGAATCCTGAATGTGACAATGATAAGAAATGTTTCTTGAGCACCAAATCAGCATATTAAAATGATTTCTGAAGGATCATGTGACACTGAAGACTGGAGTAATGATGCTGAAAACTGAATAAATAATCAATAAAGAATAAAGTTTGATCAAATAAATGCAGTTTTGCTGAAAATAAGACTTTTCAAAAACATAAAAACCAAGCCCAAACTTTTTAACGCTAGTGTTTTACAGCATATTGTTATCATTGTTGTTCTAAAAATGTGAGGTATACTGCATGAATGCAAAATGTGATACAAATGTAAGCAGTGAGTCAGTCAACCAATGTTAGAAATTAAGGACATGACATAAAAAAATTATATAATCCAATGAGTTTGTGCTTGCAGTTTAAAAAACGGCCACAAGAGGGCAGAAATATCACAGCGACAGCACAAGTGATCAACATCAGCTTATCCTCACATGTATCCAGGGACGGACTGGGGCTAAAAAACAGCCCTGGACTTTCTCCCAAATAGGCCCATCATCCGGCCATTCGCCTCTAGCCATGTGCGACGTGCACACTGCACTATAGCCAGGATGTCCTGATACTATATGCCACAATACTGTAGCCTATCAGACAAGGTATTCACAGCAAGTAACATCTCAAAACCAATGATGATAATTGGGGTTGTGTTTATTAATGAAGCCTCAGCCTTCAAATAAAAACAAAAAATGTAATGCCATAAAATACAAATAATGAAATGTCACTGGCTACAGTAACCCCAAATTACACAAACTTGTAATTATAAAACATATAGTTACTATATACCAGGGGTCTCCAACCTTTTTGTGTGCGAGGGCCATACCTCAAGGGATAAAATAATCTAGAAGGAATTTTTATTTGTTATACTCCAATATTTATTATACATAACATGGTGAAGCTTTTTTACTTTTCATCATCATATGGGAAATAATAAAATATCTTGATATTCTGGTTCAGACTTACAAGCGTTTAAAAAAAAAAAAAAAAAATCCTGAAAAATCCTGAAAATATTTATTGATTGATTTTTTTTGTTGATTTTCTATAAACCTATTGTATGTGTTATCAAAAACAGTAGCCCAAACATTTAGTATAAATATAAATGAAAAAAAATAAAAAATAAACTGCCATAACTTCTAAACAAAACATTACTGCATTAGGCTACATTTAATACATGACTATATTAATATAACAGCATTTTTAATATGAATAGGGCCTACAGGCACATTTCTGCCAAAAAAGTTTGTTTTACTAAAGTTAATTCATAAGTTGTGGTGTGAAATGTCTTCTAACTGGTTTGTTCTCGGAACAATGTATCGCCTGTTTTTTTTTTTTGTTTTTTTTTTTTGCGTCAATATGTTGAGAATATCAGCGATGTTTCATCTGGCTTTTTACAAGCTTAAATCACATAGCAATTTGTGGGTTTATAATAGAGATAGAGAATTCTGCGCTGAATTTAAGTTCTCAGTTGATCGCGCAGCTCTGTGTAATAGCCTAATGTTCGCGTGATCGAGATCAGCCCGCACAGCTGCTTTTGGCCGCGATCTGTTTTTTGTCCCGAGCTAATAATGCGCTGCTCAGATCAAACAAGTTTTGTTCCGCTTTTTGAGCGTTTGCCATTTGATGTTTCACATACGCAACGCAAATGACAGCGTATAATCAAAAAGAGTTGGGTAATTTTGTAGAGACAAAAGTTCAAATTGAAACGTTTAGTTGAAAAGGTCGCAAAATTATACAATTTTTTCCGAAGTCTGGAACTCCGACAGCAAGTTAGGGCTATTTATAGAATGTGTTTAGCGGGCAACTCACAGGCACCACGTTGGAGACCACTGCTATTCAAATATAATGTAAGCAAATTTAAAAGTGCAGCCTTATAAAACTAACTTTCCGTCAGTGGCTATAGGCCGACTCTTCTTCCTCAGTTGTTGTTTTTTACACGTAGCATATAAGTGATCATATTAGTGCCCCTGCTGTTGGCGGTTCATATTGCTTTATTAGACTTTTTTTTTTTTTTTTTTTGTGCCGACGGCCTTCGGTTGGACGGCCGTTCTGGACTTTTCCAGAACGCACAGATTGTCAGTCCGTCCCTGCATGTATCGCTCAATTCTCACTTCATCAACACGAAACAATGGGTTAATTTTAACTCGCATTATTCAGGATATCATTTGGCATTTTTTCAAGTAAAGAGTTACATTTGTATGCTGCCTTCATATATTCTGCTGTACAAGTATAATCCACACATACGGTTTGTTTTGATTTCTTGCCTTATAAAATGAACTGGATGTGTGAGCGTGTGACTGCAATAATAATGTTCCATCCATTCCACACTGTAAAAAATGGTTGTAACTTTTATAGAAAAAACCCCGGTAAAAATGCTACAGTAAAAACCTGTTAACTGGTTAATGAGTTACCTTACCACATACAGTGGAAAAACTGCAAATGGTTTATATGCAATTTTACTATAATGTCAAATAAGTTTTTTTTTTTTTTTTTTTGCTAGTAAAAACTGTAAAAGAATATTTTACAGGGAAAAGGTATTTTGTACCATGCTTTATATTATACCTTATTATTATTACTACATCAATCATGTCCTTGTACATGTTCACTATTTTTGCTATTTCTCTATTTATACACATTCATACACTATCATCACTGTTCAGTGCCCCTTTTCTATTTATATCCCTTTTCATCTGCACAGTACTGTTCTTTTGCCTTCTGTACACTATTTGCATTTTCACAATATATTACCATTTCTGCTTCTGGTTAGATGCTAACTACGCATAATTAGTCTAGTCTAAAGTCTAATCTAGACATTTTCTATGAATATGCACAAGATATCTCTCCCTGGTCTCTCCTATGTTTAATATATTTAAAAAAAATGATATTTGGTCATGCCGTTAAGCAGTGAAGCAGATTTACAAAGGTCCCTTCTGGATGTTCTGTTATGGGCAGATACACCACTCATTGTTTACCACAACTCCCTTCAACATTTGTGTCTCATGCTTTCTGGATGACTGAGCCCAGTGGGGGAGCAAGAGCCAAAGGGATTTGCTCTCTTTATGCTGTTGATTTTCCTACATCCACAACATCAACATGCATGTGTGTGTGTGTGTGTGTGTGAGAGAGAGATTATTATGTAGATCAGGGATTCCCAACCGGGGGTAAACGTTCCCCAGGGGTTACTTCAGCAGGTTTCAGGGGGTTCTTGGAAAGTTTTTGATTTTGCTTTAAAACTGAAATTGCTCATTCAAATTTTTTTTTTGAGTTGTCAACACAAATAATTAATTGTGATTTAACACACATTCTTTTTTTAAGGCAAGACACTACGACCAAAAAGTTTTAATTCCTATATATATTCTGAAGGTTTTTACAGAGAGGTTTGTTCATATATCATTTGCCTGATTTTATACATCATTTTATTCTTAAAAACATGGTGATTTATTTTTTTATTTTTTCTGGCTGTTGACAGAATTTTCTGATTTTGGAGTGATAAAAAGAGACATCCATTCAGTAAAAACCTCGGACCCTAACAAGTCAACAAAATGAAACAAGATTTTTAAGATTTTTAACCTGGCTTTATCTGGAAATGTATGCAAATTAGTGCATATTTAATTAGATGTCTAATTTGCATATTCAAACATTTTAGAAAACTTGTAATACAATTGTTTTCCATTTAATGTAATCAATCAACTGGGGAAGTATGTTAATTTTTGTCCTATTTACCAAAAAAATACCAGACATGCCTTAAAAATGAACTAATTTCTGGTTTGATGTCGATGAAGGGATTCTTGAGCCTTTCAGTAGAAGTACATGTACAAAAAAATCATGTACACGAGTGATCAGAGAATCTGATTTCACCTCATGTAAAAGAAGCATGGAGGTGTATGAAGTGTGTGTGCAGGTGAAGGTGACACGGCATGTGCAGAATGCAGAATGTGTGAGGGAAAGAGTGCATCACCAATGTGAGTGTGTATGTGCGTGTGCACTCATGTGAGATAATCAGCACATCTGGTGCATGCTATAAATGGATGTTTTCAGTGGTTGAGCACAAAACACAATGGCAGCATAAAATTAACTATTAAATAACTATTGTGCAGAGAACACTACACATTCCACTTGACCAGGCCCACACGATTCAGTTATATAATGCAATTATATCATAGCAATATCAAGAGATAATACCATTTCTGATATCATCTGAACCTGGAATCGATCCAAATAGAACAAACAGCATTTTGATCTCTTAAAGTCAAATCAAGTTTTAAATGTTTTTTATATGTCTATGTGGTGTTTATAATATGCTTTAAGACCAACCATGTGCAAATTTATAAGTCAACAACCATTGCTGAGTATTTTCTCTTTAAAAATGCAGTGAACCAAAGACAGTCTCAAAAACGCGGTTTAAAATCGCTGGTGTTTCTTAGGTCACAAACTACCTTGTAACCGATCACCTCGACATGCGGGCAGCTTTAGCATAACATTAATTAGTATTAAAGGGGTGGTTGATTATGATTTCACTTTTCTAACTTTAGTTAGTGTGTAATGTTGCTGTTTGAGCATAAACAACATCTGCAAAGTTACGACGGTCAAAGTTTAAAGCAAAGGGAGGTATTTGCTTTTAAAGAAACTACAACAAATGGCTGGTAGGGACTACATGACATTCCTCCCGGGTTAGTGACATCACTAGCCATAAAATTGACATAAACCCCGCCCCCGGAACACGATTTATAGATTATCAAGACAGAATATGCTAATCAATGACTAGAAGATAACTACACATAAGCTAAATAAATTCATCAACTAACCATTCAGAAATGTTGTCTCTCCATCTTTCTGAACATAAAAGGCTAAAAGTTTTTGAAATTTTCAGTGTATGTCTGTGTGAGGTAAAAGGACACAAGTTGTTGTAGCTCCGCCCCCTGTGCGGGGAGCAGCAGCTCATTTGCATTTAAAGGGACAGACACAAAAACGTTTTTGCTCACCCTCAAAAAGTGACAACTTTATCATGCTATATAAAAATATCTGTGGGGTATTTTGAGCTAAAACTTCACATACACACTCTGGGGACATCAGAGATTTATTTTACATTTTGTGAAAAGGGCATTATACCACCCCTTTAAGAGAAGCCAGGTTATCCCGGTATATTTTTCTGTTGATATGAAAAATCGGGTAGATTTAGCAATATGATGTATATTACATTCTTTGATGAATAGAAATGTCAAAAGAACAGCATTTATTTGACATTTTTTGGTAACGTTATTAATGTCTTTACTGTGAATTCTCATTGAAGTATTAATTTCTTTTTTTAAAAACATATTGACCTCAAACTTTTAAATGGTATATATTACAGATATAACATTTCTCTATTATTTATAAAAAATAATTAAAAATAAAACACTAAATGTATCATTTTAAATGCTACAAGTGAATTTAGGCATAACCACATTATAATGTACAGTACGAAAAATAGATATCTAATAAGACTAAATATAAGTCAGTGTTAATAGACAGCGAAGCTAATCTAAATAAAAATAGTGAAAATGTGCATGTACAATTAAATATCCAATATCGACATATGATTTCAGAGGATGGAAAATGCTGCAGACCATTATAATCTGGCACACTTGGACTGGACTGGACAGATTCACTCCACCTCTATGATTCAGGTTTTCTGTGCTGAAATACCATACGCACAAATGGCGCATCTGTGTAGTGAATTTGTTCTGGAGTGTGTGTTGCACAGGATACATGCGTGTTACTCACTGGAACGAGGGAGGTCTGGAGTCTCCGATGCCTCCCGTCCTCTCCAGCGGTGGGGGAAGCTCAGTATGACTGTCAGTGCACACCGACATCCCATCTGTGTGGGAGCTCTCAGCCAATACAAGCTACAAACAGACAAATAAATGCATTTTAGCACAAAGATGAACTTAAAGAGTTAGTTCACTGAAAAATTTAAATTACTCACCCTCATGTTGTTCCAAACCCATCTCTGAAGGTTAAAAATATTCATAAAGAGATCTTAAAATAAATTCATATGCATCGAGTGGTTAAATCCAAGTCTTCTGAAGAGACATGATCGCTTTGTATGATGAACAGATTTAATTTAGTCTTTTATTTACATACAAACATTGATCAGTGAATGAACATAGAGCATTGATATTTGGCAAATGGAAGCTCAAGCATTCTTGCTTGACTTGTGAGAACCAATGAGGTTCATTCTCGCATGTCACGGCAACACGTTTTAACCTATAAGGTTTGTTCTCGAGTCAAGCAAGTACAGTTGAGCTTCTGTTTACCCCTTTTGAGTGCTCTATGTGCATCGCTGATCAAAGTTTAGATGCATGTGAATAAAATATTAAATTAAATCAGTTTATCGTATAAAGTGTTTCTACAGAAGACTTGGATTACACAGGGCGATTCATATGGACTTTACCATCTCTTTAAGAACTTTTTGGGGTTTGGATTTGAATTTTGGGTAAATTGGCGTTCAATGGAGTGACAGAAATCTCTATTTCTTTGTTTATGTTTTGGAGATAAACAAAAGTCTTATGGGTTTGGAACAACATGAGAGTGAGCAACTGATGACAGAATTTTCATTTATGTGTGAAATCCTTTAAGTAAACATAAGTGTCAAGTTCAGATGCTTTTTGTTTAAGTTTTAATGGCTCTTCATCCCTCACACAGTTTGGATGAATAGGATGTTTGAACTGTTCTATTAAACTCAAAACAAAAGACTACAACAAGCAAAGGCCTCAAAGGCACTAAATAAAAATGGCATCCAGCAGAACGCAATGTCCTGAATTATGCATTGCACTTTAGAATCGGTAAGACTTCAAAGTGCCTTTCAGACTTAATTAGTATAATTAATCGGTGAACTAAAACTGTTGATGTCCAGTATATGATTTAGCGCATGTGCTGCATCTTTCTTACGAGTCGACATATGAATGCATGACTGCCTGCCTTTTCCACTCTGATTCAGATGTTATATAAGGCAGAGGTTTTCACAGCTCACCCATGACACCACTCTCCCATTGAAACAAGGCAGTTTGGCGTTATCGTCCGAGACTTCCTCTTTGACAACCCTGCAGGGACACAAAGAAAAAAAGAGGCATGTGTATTTAATTAGAAGTGTTTTTGTATGAAACTGCTGCATTGGTTGTGCATGCTGCATATGCCATCACTGTATTCAACATCTACCACCATGCGCTGAAAAATGAGCTCATAGGACTAGATAACATCTTCATGTACTGTGTGATAACTGCGATCCTGTTTAAATGTGTTGTTTAGACTGACTTTGCAAGCAGCAAACTGTCAAAATGGATTTGAATAGAGGGCATATGGTGAGGATCTCACAAGACAGCGTGTAATGAATGTGTCAAGTCAATGATGCCAAACTTATGCTGACATAGGGTTGATTTCCCGGACAGAGATTAAGCCTAGTCCTAGACTAAAATGGCCTTTTAAACCAGATTAACAAGAATCTGCTTTCTCTGTCATGGTTTTAAATAGTCCAAGACTTAGTCTAGTCCAGAGTTTAATAAGATGATTTCCTGGAGGAAGACTAGAGCTACTCCAGGACTAAATTGAGGCTTAAATTAAACCTACCAGGAGGCAGGTCTAACCCTCCAGCAGATCTATTCCGCCAATTCTCCAGTCTGCTGCGGAGCCCGCTTCTGTGCAGGCTCAGCAAAAGTGTGCAAATCAGAACACGAGCACCCTTCTGAAACCTAAAATGACAAATGGGACACCCTACAGACATGGACTTAACGGACATGTGCACGCGGCAGCAATTTTATGTCCATGCACAAAACCGAAAGTGCATATTAAGTGTGAATTTTGGGACAGGGTCATAGACATACGTGCTCTTCCAGGCAGATTCGTATTTCGAAAAATTTCCTGGTGGTTGAAATGGACATTTTCACACTATTTTCTAACATTTTGTTGACTCTATTTTGTGCTATTTTCTTAAATTTCTTGAATTTTTGCTGGACATCAGAACTATATTCTTTGGGTTTTTTTTACTCATTGTGTAGGATGGAACTTTTTGTTCCCTCATATTGATAGTCCTGTGAAACAGGAAACCATGGCTGGACAATATTAACCTGGTGTGCTAACATTTTAAAAAATGAATGGGAATATACTTCAGAGATCTTCAGAGATTTGACTCATAATAATTTCTAGGGCAACCAATAATTGTGGCCAATGTGTATTAGAGAACCTTTTTTTCATAATGTTAAGATTTTCTTGGTTCATTCCATGTTTTATAAGCGTCTCTGTCATGCTAATTCAGATTAGCACAGATGGTTTTAAATTAATCTTGTTTATTTTAGTTCAGGACTCCATAGTCCAGGTGTTAGTAATCTGTACTTAATCTGTGTTTCAGAAAGCCCTTTTTAAAACCACTATTAACTATTCTAGATTAAAGGGTTAGGTCACCCAAAATGAAAATTCTTTCAGTAATTACTCACCCTCATGTTGTTCCAACCCCGTAAGACTTTCGTTCATCTTCGGAACACAAATTAAGATATTTTTGATGAAATCTGAGAGCTGTCTCACTCCTTCATAGGCTTCTAGGTAATGTCATTCTGCCGGCCCAGAAAAGTTAGTAAAAACATAGTTAAAATAGTCCAAGAGACTACAGTGGCTCAACCTTAAGTAACCTTAAGTGAGTAATTACTGACAGAATTTTCATTTTTGGGTGAACTAACCCTTTAAGGCCTACTCATGTCTTAATTTAAACCCTGTCCAAGAAACCGCACAGCATAATGTTTTATTTGTTAAACCACAGTGAACAAGCCTAAGGGAAAAAAAAAAGTTTAGTTGGGCTAAATAAATTAAGATACATCAAATGAATGATATCATTACTGTCATATATTACTGCTGATTTTACATTCCATAAAATAAATAAAAAAATCGAGACAAACATTCAAACAACCTAAATTTAGGCCTAACTATAATCCACAAAGCTATTTTAATGGTTTAAGAAGACATGAAATACACATGTGAGCCTTTACCAGCTCAAGTATGTGACAGAAGAAAGTGTGTTTGTCTGGAAAAAGTGTGCATGTATTTAAATGAAAAGGTTCAGTGAGGATGTTGGTTCTCTGTTTAGATAATCTGTACTTGCAATTGAAATTCTTTTTATCTCACAAGAAAGCAAGTAAGTCAGAATCAACAGATAGCCTATAGGAGGAGTATTTTAACATCAATGAGAAATGTAGTATGTGATCTGAACTAATCCGAACTAATGTGTTCATTGGTCTAGTTCTTAGTAAAAGCATAGTATTTAGTAAAAGCATACATTTCACAAATAGATTAAGCACACAAATGAAAGGACAAACCAACTGAGAGATGAAAATGATACATTTATTATGGCAAATTTGTAAAAATACAAAATAGTCAGGGTTCCCACACTTGTTGACCTTGACCGTTCACAAAGACCCGCCCCCTTTAGTTACTGTTGCTATGTCCGACAAGCCACGCCGCTCTCACGCCACACCATGTTCTCACGCAGTGAAACATCGTGGAGCAGAGAGGACACTGACAACACGCTGACAGACGGGACAGAACAGGCTACTTTTGATATGAAACAAAGTCTCAACTTTCAAATTTGGTCGTTTTGTGGCTCTTTAATGTGTCTGACAGATCGCTGTAGAGCCTCAGTTAAAGCTGCTCGTGAACCGATCATCTCTTCCTTCTAGTTCATTTATAGCATCAAATAAACAAATTAATTTAAGAAGGAATGTTGTTTTAACCGCGGAAAGACGTCAGTCACTCCGTTTTTCAAGTTCAAATTCTCCAACGTTAATCTACTAACTCTCCTGACTGCTTTGTCAAACAAAAATGCCGGATTATGATTGGTCAGATCGTCTGTCAATCAAACTCCCTGCGAAGGGTCAATTCAGAACAACTCACAAATTTATCATTAAAACTAACTTGTTAACTAGTTTCACTGATTCTTTGAAAATAACCTACTCAAACTAATCACTCACAAATCAGATCAAAATCACAATCTATATTGCAATGTTTTATTCTAAACAAGTCAAATACTTTACCAAGAAAAATTAAGAAAGAAAAAAAACTAACTGCTATTTATAAAATATTTAACGTGTTTACAGTTTAGGATCTATAAAACTAAGAAGTATTAGGCAAACCACTTTTGATTTGTACTACTTTGAAATGACTGCACTATTGTCCATTGGCAATAACAGAATAGTTTATTCTTTGTTTCTATTAGCAACCATTTTAATGTAATAATACCAACCACCACTATGAAAATGCAAAACAATAAATCAAAATTGAGAAACTACATAAACTCTACTGTAAGTGAGCAAGTTTTCGGTCTCCTTTTGTCTCTAAGGCTTGAAACAGAGAAATTCCAATCTCTCCTCACACAGTCTGGCCTCCCACTTCCCGTTTGCCACACTGAGGGCACCACAGCGACGAGCAACTGGACACTGTAGGTTTCCACCATTTACCCAGTTATTATACTGTACATCATCCCCATACACCCAGATCCAACTACCCACTAGAAAGTTCAGCCCAATCCATACATAATCACTCTGGACATCTTGAACCTTATTCTCAGCGGTGTGCTGTTCCATAGCTGATGTGAGACTGGCCAAGTCTACATATCTGTCTCTACAGTGTGTCAAGGCCTCAATCCAGGATTTGGGTTCTGACACCAGGATCATAGAGCGCACTTTGGTCATGCAAAAAAAAGGGAGTGGTTCTATGCACATCTCATCGAACAACTCACCATCTTTTAAAGCTCCACAAGCTTGTTGGGCTGATGACATGGTTCTATTCATTAAATCTCGATTATCCGGTTGCATTCTGTTCCAATACTGGATTGTTAATAGTCCATTAGCACAATACCAAGGTTTATTATACAACCCAATCCAAAAGTAAACATTATCCTCGAAAGAGCTGTCTATGCCATGGATATACACCACCAGTAAAGTCAATTCTGCTTGGGTTTTCACCATGACTAGGCTCATGCTTAACAGGTTGCAGTGAGTCTGAGCTTCTTTCCAGGATTTATTTTCATTGACCAGCCTGAATTCGAGGATACTGTTAACTTTTCTGAAGCAGACAAAAGGGTGTTCCTCAAAACAAACGCGGTCATGCCAGAATCCTCTCCAATCAATTGCTGTACAAAAAAAAAAGTTTAACCACCGGGAGAATACGACAGGCTTGTTGTCTCCAATCCATCTCCAGGTCTCTTGCAAAGGAGTATCTTCTTTAACTGTAGCTAGACCAATCCAGGCCAAACTATCACTTAGCATAGCACTTATTAAGTTGTTGTCCAAATCATTACGTATAATCGCAAGACCAGCGTGATCCGTTTCACACTGTTGTTTTGCCTCCAGCCAAGTTTTTTTTTCTTTGACTAAGTCCCAGACTCCAGAATCCTTCTTACACACAAAGAATAGTTTAGTGTCACATGTTGTGTTATAAAACCAATGTCCAGCCTTGCTCAGTGAGGCACATTCTCCATACCAGTTGAAATAATTGGATTTGGTCTCATCCACCCAGTACCAAGCTGCGGAATACCTATAAATTCCCATCCAAGAGAGCTGGCTGACAGAACCGCTGAGATTCTGCAGCTCGTTCTTATCAGAGGCTATAAACAGTAGCCCAGAATTATTTAGGCAATAGGTCTTTGCATTATACCAGGTCATCTTCTTCTTCACATGGATGATTTCCTTCACTAATCCTGGATCGGAGCTCTCGGCAGACGTATGGAGTGCCAGTAGAAGGAAGTTAAGAAGCCCAAACATCTCCATGGTGAGACAGACAGCAACTGTTACAAGAACATGTCAAGTTAAACTAGACTTGAGATTATTTTCCATAACGTCATAGTGAGTATTTGAATAGGATGCTTTGAGCTACTGTGTAAAGATGAAATGGTTCATTTTCTTCCTAATCCGTATTGAAATGAGGGAACCAATCCAAAACATTCAGTCTTATGGTTACCTAACCTTATTTACAAGGATTAAAAACACAGATAAAACACTAAAAGACAATTTAATTGTTTGATTTTATGATTAATGTTTAGTTAAACTCTTCCATACTGTGCTATGGAAGAGTTGATGTGTGTTAATTGAATTATGACAAATGTTTTTGATTTTTGATTGTAGAACAGGAATGAGTATCTGACAGAAGGAAGAGTGTTTGTCTGAGAAAATTGTGCATGTATTTAAATGAAAAGGTTCAGTGAGGATGCTGGTGCGATGTCGGTTCAGCTAATCTGTACTTTGCAATGGAAATCATCCTCATCTCACGAGAAAGCCAGTGATACAGACTACACACGACATTTGTCAAAATATAGTCTTCCTTCATTTTCTGTAATTTAATTTGTCTCAACTATGCTCAGATTCTCATTATATAATCTATGAATAGCTAACCACACTAATAAAATCCACAAAATGTAAAGAATGTTGGATACTTGTCGAATGTGCAATGTCACTGGCCCCTATAACACATTTCACTTTTTATTCAGGTTCTCAAACCAAAAGCAATATTTGACGTGCTACTGCTCATATTTCGAAACATTTAAGGGCCTGTCACAATTTAAATAGTTAAGCCTGGGTCAATGGAATCCTGGGGCAATCATATTTCATGTTTCACACTGCTCATACTTTACCTGGTGTTATCAATTACAACTGTATGTCATGATACAACAGTCATGATTGGATAAATTCTAAATTACAAGTATGAAATGTACCTCTACCCAGGGTTTGGAATGATGATAACCCAGGATTAAGTGTTGTGTGAAAAGACCTTTATTTTCATTTCTGCTGACACCACTGGTACTTTTATTCCAGTTTCCTGAAGATCTGCCCAACAAGAAGCATGTGCTTGGACAGTACATTGCTGCAGTGCACCAACAGAAGTGGTACAGTATATTGGCAGCATTGAGGAGTGGAATAATAAGACAGGATGTTCTTGTGTCATTAATGACAAAAGTATACTTCCGATTCCAAACCATTCCAGGGGCTAGGAAGTGCTGATGAGTGCTATGTACCAGTCAGCCACAATCCAGGCATTTTTATGTTCATTCAACCACCAATGGTAGACAGTATTACTCTAAAGAAGACATTCAAAGGATAAATTGACACCCAGAGCTTTGTAGATGTACATTTCTAAAATGCAAAAGTAAAATAAAGGTATTGCACCATCTAAAAAGCCATGTTTTCCTTATTCTTGGTAAATGGTAAATGGACTGCATTTATATAGCCCTATGGCCACCAATGCGCTTTACATATAGCCTCACATTCACCCATTCATACACCGACGGCGGTGTCAGCCATGCAAGGCACCATCGTCGGGAGCAGCTGGGGTTAGGTGTCTTGCTCATGGACACCTCGACACTTGGTCAGGTGGAACCGGGGATTGAACCACCAACCTTCCGACTTGTAGACAACCTACATGAACCACTGAGCCACTGAATAATAAGGGTACAATACGTCAGATGTATGCAAACTGACCCACATTTGGTTTTCAACCATTGAAAGTCTATCAAATTCAAAACAATTTGCACAAGGAGCCACAATGACATTCCCATATCACTGGGACTGAACTATATGGCCTTAAAAAGAAGATACCAAAAGAAAAGTTTAAGAACTTAAAAAGATATTTAATGTGTATTTGACAGAACGAAGAGTATTTACCTAAGAAAAGAGAGCGTGTACTGTATTTGAATGAAAAGATTAAGTGAGGATGTTGGTGCCAGTTTAGTAGTAATCTGTACTTTGCGATGGAAATTCTCATCATGAAAAAGGAGAAAGGTTTTGTGATGAAAGATGCCCAAACTTAAGTAAGACAAGAACTGATGTAACTAGTCTTAAAATTCATTTGCATGACGTCCAAGTGAGTGTTTCAATAGGAAAGTTTATGTAACTTTGTTTGAAGAAAAACAAATGGCATTCAAATATGGAGCCAATCAAAAACATTAAAGGCATAGTTCACCCAAAAAATTAAATATGATGATGATGATGATTAAAAACTTTATTTACTTTAAAGGTATAGCGGAGGATTTTCCCAAATTTTAGAAAAGAACCGCCCTCTCCACTTTTTGAAAAAATGCACATGCGCAACACTCTACCTGCTCCCGAGAGGGAACGCCTATTAAACGTGTGCACGAGAGAGCGTGCGCGAGCTAATCATAGCTTACATTAACTTTTACTAGCAGTGATTTTAAATGGATTTCTCCAAATAGCATGCCAAACTTTACCTGTCAAATAGAAACTTCGCGACTCAGTGGGAAGCCCAACCTGTGTTTTGAGCGCACGCCATCGTGTGAATCGTGTGCACGAGCACGTGCGACGGCCTAACGTAAACATATCACCAGAATGATTGACACTTAGGAGGACCAATAGTCTTGATGATCCACCCGGAAAAAGAAAATCCTCCGCTATACCTTTAAGTGACTTGTTATATTTTTCAAAATATCAAGTCAGATGTCTAAGAAAGATTTAACAGGCCTGAGTTCCATTATAAAATAAAATGCAAAATATGTATGCAATTTTAAACTCAAACTCACGGTTCGGATCATATTACGTTTTTTTTTAATCATTTTTCAGACACCAAAAACATTTTTTTTTAACTTGGCTTTCAATTTATTACTTAAAGCACACTTTAAGTACTTCAATACCACAGCAAAAACGACAAGCCGAACTAAAGTTCAAAAATTATTAAGACAAGTGAACAGTCAGTAATAACAAAAACACAAATTACAGGCATTTAAATACAAAATAACAAAGTTACAAATAAAGTAAGGTCTAATTAGTATTCATGTACAGAAATGTAATAAATGTACAATAACACTATAGTGTTCACTGTATAAATTAAATATAGATTAATCTTTGTTAAAGCTGTGTTTTGTTCTTTGATTAACGTTAATGACACAGACAGCAGCATGTAGGCTACTTATAGGCAGCTGTCACTTTAAGACCAAATGCACAGATCCAATATAATGATAGACATCCGATTTCTTTCTCAACTGTTTATGTTCACTTAAAACACTAAAACGACTTTACAAAGAATACTTGCAGACATGGGTATTTGATATAGTTTTGTGTATGTGTCCTTTCAAGAGCAAGGAGACATGAAAGAGGAATCAATTCGGAGTTCGCGCGCTATCTGAAACGAGGCTGAAACTGTGTGTGTGCGCGCAAATAACAGCGCACAAGAACCAAATTGAGTTCTCTTTCGCCTCTTCTTGCTTGTAAATGGTTTAAAGGGGTGGTTGATTATGATTTCACTTTTCTAACTTAAGTTAGTGTGTAATGTTGCTGAATGAGCATAAACAACATCTGCAAAGTTACGAAGCTCAAAGTTCAAAGCAAAGGGAGATATTTGCTTATAAAGAAATCGCTTTTTAAGGACTACAACAAACGGCTGGTAGGGACTACACGACATTCCTCCCAGGTTAGTGACATCACCAACCCTAAAATTTACATAAACCCCGCCCCCGGAACACGATTAATAGATTATCATGACAGAATATGCTAATCAATGACTAGAAGATAACTACACATAAGCTACATAAATTCACCAACCAACCATTCAGAAATGTCCTGTTGCTTCTACATGTTGTCACTTCTTCTTGAGTCTCTCCATTATTGTCTGAATCCGGTTTGAACATAAACATTGACATTTTTCAGTGCATGTGTGTGTGTGAGGTAAAAGGACACAAGCTGTTGAAGCTCCGCCCCCTGTGCCGGGAGCAGCAGCTCATTTGCATTTAAAGGAACAGACACAAAACGGTGCGTTTTTGCTCACCCTCAAAAAGTGACAACTTTAACATGCTATATAAAAATATCTGTGAGGTATTTTGAGCTAAAACTTCACATACACACTCTGGGGACATCAAAGACTTATTTTACATCTTGTGAAAAGGGCATTATACCACCCCTTTAAAATCGCTTGAATGTGTAAATTGGCAAGACAAAACATTAGTTAATCTGTGAATCACATGCCTGCACCATCTAGAGTTTCATGACAGAACTTTGTAATAATACCATGAAACACAAGTTTTTAAGATTTTGCCAATTGGTAAAAGCAATCAGTATTACATCATTATGCCTGATTAATGGTTTCAAAAAGAAAACAATAATTAACCCAAGTCTGGTGTAAACTCTGCAAGTGGAGACATAATGAGTAATAATCAACCACTTTTAAAACAGTTTGTAAGCTAATGACCTTCTGTTAGCTAATGAGGATCTAATGGTGCATTCTGCTATAAACAGCCTGAGGCAACAGTCCTTGCAAATGTATCTTTATCAGGATCTGAGTATACTGGTTTGAAGTTACATTAAAAACAAATACATTTTTGAGTGCACATAAATGGTGCTAGCAGCTACTGTAAAAGACTGGGACTGATAAAAGGCATCAAACTATATAATACAATAGTCCAAGGGGATGCACAGTCTTCACAAATATGTACTTCAGGGGATTTTGCCCTGTCCTACTTCAGTGGTCTTGACCTTCTCGACCGTAGCAAAAGGAACTGGATGAAATATTTGAATGCTACTGATATACAATCTGATTTCTGACTTGTGATGCAGCCTGAATCACAATCACACCATGTTCGTTCGTTCGTTGGCCAGAGGAGAACTGATTGAGAGCCTATAGTTTCTCCCAAGGTTTTTTTCTCCATTCTGTCACCTGATGGAGTTTGGGTTCCTTGCCACTGTTCCCATAGCATGCTTAGTTGGGTACACTTAATATTTAACAATATTACTGATTTAACAGCACTGATACTATTGGATAAGAAGTGAACTGTGCTGGACGATGACATCACTGTTTTCCGCAGAACTGCTTTATAGATGAAATGATGATCTTTTCAACAGAACTGAATCAACACTGAACTGAATTCAGCTGAACAATGACACCATTTTCTTTTAGAGCTGCTGCTGTACAATCTGTATTGTATAAAGAGCTACATAAATAAAGTTGACTTGATTGTATAGAATAATTTACTCATTTTTTGACAATCTAATAATTAATCACAGTAAAAATATAACCATTATAAACACATTTTTATGAATGAAATCTTCATATTCAGTAGTGCCCACGTTTTATACACAACAATTTGGACATGAAGTCAGACATTTCATTTGCAAAATTAGGCTCTCTCTTTTCACTGACCATTTGTTGAAAATGAAAAAAGAAGAAGAAAAAACTACTTATGCACTATTTTGTATCCTATTTGTGGAAAGTACCCGCTGTTCATAGAGGATGACAATCACATCAGGCAGCTCTGGCAAGACTCGAGAGGATAATGTTACTCATGGTCTGCTGGTCTTAGCTGGTTTAAGATGGTCTCCAAGTCTGACCAGCTGGAAAATCACTCTGAAACCAACCAACAGGCCAGCCCTGGCCAAGCTGAGAGACCAGCAATCCAGCTTGTGATGTGTGTTTTTTAAGCAAGGCTGTAAAAATTTCATAAGCTGACAGAAAATAAGTCAGAATCATGACATTGTTTGCCTGTTATTGACAAGTGTCCGTTATTGCTCGTTGTGTTTTCCCTCCTCTAAAGGTCAAACTTCGGCTACCATGCAAACAAACCAGTTCAAAATGCAAATGCAAGAAGCAAAGAGATGTATGTTGTGCTATAGCATATTTAACAGCTAAGAGCATGACTGTATTCTGATGCTGATCCCACAAAGGAGGAGATGATACAGCTATCACTATGACAGGCAGGTGCCAATGATGACAAATCATCTCTGCCACGATGACAGCTTCAGTCGCATCGGGGACTGAATACAATGAATGAATGAATACAATGACAATTCCCATCATCTCACTTACCCAAAATCTTGATCCATAGATTTAAAGAAGAATTTGTAGCTGTTAACCGGTCGGTTGCTGAGGACATTTTTGAAATCTGCCAAAGTTACCTTCTCTGGAGCCACTGACAGTTTCACCAAATAAGGAGTTTCCTCCTCATCTATATGGTAAATGATTTTAGTCTCCGCCATGAGAATATGGTGGGAACAATTGCCGAAGAACGGCGCGTGTTCCTGATGCTGCCTTTCCAGACGTGCGGCGACAATAAATAAAATGTCTATAATAATGGATGCTAAATTAATACAATCACGCATTTAGCGCGATTGAAGCTGTGAAGTAAGCGACTTTGTAACGCTAAGGATAAGTACGCTGCCATTATGGAGGCCTGATAGGTATCTATTGCAGCTCACTATGCGGAGGTTTTGCTGCCTCTGTGTTACTGAAACAGGAAGGAAAGGTTCACATCCTTGAGAGAATCAGCCTGGAATATCCGAGCCGTTCTCCTGCGCACTGCCGCCATCGCGTGGTAGACAGAAGCAATGCACTCTCAGTCTCATCAACAAACAGGTAAACAGGTCTCGTCACACTCGCTGGTTGGAGAAAGTGTTAACAGCGGTATGAAATGACGGCGATCTGCTAACCTAGGTAGTTATTTTTATTGTTGGTATTTTATTCAATTTGAATATCCGAATGTTTGTGAGAAGATTATAGATATAGATATCAATCTACATATGCGATGGACATCGGTTATGCTCATCTTTGATCGCTCCTTTGAAGGTATCTTGAGTAAAACAGCTTTATATTTAACGAAGCACATAAAAGACCTGAACCGGAAACATTAAAATGGAACGTTTAAATAAAAAATAAAAAATTAGGTCATACTGCAGAGGATTAGTCTGTGAATTGCCCCAATTATCTATTGGAGGATTGGAGCTTTCCAATGTCAGATGTAAAAAAAAAAAAAAAAATGCTTAGGAAAAATTCCTTATTAGGAAAATCAGCTGTCATCCCAAAACTTTTTTCAAATGGAAATTATCCTTCTCTTTCTACTAGGCTATTCATATATAGACTGGCATTAATAAGTTTCTGTTACCTAAAAAGTGGAAAGAGCTTTACTTTAAAGTTCTACATAATTACTATCCCTGTAACTCTCTTCTTTCTAAGTTTAAGTTAGACATCTCTTCACAGTGCGCATTCTGCAACTGTAATCTTGAAACAATACCACATTTGTTTTTTTTGAATGTGATTATGCAGAGGAGTTCTGGAAAAAAAGTAGCCTGGCTTATTTTCTCTGCTTATTACAAACATTTTACTTTTGAGATTATTAATGTGCTGTTTTTGATTTGGGACTCCGGGTCAAAGGAGATGGATGACAGATTAAAACTGATAACTTTATGTGGTGAGTTTCATCTCCATAAATGTAAAGTAGGCTAACTGATTCTAAGCCCAATTTTAGACTTTTTTGTGTTGATTTAAAGTTATTTTAGGACTCTCTTTGTTTATCAGCTAACAAGAAAGCTGCTAAAACTGCTCTGTTGCTCAAAGAAATTCATAAGTTACCTCCCGATTTCCTGAAGACTAAACATTTTTATTATATTTTTCCCATGTTATTTATTTCTGTTTATTTGTATTCATTTATTGTATGTTTAGTTTCTATTAATGTTTTGTGAATTATTATTATTATTATTTTAGTAGGCTACTATCTCTTACTGTATGTAATTTACTGCCTTGCTTTACCTTGAGTTTATTATCTTATTTTTCTTGTGTGATACATGTATCCCCTGTGCTCTTAGTTCAATAAAAAATAAAAATAAAATAAAATAAACGTGCTTCTTTAAATTCGTTAACTGCTTAAAAAATGGAAATTCGAATTTTAAGAGTTAAAATGGACCATACAAATGAATTTAAACAGCTTTATTTTTTTCAGTATAAGTCAGCAAGAAAGTTATTAATTGTGATACACAGACCCTTTCCACATTTCCAGGTTTCTCAGAAGCGGAAGTCGTCAACTTTCAAAAAGAGGAAAAAAATAGAGAGATTGATAACGGCAGTCAGAAGAGAGAAAGACGCCAATTTTACTGTCATAGATGCTGTTTTAGAAACACCCTCACATCAGCGTTAACTAGTTTTTTGTAATTTGATGCAAATGTAATAAAATACAAAGTATAATGTTATAAATACAAAAAAGAAAATATATAAAAAAAAATACTTTAAAAAAATATCTCCTATAGAAAATTTGATTTAATTCAATTGTTTCATTTAATTAATTTACCCCAGCTTTTATGTTTATAATTTTTATCTTTAAAAAAACTATGTGTTAGACATTTTGCGTTCATGCATGGCAAGAGTCAAATCTGTTCTGATGGCTGAGATAATTGTGTTGACAGCACTGATATGACTCGTGGTAAAATGATTAGAAATGTCTGTCAAAACATTGCAGCAATTGTAAAGTGCAGTTCATCAGACATTCCTGTATTTTTGTTGAATCATGAATGAGCAAGTGGCTGTACCAATGATTTCCAGTATCAAAAACATCAAGTACTTGAGATCATGCCCAGCATCAAAAATGTTCTAAATGCTCTGGCACATGCAAAAGGTCATCCAGAGGTTAAATTGTGTTTATTTTATTCTGCTTTGAATGAGAGAACATTTGCAGTGAGCTGGAAAATTAAATCATCAATAATATAAACCGCTTCAGGATGGGAATAATCAAGTATCCATTATGTGGCATCATGTACCAAAAGCACGGTAGTCTACCCAGCAAATTCCTCTTGGAACCTCAATCAATGTGACATCGACACATTCTTATTTGGAGCCTGTCACGAACTGAGCCGTGACGTGCTCATGAAGCGGGCAGGCAGCCAAACGCCGGCACTAACATTCAAGCTGTTTTGCCGCTATTCTCCGTGTCATATTGCTTTCATTGCCGTTTGCTGTTCTATTACTGGTGCACTATTTACAATGTCATTTACCACAGTTTGCCATAATTGCCAGCTAGTATGCAATGTTGTTTAAGCTGCAGGGAAAGGCCTACCGGCATTCTTAAATAGCAAATGTTTGTGCATGATCCCAGGCATATATTACACGAACTATACATTGTCATTTTATCACCCATCTGTATTAACGTCTTTTGATTTCAAGTAATGAAAATATACACACTGGCTGTCAAACTTCTTATTTATTTAGTTAAAAGCTTTGTAATTACAACACTGTACATACTTAACCCACCACCGTCCCGATCTCCGGTTCAACTTCCTGGTTTCGCGTGGGGAAGCCGAGGGGATGTGCCACTGGGTTGAAATAGAGGGGTTTCGTGGGTGATGGGTGGGAGAAACCAATATTGCAGGGGTGTTTTTGTGTTTATTTCTTGTATGGGTTTTTCTCTACAAATGTGATTTTGGTGGGGGAGAAACGTTTGGTATATGTTTGTTTATGTGTTGTTTGTTTGTTTGATTTATTATTCAATTATTTTCATGTGATTACATGGATAATTGTTTTGTTACCAATGGGGCAATCTAGTGGGTGGGGCTACAGCTAATTTAAGGCTGTATTAGGCCCCATGGCCTCAGTAGCAGAGGGGCTGAGCAGAGAGAAAGAACTGTGGCATAGTAATGCTGGTGGGTAAAGTGTGCAGGGTCTTGAGAGACGTAGCCTGGCAACTTAATGCCTATTTATTTTCTTTATGAACAGTTTTTGTTTTGCATTTTTTTGACTATCCTGACACTGTAAATATTTGCACGTTTTGAAAATATAAAAGGAAAAATAAACAAGAGGCTTTCTAGAAAACTTGCATCTTCCCTGACTCCGCCATCGGTCATTTTGCCACATTTGGTGTCAGAAGTGGGATAAGGAGTCAGGTGGAGGTGAAGATTTACAACAAGCCAAGATGTCCACCAGAAGGGAGAAGAAGAAGGCGGAGGAAGATGGAGCGATAGGGGGCGACACTGAGCATACGGAACCCACTCCAGATCCCGCCACAGCTGATCCTGCTATCAACCGGATGGCAAAGATGTTCGAATCCTTTATGGAGGTGCAACGGGCCAGAGATGAGCGGCTGGAGAAGGAGTCATCCAGGCAAGCTCATCAGTTCCAAGTCCTCACCCATCAGGTGACTCAGCTACAGCTGGATGTGGAGGTAACTCGGGAACGGAGGACCATACCGCTTCCAACGGACCTACGGGAGCCTACGCCTGAGCCCCCATCAACCCCCAGCCGTCGGCCTAGGGGCTATGAACCAAAGATGGCTAAGCTGGAAGACTCGGATAACATCGAGCACTACCTAACCACCTTTGAGCGGCTCGCAACAGTCTTTGACTGGCCAGAGGAGGACTGGGCCATTCATCTCATTCCGCTCCTGACTGGCAAGGCCCGGAGTGCGTTTGTAGCTATGGATTCGGAGGGCACTTTGGACTATGACCTTTTAAAGGAGGCCGTGCTAAAAAAATATGAGATCAACGCGGAGACTTACCGCCTGCAGTTTAGAGCCTTGGAGACCAGGCCGGAGGAGACGCCACAAGAGCTTTACGTCCGGCTGAAGGATCTCTTCTGCAACTGGGTCAAGTATGACCGGAGCAGCAAAGAGGATCTCATGGAACTTATCGTGCTGGAACAGTATCTCAGAGTACTCTATCCAGAGGTGAAGACCTGGGTCAAGGAGCACAACCCAGCGACTGCAGCTGAGGCTGCCAAACTGGTGGAGAACTTTGTGGCAGCACACAGAGGCCCCAGGAGCTACCGTTATGCTGGAATGCTAGACAGACAAGCCCGGGGTAAGTCTGTGGGTACTGGTAGAGGAGTTGGTTTTGAAGCTACCCCTAGTCACAATGGAAACGCCCTGTCCCTTCCCCCAGATAGTGGCAAGCTGCAAGGCGTATCATGTTTTAATTGTGGTAGGGAAGGTCATAAGAGCCCCTCTTGCCCCCTCAGGAAGTCTAAGTACACCCACCTGTGTTATGTTCCCAATCCCACCCCACCCTTTAAGACCCAGCAGAATAGGGACCCTGTTGTTAACATCGAGCTTAATGGCAAGTTGGTCACAGCTCTCCTAGACACAGGCTGTTCACAGTCGTTGGTGCAAGCTGAACTAATTCCCCAGGAGTTCAAGAACTTGAATGACAAGCTTACTGTCTTTTGTGTTCATGGTGATCAAAGCGAGCACAACACAGCGGATGTGTATGTTAGAGTGTGTGGTCAGACATTCCTACTTAGAGTAGGACTAGTCCCAAAACTCCCCTATCCAGTGTTGTTGGGGCAGGATCTTCCTGTACTGCCAGAGCTAGTAAGCCAGGTTGCTTGGTGTGGGGTAGTCACTAGAGCTATGGCCAGGGAGCAACACCAGGAAGACCTGTCCAAATTGCCTTATTATGGAGAGGATATTCCAGTACCGCCCACATACACTAGGGAAGAGAGGTGTGAGAGGCGCAGACAAAGGGTTGGAGAGATTTTAGAACTTTCTCACACACAGCCAGAGGCGGATGTTGATGTCCCTAGTTTGTCTGAGGAGGACGTAACTTTTAAGGTTGATCTGGCTAAAGAGCAGAGGGCAGACCCCACCCTGAGCCCCTTGTTTAAGAAAGCAGAGGATGGGTTTTGTTTTGTTCCTGCACTTGGGAAGGAGGGGTACATTTTGCAGAACAACCTACTTTATAGGCAGAGTGAGGGAGGACTTCAGCTAGTGGTGCCCCACAAATTCAGAAAAGAGGTGCTAGAGCTAGGTCACACTATACCGTGGGCTGGACACTTAGCTTATATGAAAACACTGCAGAGAATAGGCAAGCGTTTTTATTGGCCAGCGCTATTTGGAGAAGTGAAGAGCTTTTGTAAGTCCTGTCCCCAGTGCCAGCTATCGGGAGGCAAAGGCCTTGCCCATGCCCCTTTAATCCCCTTACCTGTTGTGGACACTCCCTTTCAAAGGATAGGAATAGACATAGTTGGACCCCTGGAGAGGAGCAAGTCAGGGAACAGATTCATTTTGGTTATATGTGGCTATGCAACCAGATACCCAGAAGCGTTTCCAATGAGAGAGGTCACTACTAAGAAGGTTGCTACGGCCATGTTGCACCTGTTCTCCCGGGTAGGGATTCCCCGTGAGGTCCTAACAGATCAGGGCCCCAACTTTATGAGCAAAATCCTCCGGCAAGTGTATGATCTGTTAGGGATAAAAAGAATCAGAACCACTCCTTATCACCCACAGACAGATGGACTAGTTGAGAGGTTCAACCAGACCCTGGTGAACATGCTCAGGAAGTTTGTGGATGACACTGGAAAGGACTGGGACCAGTGGCTACCTTACCTGCTGTTCGCATACAGGGAGGTTCCTCAGGCATCAACAGGTTTCTCTCCCTTCGAGCTTCTGTATGCACATCAGGTTCGAGGTCCATTGGATGTTTTAAAGGAGACCTGGGAAGGAGAGACCTCAGGCAAGACAGACATCATCTCCTATGTCCTGAAGATGAGGGAGAAACTTGTAGCGGCAACGGCAATGGCTCAGGAGAACTTACGGAAGGTGCAAGGTCGGCAGAAGGCGTGGTATGATCGGTCAGCCCGTACACGCTCTTTCCAGCCTGGTGAGAAGGTCCTGCTGTTGTTGCCAAGCTCAGACAACAAGCTGCTTGCAAAATGGCAGGGGCCCTATTCTGTGACCAAGAAGATGGGACAGGTGACCTACGAGGTCCACATGCCAGACCGGCGCAGGAAACATCAGGTCTTCCACGTTAATATGCTAAAGAAGTGGAGTGACAGGCCGGAGCCAGCAGTGTCTGCAATGCTAATCCGGGCGGTTGAGGAGGAGGAGGAGTACAGCGAGCAGTACTTGCCTGGCCGTGACGAGAAGAGCAAGCTGGATCTGAGTCATCTGTCAGAGGCTCGACAGCGTGAACTCACTCACTTGTTACCTGAAGACCTCTTTGTGGAGCGACCAGGACGGACAGCGGTGGTGGAGCACCGGATTGTGCTGAAGGACGAGCAGCCAGTGAGACAATCTTCCTACCGGGTACCAGAACGCCTGCTACCGGTCCTGAAGGAGGAGCTGGACATGATGTTACAGCTTGGGGCGATTGAGCCTTCCTTCAGTGAGTGGAGCAGCCCAATCATCTTGGTTCCTAAAAAGGACGGTGGCCTTCGGTTCTGCCTGGATTTCAGGAAAGTCAACACCCAGGCCAAGTTTGATCCTTACCCCATGCCGAGGATTGATGACTTGGTGGAACGTTTGGGTAAGGCTAAGTTCCTGACTACCCTTGACCTCTGCAAAGGTTACTGGCAGGTGCCTTTGTCAAAGGAGAGCAAGGAGCTGACGGCCTTCAGAACGCCGTTTGGTCATTTTCAGTTTACCGTGCTTCCATTTGGGTTGCATGGAGCGCCAGCCACATTCCAGCGCCTTATGGATAGAGTCCTCAGGGGGACAGAGGGCTTTGCCGCCGCCTACCTTGATGACATCGTCATCTATAGTGCAAGCTGGGTGGAACATCTGCATCATCTACAGCATGTCCTCTCCTTGGTGAAGGAGGCGGGCCTGACCATCCACCCAAAGAAATGTGCCTTGGCTAAAGAAGAGACTTCCTACCTTGGCTTTGTGCTAGGCCGAGGTGTCATCCGCCCGCAAGTAGGGAAGGTGGAGGCCATCATGGCTGCAGAGCGACCAACCACCAAGAAACAGGTGCGTTCCTTTTTAGGGCTGGTGGGTTGGTACCGACGCTTTATTGCAAACTTTTCGGAGAAAGCGGTGGTGTTGACTGAGCTGACCCGCAAATGTCAGCCAAATAAGGTTGATTGGACTGAGGAGTGTGAGGCAGCTTTTAAAGACTTGAAGGGTGCCTTGTGCAAGGAGCCTGTGCTCCTCAGCCCAGACTTTGAGAAACTTTTCACGGTGCAGACCGATGCCTCGGAGAGAGGGTTGGGGGCTGTTCTGTTGCAGGGGGACAGTGGACAACTCCAACCGGTGGCCTACATTAGCCGTAAGCTGCTGCCAAGGGAATGTAACTACTCCACGGTGGAGAAAGAGTGCCTAGCAATTAAGTGGGCGTTGGACTCCTTCAGATACTATTTGCTTGGGCGCAAATTTGTCCTGGAGACTGATCACCGAGCATTGTCTTGGCTGGGACAAATGAGGGATTCTAATGCGAGGATCACACGGTGGTTCTTGGCAGTTCAGCCATTTGACTTTGACGTTTTGTACAGGGCTGGAAAATTGAACTGTACAGCGGACTTCCTGTCTAGGATGCCACAGGGGGCATCTCCAGAAGGGGGGGGAAATGTCACGAACTGAGCCGTGACGTGCTCATGAAGCGGGCAGGCAGCCAAACGCCGGCACTAACATTCAAGCTGTTTTGCCGCTATTCTCCGTGTCATATTGCTTTCATTGCCGTTTGCTGTTCTATTACTGGTGCACTATTTACAATGTCATTTACCACAGTTTGCCATAATTGCCAGCTAGTATGCAATGTTGTTTAAGCTGCAGGGAAAGGCCTACCGGCATTCTTAAATAGCAAATGTTTGTGCATGATCCCAGGCATATATTACACGAACTATACATTGTCATTTTATCACCCATCTGTATTAACGTCTTTTGATTTCAAGTAATGAAAATATACACACTGGCTGTCAAACTTCTTATTTATTTAGTTAAAAGCTTTGTAATTACAACACTGTACATACTTAACCCACCACCGTCCCGATCTCCGGTTCAACTTCCTGGTTTCGCGTGGGGAAGCCGAGGGGATGTGCCACTGGGTTGAAATAGAGGGGTTTCGTGGGTGATGGGTGGGAGAAACCAATATTGCAGGGGTGTTTTTGTGTTTATTTCTTGTATGGGTTTTTCTCTACAAATGTGATTTTGGTGGGGGAGAAACGTTTGGTATATGTTTGTTTATGTGTTGTTTGTTTGTTTGATTTATTATTCAATTATTTTCATGTGATTACATGGATAATTGTTTTGTTACCAATGGGGCAATCTAGTGGGTGGGGCTACAGCTAATTTAAGGCTGTATTAGGCCCCATGGCCTCAGTAGCAGAGGGGCTGAGCAGAGAGAAAGAACTGTGGCATAGTAATGCTGGTGGGTAAAGTGTGCAGGGTCTTGAGAGACGTAGCCTGGCAACTTAATGCCTATTTATTTTCTTTATGAACAGTTTTTGTTTTGCATTTTTTTGACTATCCTGACACTGTAAATATTTGCACGTTTTGAAAATATAAAAGGAAAAATAAACAAGAGGCTTTCTAGAAAACTTGCATCTTCCCTGACTCCGCCATCGGTCATTTTGCCACAGAGCCTTTAAGGAAATTAAAAGGGTGACTGAGTGTTATTTAATCATCATAATGGCCATAAGAATTGCTTCATAGCTTCACCTTGATAATCTGTATATATATATATCTGTACACAGTGAATAACTGATTTGAGCAAGCTAGAAATGTTTGCAATGCATAGCCATATTATGGGGTACACTATGTAACTTTTTATGTTCAAAATTAAGGGCAACTCTCGCCAAAATGCAATCTAGGGTCTTTTTGTTAATCTACCTGAGGCAAACTTTCATTTAAAAACATAATGTTTAAATTTGACCGTATTTTCGTTTTCGGTCAAATTGCCTTTTGAATGGGAGTGCTTGGGGCACTTCTATGATAGCATGAAAAATCGCTATTTTTAGGCTCGACACAACATGAAACTTTGCTCGAAGTATCACCAGAGGCTCTACACATGAACTCGGGCATTGAGAACATTGTTTGTGTACACAGAGTTTACTAAAAAGAAAGATTTTGTACAACTCACTGTAGCTGTGTCCGCCGGCATTTTGACAGTCAAAAATAGTCGATCTCCGAATGCAACGTAACAGGGAGGAGACAGGAGAGTAAAGATGGAAAGCTCCTAAAGCTTAGTTCGATATAAATTCACGGATAATTTGTTGTTTTGTACTTAGTGAAAATCAATATTGACCTTGTATTTGAAAAAGGATCCTCATATAAGAAACAATACTAAAATTCAGAGTCAGTTCATTCGCATTCGGAGATCGACTATTTTTGACTGACAAAATGCCGGCGGACACAGCTACAGTGAGTTGTTCAGAATCTTTCTTTTTAGTAAACTCTGTGTACACAAACAATGTTCTCAATGCTCGGGTTCATGTGTAGAGACCCTGGTGATACTTCGAGCAAAGTTTCATGTTGTGTCGAGCCTAAAAATAGCGATTTTTCATGCTATCATAGGAGTGCCCCAAGCACTCCCATTCAAAAAGAAATTTGACCGAAAACGAAAATACGGTCAAACTTAAAAGTGGCGTTTCCATTCTAATTATGTTTTTAAACTAAAGTTTGCCTCGGGTAGATTAACAAAAAGACCCTAGGTTGCATTTTGGCGAGAGTTACCCTTTAAAGGGACACTTCACCCATGGGAACATTGATCTTTATTGAAAGTGGGTCATATATGTAGTCGAAATGTAAAATTAATTTTGAATTTGGTGCCTTCTTGGCCGAGGAAAGAAAGAAAGTAACTTCAGGACGCATTTGTATGAAAGACACCAACTCCCACAATGCACCACATTGCACAGCTGCGCAAGCCACTCCCACTAATCCAGAAAGCGCATATCTGCCTAAGAGAAATAACTCTTCCGTCTACAAGGCTAGCTACCACCAGAGCTTGAAATAAATTTCACACAAAATGTCTAGTTAGTTGGCGAACTCATTAGTGAATTACTCTTCATTTGTATTTCTTTCGAAGTGGTGAATTATTGCATTGTAACGTTACCTGGATGTTCAGTCAGATGCGGTGCGAAACTAGGATAGTTCACAACACAAACGTCCGTGTCCTCGTCTGATTCACAACACAAACGTCCGTGTCCTCGTCTGATTCAGAGATTTCATCCAGGAGAAGTTGTCATTGTTGAAATTCTTTGCCACAGTCGGACTCTATATCTGTGTTCGTAGCGGTTCGTAGTTGCATAGTGAGATCACCGGCGCCACCAGTCCGCCCTAACCCGAGCCAGTCCGGGCTCCTCGTCCGCGGCAGGCAGGTCTTCTGCCTCGGCTGCTCTTCGCTATAATGCGGCTCGTAAAGGTAGCCACAAACACCTGATTCAAGCATCAGACTTCTGAAATCCTCTTCCTCTATATCATATTGAGCACTCTCCTCCGCTATTGTCATAACTTTACATCTGTCTCCACAGCGCCTGTTAGCTTAGCTTCCAAACAAGATGGAGGATATTGCTTTTAGTTTTCAGAAAGTCAAGTCCCACCCACTGATCTGTAATAGGCCTGTAGCGTGAGCGGTTTCCGCCCCCTGGGAAAGATGAGGAACGAGTGTCTGTAGTCTCTACACTTTTCAATGAAATGTGACTTCCTGCTTATTATGACGCAAAATGATGATTTTTACGTCATAATAAGCAGGAAGTAAAACACTTAAATCCTTATTTCTCCCATCTCAGGGAAAAATGGATGAAAAATCCACATTTATTATAATATATGACTGGGTTTCTAACAATACAAAGCTTAATGCAAATGGGTGAAGTGTCCCTTTAAATGAGTCAATACATCATCAGTCCTTCTTCCAAACCGTATTTTTGTATTTGATTAACTACGGAAAGCCTATTATAAGTGTTTATATTTTAGACCGAGTGGGATGGTTTTCGTGGGAAATTGCATACATACACTCACCCGTGTGTGTCTTGTCATATCTGCAAATAGAGAAAAGTTGCCCTGGCTACTTTGACGCGTGTATGGTGTGGGAGCTACTTTTGTTGTCACAGTGAGCTAAATCTCGAGCCTCAATGGTATCACCCATTTAAAAAAAGCAGAACAGAGGAGAGTCTGCTGGAAAAAAGAGAACACAACAGACCTTGTAATAAAACAAGAATCAACATCGGCTTGGCTTTTCTTTCCATCTAAACTGGTTATATCTCTTAAGCCTAGCAGTGAATGCTTTATGAGCAGTAGGATAATCTATCTCTTTTTTATTTATGAGAAAGAACCATATTCAACTGCACATTCATGCAGAGGCAAAGCACAACAAAAACAATGTTCTTCCACAAAATGCAGGGTTTTCTTAACCACTAGAGGGCCAAAAGTTACATCGTGTACCTTTAATAATTGTTAAAATTGAAGCATTTTCATGTTGTACAGTTACCTTGATGCATTAGCATCAGTTTCACACTTAATTGTTTGCTGCAAATGACCTCAAAGCTGCCTGTTAGCATAGAGCGGTATGGATGAAAACAAATACATTAAATGCAAGAATATTCAAATAAACCGTGACAAAAGTAAGCAATTAGTAAGGTTTGTAACATGAAAAAAGTAAACATGAAAATATACAAATGAGAACATGAAAAACAGACAGTATTTCTAGATGACAGAATACAGATCATTTTGATAGGAAATGTTATGCATTAAGGGGAATGTAGCTTTTTAGTGGTAACACAGTTAGTAAGAGGAAAAGAATATCAAAATGAGAAAACATACTGATTTAAACTGGTCTAGAATATTATGAAGACTTACAATATGAAATATTTTGCCTAAACTGTCTACGAAGTATGATTTCATTAAGAACAAAAAAGTACCTTTTAATAATCATGCTGTTCATATAATACAGTAAAGGTATTCAGGTGTCTGCATAAAAGAATGCTAGATTTATGAATTGTAGCTTTCAGAAAGCACAGCTTAAACCTATTGAGAAGCTGCAAAATATGAACAAAAAATTAAAATGCATTTTGTGATGTACCAATAGCTTCTGCAAAAAATGACTAAATCAGTAAAAAAAAAAAAAAAACCTGTTGTACTTTTTTTTTTTATTCCACAATGAATAAGAAGGTTCTTCCTCCTTCTTCCTCAACCTTTCATTGCCCAAATCTCACACCAATATAAACATTTTGACACTCAGGACACATAATTCTGGGTGCGTTTACTTCTCGCTCATAGCGTGCGTGGCAGCATTGGGCAAATTCGGTAAAAAAATGCAGACTATGTTCTTGCATTTTTTAAGCTTTTTGCTTGTCATTTTAGTGCTCTAAAACAGTTGTTTGCCATCAGTCTGATATATCAGTTGTCCAAAATATTGCCGGTGATGAGACTCTGGTGCTTCCAGCGAGCTTCACAAGAGCCAAAAATGTAGAGGATCTTGAGTCAGAAAAAAATTATACAACTGTGTCCTTCTCTCCTTCTTTTGACTTATTTCATTGCCATATTGTCGCCTCTCCATATTTCATTCTTCTTCCATGAATTCCAGATTTCCAAATCTCCCCCTGGACCAGCCAGTGGCAATGTACCGCTTATTTCCAAGATGGCTTCTCCATCTCTGCAGAGAAAAAATGTTGAGGTTGGTATGATTTTTAAAATGTTTTTAAAAGAGGCCTCTTCTACGGAGCCCCTGAGGGGACCTTTGCAAAATAAATAATAATACGGACTTTCGCGTGCGCACGCAAAAGTTTCGCGTGCTCACGCGTTACAATTTCCGGTTTGGTTATAGTGTCATTACTACAAATGTGGGAAAAGGGATGAGATGAGAGTGTGCTTGGAGCATGCCTCCAGAGATTTGTCTTATTATAGGGAGTTTGCATTTGAGATTGTTTGTGGACTGTGCTTTACTGTAAGAAAAGCATGAATATCACATAAATGAATATCAGCTCCCACATCATGGATTACATAATCAGAGAGTAGCCTATTTCTTTTCGTTTTGATTGTTTCGTTTAAAGACATTTCAAGCTTTCTTCAGATGTATTTCTCATGTATGTGAGGTATACACCGAGTTTCGGTTAATTTATGATGAGATGCGCTCCAGTTCACGAGCAATGCAAGTGACCGCGGCGCGCCTCCATGATTATATTGTCTGCTATATATTTGCTTCTCATTTATTAAATACAGGCAATTGGTTGATGAAAAATGTATTAAAATTAAGATACAATTTGTACAAAACGAAATTCACTTTAAACAAAGTCTTTCTACAAAACAAAACTTAATGAAGTGGTCTTGTAGTGAGAAATGAAGTTTCTCGTGCACACGCGAAAGTCCGTATTATTATTTTGTTTGCAAAGGTCCCCTCAGGGGCTCCGTACTCTTCTGCTCACCAATGCTGCATTTATTTGGTAAAAATAAATAAATAAAAAAACGGTAATATTGTGAAACATTATTACAATATAAAATAACTTGTCAGTGTCACATGATCCTTCAGAAATCATTGTTTTTTAATTATTGTTATTTATCACAGTTGAAAATGGTTGCTACTTTATATAATGGTGCAAAAAATTACACTTTTTTTATATACCAGATTTTTTGATGAATAGAAAGTTTAAAAGAACTAACAATGTACAGTAAAAGTCTGTAGTTAATGAATGCAATTTGATCATTTTTATATGAACCTGTGAATGAGGGTATATGTGTAGTATGAACTGAATCAAATTTGATAACTAGTTGTCTGGTGTCTAGTTGTCTTCGTGCACTTAGTTTGGGGTTTATTTTTCAATGTGAATTACATATTAGGCCTGTAAACCTCTCAGACAAGGACGACAGAAAATAATCATGATCGGGTCCATTTTACCTCTGTCCAGGTCAATGGCTTTTGGGGAGCAAAGTTTGGACATTTCAGCTTCCTTCAGAAGATTGTTCTTGTAGTCTGAGGAGACAAACAGAAAAAAAATTGTCCATGTCTTTTAAAAGGTGGTGCAGCATTTTGAGAGGAATTCTGAAGTAAACTCACCCAACTTGGTCTCCTCTTGGTTGCTTGACTTCACCTCTGGGATGCTTCCCTCACATTCTTTCTTAACACATGATGTGTGGCCCCTAGATGTGTGACACACCAGGACAGTGGATGTTTTATTCAGGACAGCTGATGCTTAATGTTCACAGATGGCATTTTAACATCAGTGGGTACTCACACATACGTCACCGTCGGTAGCGGTGGGCTTTCAACTTTACGTGGATCAAAATCTCGGCCTACGTTTTATAAAAAACAAATTAGCTGCAAATATGAAATCAAGTGCAGCATAAGTCACAAAACCAGTCACATGGGTCTATTTTATTTTATTTGAGATTTATACATCACATGAAAGCTGAATAAGCTTTCCATTGATCTATGGTTTGGATATGACAGGATATGACAATATTTGGTCGAGATACAACTATTTGAAAATCTGGAATCTGAGGGTGCAAAAAAATCAAAACATTGAGAAAATCGCCTTTAAAGTTGTTCATTTATGTTCGCGATTGTGCTGCATTCACTCACAAAAATAAATGTTTTATATATTTACGGTAGGAAATTTACAAAATATCTTCATGGAACATGATATTTACTTAATATCCTAATGATTTTTGGCATAAAAGAAATATCGATAATTTTGCCCCATACAATGTATTGTTGGCTATTGCCACAAATATACCCGTGCGACTTGTGACTGGTTTTGTGATCCAGGGTCACATATTATATAACAAATAATGTGGTTGAAAGACACATTTCAGGTGCAACAAAGGAGCTATTTTCACCACGGTTACATTATACAAATTAAGACAAGAGCAATAAAATGCAAAATGACAGATGGAAGGGACCAATAAAGGGTAAAAACCTGGTCTTTTCCGGTGACGTGTGAGGAGAACGATAGCCAACACAATAAGGGCCAGTAGGAGGAGAGTTGCCAGGATGTAGCCGAGCTGCTGCAGGAAGTGACTCCTTTGCTCTGGCAAGATGACGTTGATGACATGCGGCGGCACTTCCACCATATTGGTGTCTAAAAGAGAAAATGATCAAGAGTTTGGCCTTGAATTTGATCCTTATTGTCATCAGTAACCAGCAGAGGGCCCTGTGCTACTATAAAGCTTAAGTTTAAGGTTGTAGAGATCCTTTGTGAAAAAGCACAACTCAGCACTTCAGAAGGAGATATATTACAGATATAATCATATTCTGACTTCATGCCTTAAGTTTTTTTTGTGAAAAATTAGACCATTATCATCCAAGCTCCTGAGCTATTTATTTTTTATTCGGCTCCCCATTAGTTTACATGGAATGGATACTATATTAAATATACTACATAAAATACTACAAAAAAAGTAGTATTTCAAACTCCAAAACAACAAAAATAACTTCAACAGTGAAAGAAGGTAATAATATACAGAGCAAATAATAAACCTATTGAAGAGTATCTTAACAACTGATCTTTTGAATTGTACTTTTAATATACTTTTAGATTATTTATTTATTTATTATAAAATAAAGTTTCCAGATATTCATTGGAGCTGGATTTATAGGGATATCTACAACATGACAACTGAAGAATCAGCACAGATGGCGCTAGGGCTGAACAGATGTTGGAGGTGAGAGATGTTGGCAACACAAGGTCATGACTGATTCTCAGAAAATAAAGATAGAATGCATTAAAGGTATGCATTTTAAGTTGCTTTGGACAAAAATATCATATGCGAATGTAAATACTTGGTTTTCAGCAGCATAGTTTGTGCACTTGTTTATTTTAACTGTAGTCAAAATTCTGTGAGAAAGACCGGAAACTGCCACGTGTTTTTCAGCCAGAATGAGATCCACTGTTTTTTTTTTTTCTCTCCTGGCAGTAAAACATGGATTTAAATAAGAAGAGTGGTGGAAAACAGAGGGAGGAATGGGGGGAAATGGGGAGGTACTATGTGGTTTAGTTTATTGAGTGAATTTGCCGTTTTGCTTCCACAGAATTTTTAATAAATAAGCCAAAGTTGCACCACTTCGTCTATGTGCAGACATAATAAAGACACGCAGCCTAAAATGACGACAGGAGATGACTAAATATGACATCATAGTTCTTAGAAAAGAAATATTATGAGATGTGGAAAATCACTCAGAGACTATTATGTTTGGATCTTGCAAATAGCTGAAAATCAGAGAGATATTCTTGCTTCTAGAGATCTTATTGCTATGAAGTTTTTATATAATTTTTCATGGTTGATAAAAGCTATATATATACCTTTTGTGGTCAGTAAGATTTTTAATAGACTTTAATTCAACAAGGATGCATTATATTGAACAAACGTGACATTTATAATGTTCCAAAATATTTTTATTTCAAGTAAATGCTTGAATCGAAAAATTGCGGTTTCCACAAAAATATTAAGCCACACAACTGTTCTCTTACGAGAGGTTCTCTCGTATTGCGTAAGCTAGCTTACGCTGCGGGAAAGTCTCCTTTCACGAGATACTGAAGCCAAAAATTATCCTAATTTTTTAAACTTTGTCAACGCAGTGCGGCAGCCTGCAGACCTAGGGCAAGCGAGTCGCGTGCCCATTGGCTGCTCTGCGGCAACTGCAGCAGCCTATGGCTGAGCCTTGCGCGTGACGTCACGTCCAATGAGCGCGCTTGGCGCGCTTAGTGCGTCACAGCCCGTCATTAGGGGTGTGGCTTAGAGTATATAAGCAAGGAACAGAGGCTGCTTCGCTGATTTCTGTCTCTTCAGCGAAGCTCTTCGCATCGCTGATCTCCGAGGAAGCCGCCGTTGAATCCAGCGACCAGCACGCCGAGGATCTCAGCCTGAGGACGCCGGCCGCTCGCCGCCTTCAGCCTTCCCTGCCTGCTGCGCCATCCGGCCTTATATCCTTTTCTGCTCTGTTTTGTGTGTGTGTGTGTGTCCGCCGCGACACACTTGCATCTAAAAGAGCGCGAGGCGTTGTTTCAAATGCCTCGCACATCCTGTGGCTCGTGCAGAGCCTCGCTCAGCGACGGAGACCGCCACGTGCTGTGCGCTCTCTGCCTGGGTTTTGACCACGCTGTTCGCGCTCTCTCCGAGGGCGGCTGCGAACAGTGTGAAGATTTACCGATGTCGACCCTACGGGCTCGACTCGCTAAATTCGAAGACACTCCATCTTCTCCGGCCGCTTCTTCCGGGCCACGAAAGAAAAAACGTCGCTCTCAAAGGCCGCCGGAACTGGACGCTACAGCTGAGCGCTCGCCGGAACCTCTCCCGCGAGCCTCGCTCTCTCCTTCCCCCCCACCCTTCTCCGACGCGCAGCGGCCGGCCACTGCCCGCACTGCCGTCGCCCTGGGGGATGATGCAGATGATGCCGCTGACAGCTGCTCTCTGCTCGCGTCTGACAGCGAGGAGTGGTCGGGCTCTCACCGCTCCGCCCCCTCTACTATGGAGTCTTCTCGAACCCGCGCTAGTGTTGACGCAGAGCTTCTCCGCCTCCTCACTTTAGCGGTCGAGAGAATGGGACTGGATTGGTCTCCACCTAAGGAGCCGGAGCCCAATCGCCTTGACGGGTTTTTTCTGCCTAGCCGCCGCCCTGCGCCTGCCTCTAGGTCAGCACCCTTCCTGCCTGAGCTCCACGCCGAGCTCTCTAAGTCCTGGAACGCTCCGTTCTCCACCAGACTCCGCTCGCCAGTCTCCTCGGCTCTCTCCCAGGTGGACGGAGCCGCCGAGAACGGCTATAACGGCATCCCCGCCGTTGAGGATGCTGTGGCAACGCACCTTTGCCCGCCGTCTGCTAGATGGCGCTCAAAGTCTGCCCTGCCGTCTAAAGCCTGCAGGACCACCTCAGCTCTCGCCGGCCGCGCTTTCGCCGCCTCCGGCCAGGCTGCTTCCGCCCTGCACTCAATGGCTATTCTTCAGATCCTTCAAGCCGACCTCCTCCGTGAACTGGACGAGAAGGGCTCGGATCAGTCTGCCTTTACCGATCTCCGCAGCGCTACGGATCTCGCGCTGCGCGCTACCAAGACCGCTGCTCAAGCCATCGGCAGATCCATGGCCGCGCTCACCGTCATCGACAGACATCTATGGTTGACGCTCGCGGACATGAGTGAGTCAGAGCGCGCTGTGTTTCTGAACGCACCACTCTCGCCCACCGGCCTCTTTGGCCCTGCGGTCAGCGGAATTGTGGATCGGTTCTCTGAGGTACAGAAGGCGTCGCAGGCGATGGACCTCTTCCTGCCCCGCCGTTCGAGCTCAGCCACAGGCCGCCCTCAAACTCAGCCTCCTGTGCGCAGCTCTAACCAGCGCTCTTCCAGGCCCCCCAACGCTTCGCAGCGGCGCCAGGGCAATCGCCCCAGGTCGCGCTCGACCAGCCGTCACAGACCGCCGCCCCCACGGGGCCCGCGGTCCAAGATCGCGTTGAAGCCCGAGCCCGCGAAGTCCTCCTAGCATCCGCAAGGAGGAAAAGATGGTTGAGTCCCGCTACGGCCGGACCGCCATCAAAACGCACAGCTCTGTCAGTCCCCTATGTTCAGGCTACTGCAGCAGCACACACCGCAGCCAACGAGCCAGTAATTACACTCGCTCGCCTGCACACAAACGCCGTTTTCACGGCGACCCAGATAAATCTCAAAAAGAGTATAAGTGCTTTAAGTGTAGAAAATGTGCCCACACCCATGTGCTCACTGCTTCACACAAGTGCAATCCCCATGGTAACGCGCCCAGAGCGCTCTCTCATAAAGCGGCCTCACACCGCTCGAGCACTAAATGTAGTAAAAGTGCCCACACTTCCGTGCTCACAACTACTCGCTGCTCGCTCTGTCACTCAGTTACCTCAAATTGCTACGGCTCAAGCCGCAGGGGTTTTAAGTGTAGAAAAAGTGCCCACTCCCGTGTGCTCACTGCCTCACACAGACCAGGTTCCCATGGCAACGCGTCCAGAGCGCTATCTCTTAAAGCGGAAACTTTCCGCTCGAGCATCAAGTGTAGGAAATGTGCCCACAGCCCTGTGCTCACACCTGCCCACTGCCCGCTCTGCCAGACAGGTTGCAAACCTCATAAAGCCCCCAAACACTGGCCGTGTCATAAGTGCATATCCCGCGCCAGCTCACGAGCACGCGCGCCCACTTTCAGACACCATAATCCCCACGCCGCCCTCGCGCCTGGGTTGTTTGACAGCAGTTCACGCTCCATCGTCCAAGATCGAGCTACTAAATTCTGCACAGTCGGCCAGCCCTGTTCTTCTGCCCTCGTGTCCGAGCATCGGCGGCGCGCGCGCCGCCCCGTCTTCTCTGATACAGGTTCCCCATCCCGCGCAACGCGGCGATCTGAACCCAGAGACCATTCGACCCCTAGCTATGCATGCAAAAGCATGGGAGGCTATTCAGGGCGCGTCAGAATGGGTGCTCAACACCATAAGACACGGTTATTCGCTCCAATTTGCTCGTCGCCCTCCGCGCTTTCTAGCGCAGACGGAAACGAAAGTGAGTTTGGAAACAGCACATCTGCTTCAAGCAGAGATAACAAAGCTGCTGCGAAAAGGGGCCATAGAACAGGTGCATCCTTCTCTGAGCGAGTCAGGCTTTTACAGCCGTTACTTCCTCGTTCCCAAGAAGGACGGAGCATTAAGACCTATTTTAGATCTGAGACATCTGAACAAAGCCCTCATGAGACGGCCGTTCAGGATGATTACAACCAGACAGATCCTCGCGCAAATTCGCCCAGGAGACTGGTTTATCTCTCTCGATCTGAAGGACGCTTATTTCCAGATCCAGATAACTCCCCGTCACAGGCCATTTTTGAGATTCGCCTTCGACGGTCGAGCTTATCAATACACAGTCCTGCCGTTCGGCCTGTCTTTAGCACCCGTACATTTACGAAATGCATGGACACGGCTCTCGCTCCCCTGAGGAGTCAGGGAATGCGAATTCTGAACTACTTGGACGATTGGCTCGTTCTAGCGCAGTCAGAGACAGAACTTGTGTCTCACAGAACAGCGCTACTCGACCACCTGGAGGTTTTGGGTCTAGCGGTCAACTGGACAAAGAGCTCGCTCTCGCCCCGGCAGTCGATTTCCTTTCTCGGAATAGAACTGGACTCGGTGGCGATGACGGCCAGATTGACGGAGCAGCGCGCGCGCCGCATCCAGCGCCTCGCTGCATCCTTCAAAGAAGGCAACCGGGTTCCCCTGAAGGCATTTCAGCGCATTCTGGGGCATATGGCCTCAGCTGCAGCAGTGCTTCAGTTGGGTTTACTGCGCATGCGCCCGCTTCAACGCTGGCTGAGAACGCGCGTATCCCATCGAGCCTGGGCGACCGGCGGCTCGCTAATCAGAGTGACTCAGGTCTGTGTCTCAGCCCTGCAGCCCTGGCTAGCAGCCGAATGGTATCACACGGGAGTGAATATGGGAGTGGTCTCACACCGGAAAGTTGTCTCTACAGATGCGTCCAACCTAGGTTGGGGAGCGCTCTTCGAAGGCAGACCGGTCTTTGGCCACTGGTCAGACCAGGAGAATCTCCTACACATAAACTGTCTAGAGATGCTCGCGGTCGAGAAAGCGTTCATGCACTTCCTCCCTTTCCTCCGTGGTCACCATGTTCTAGTCCGCACGGACAACACTTCAGTAGTGGCCTATGTGAACCGCCAGGGCGGTGTCAGATCAAAGCAACTCTGCGCCCTGACGGAACGCCTCCTCGTATGGGCTCAGCACTCTCTGCGCTCTCTGAGAGCATCGCATGTGCCTGGCCATCTGAACGAGGGCCCCGACAGACTGTCCAGGGACAACGTTCCCCCTGGGGAGTGGTCTCTACACCCTCAAACAGTCCAGTCGCTGTGGCGCCGCTTTGGCAGAGCGAAAGTCGACCTCTTTGCGTCAATAGACAACGCACACTGCCCAGCGTTCTTTTCAAAGAGCGAGGACGCGCTGGCCCAGTCTTGGCCCAGCGGCCCGCTATATGCGTTTCCGCCAGTCTCTCTGCTGCCTCAGGTCATCGAGAGAGTCAGGAAAGCGCGCCACACAGTGCTCCTCATAGCCCCGTTCTGGGAGAACCAAGCTTGGTTCCCGGAACTCATACAATTGGCAGACTCAGCCCCCTGGCCGATTCCGGTGCGGAGAGACCTTCTCTCTCAAGCCCGCGGCTCGATTTGGCATCCCCACCCAGAGCACTGGTCTCTGCATGCGTGGAGCCTCAACAACTACATGCTGATCTACCAGAAGGGGTGATGAACACGATCATACAATCTAGAGCCCCCTCCACGAGGCGGCTCTACACGTCTAAATGGTCTGTGTTTAACAAATGGTGCACTACCAAAGGGCTCAATCCACAGACATGTGGGGTCTCACAAGTATTGTGTTTCCTTCAAGAGCTACTGGACGCGGGCAGGTCCCCCTCCACGCTCAAAGTCTATGTCGCGGCCATTTCAGCGCTCTCTGTGTCAGAGCCGGGCCGCGCATTAGGAAGGAACGAGTTGGTCATCCGCTTCCTTAGAGGAGCGAGGAGGATGAACCCCCCGCGACCCCCTTCGGTTCCTATGTGGGATCTTTCACTGGTCTTAGACGCACTGAAAGCACATCCCTTTGAACCCTTAGAAACTGTGGATATGAAATACCTCACGCTCAAAACCGTTTTTCTGATAGCACTGTCTTCAGTAAAACGTGTGGGAGACCTTCACGCGTTATCCACTAACGCTGCGTGCCTCGAGTTCGGACCTAATGACTCTAAAGTTATTCTCAGACCGAGGCATGGGTACGTCCCAAAAATTTTGGGCACTCCCTTCAGAGCGCAGGTCATTTCCCTTTCAGCCCTGCCGATTACTGGCTGCGAGGCAGATAGTCACCTCCTCTGCCCAGTTAGGGCGCTGAGAAGCTATATTTCGCGCTCCGCCGCCTTCAGGCGTTCAGAGCAGCTTTTTGTTTCGTTTGGTGGGCGCACCAAGGGTCTCGCCGCCTCGAAGCACACTCTGTCCAGATGGATAGTCGATGCTATCGCAGCTGCTTACGCATCTAAAAACCTGCAGTGCCCCTTGGGCATTCGGGCACACTCCACCAGAGGCATGGCCTCATCGTGGGCGTGGTCCAGTGGGATTCCCATTCATGACATTTGTGCAGCGGCGGGCTGGGCCTCCCCCTCCACATTTGTTAGGTTTTACAACCTGGATGTTCCCGCTTTGCAGGCCAAAGTGCTATCAGTCTAAGTCTCGCGTAAGCCAGCCCACTGTCTGTGCGCGGGCTACGCTGCTGATTTAGCTCTACTGGTTGAGCTACACTGTATGGAAGTGTTAGTTGGACCGGCTGTGCCGCTCCCTGCCCCATATTATGTGCTTGTGTACTGTGGTATCTGGCCGCCCAGCTCCGTTTCGCGTTCCCTGGGCTTCCCACGGGATTCATTCAGGATGCTGGGCGCGCGCACGGCGTTGACAAAGGTGTTCCCGCAGCGTAAGCTAGCTTACGCAATACGAGAGAACCTCTCGTAAGAGAACGTACTCGGTTACTAACGTAACCTCTGTTCTCTCTAGAGAGGGAACGAGTATTGCGTAACCCGCCGTGCTCTCGCCACGAGCTCATTTTCGCTTCATGCGACAGAAACCAGCGAAGCAGCCTCTGTTCCTTGCTTATATACTCTAAGCCACACCCCTAATGACGGGCTGTGACGCACTAAGCGCGCCAAGCGCGCTCATTGGACGTGACGTCACGCGCAAGGCTCAGCCATAGGCTGCTGCAGTTGCCGCAGAGCAGCCAATGGGCACGCGACTCGCTTGCCCTAGGTCTGCAGGCTGCCGCACTGCGTTGACAAAGTTTAAAAAATTAGGATAATTTTTGGCTTCAGTATCTCGTGAAAGGAGACTTTCCCGCAGCGTAAGCTAGCTTACGCAATACTCGTTCCCTCTCTAGAGAGAACAGAGGTTACGTTAGTAACCGAGTACGTTTTCAATATTGATAATAATAAGAAAAGCATGAATGATTTCTGAAGGATCATGTGACACTGAAGTGATGATGCTGAAAATTAGGGTTTGCCTGCACATGAGTAAATTACATTTTAAATTGTAATAATATTAATATTGATATTATTTATATGTTAATACCCCCAAATACAGATATTTGAAATGTAATCTTTCTAATGTACCACCAATTCTCTGTGAGAACAAGCAAATTCTGCCTACTACTGCTTAAAACATACCCATTAAGTAATTGTTACCTGTGTGAATAACAGTTTCTGCCCTGTAATCTCAATCTTAACTTCTTATTGTGCATGTTTGAAGCCACAGCATTGAAGGGAACACAGGCTAATATCTTATGGTGGATTACTGTAATCAGTAACAGCTGAAGGATCTTCTACCCTCGTTTTTCAAAAGACCTCATAAAAAGCCGGATATGACTGGTTACTGGCAGTCTAGAGCTGTGCTAAAGAGCAATATAGTGTGTTTTGTCACAATATTGCGTTGTTGTTATACCTTTATTAAAAGTATTTTTTTCTGAAATGGCAACTACAAAATTTAGAAATATATTCATTTCTGTATTTTTCACCCCTGGTAAACCACAAAGGAGGCTTCTTCACAATAGTATTTCCCTAACAGTTATTTATGGTTATATTGCAAAGATGTGTTTTGCTTAGCTTCGGACCCACAAATAATAATAATTGCTCAAAAGAAACAAGACATCTCCCAGATCTTGAGAAACAATCTTTACTATTTCCTGACTGTCCATGAACAGATGTATTCAAGAACAGTCATGTTTATGATGATATTGAGTTTGGGCTCATGATAAAAGCCAAGCATTTATGGGCCAAACAATCCAGATCAGGACTTCTACTGGGACGTGTCTTGGACTCTCCTGCTTAAAAGACCTTAGGGGAACATCAATGTACTCAAACCTTGCAACTTTTAAACAATCATTGATATGCCAGATCCTCGTGAAAGCTTTAAGCGAGTGATTTACATGATTGGAACCACCTGGTTTAAAACAGTTTTGGCCTATAAGAGGATAAACAGAATTATGGAAAGTCCAAAAAGGAAATAACTTTATGTAATGGCTATGCTGGATCCAGACAGTTGTCTTTGTCTTCATGCTCAGATAAAACAGAGAAAAGGACTGACACATTTCGATTGGTTTAAGAACGGGTTGAGGGAAGGTTGAAGGGGGAATGAGGGGATGTTGAGGGTGGGCTGACCTACATCTACAACAGTCTCCTCCCTATGCATGGCTCACTGTCTAATGTTGAGCTCTAGCTACAGCTGGCCAGATGCTTTACAGATGAAGCAAACTTCCCTTTTCCTGCAGATAAACAAGACGCTGTCCAAAAAAACTCCAAAAAGGATGAAGACGTAGGTTAAAAAGAGAGAATGGCCAAAAAAAGGAGAAGACTATAAGTGAGAAGTGAGAGAGCACAACACAGGCAAGACAGATCAAGAGGAAAATTTAAGAAACAGAAGAGGGAAAAAATAGCAGATAAATAAGTCAAACCACAAAGAGAAGCAGAAACAGTTAAAAGCTTGGAAGTCAAACAGACATGGCATTTGTAAACAGGCTGCAGTGCACACTGTACAACTTAGCAAAACACAGCTAAGGGTGTCTTGAGGAAATCTGACACTTTAAAGGAATAGTTTAGTCACAAATGAACATTCGATCATCATTAAAAGCATCACACGATTTGTTTAGTGCTTCTGCTTTGAGTCATTTTTCACTGATTATCTTCCCCTCCAGTGAGCTGTTAACTACTGCAGAGCAGATGGATCATTTGAACTTGAAAACTCATGAACGAATAATTCAGACTGGTGTGAATTCACCAGACTGGCCGATTCATTAAAAAAGATAAATCAAAAGAATGATTCAAAATGACTCAAAAGACTCATTTGTTGAATGGTCATTGCTACTCATTTCACATATATATGCAAAGGAGATTTTTTTTCAGTGAGACTTTTTCAGTTAAAGCTGCAGTCCGTAGTTTTTCCTCTTTGACGCCATCTCTGTTCAAAATCTGCAATTGCAGTTATTCGCGGAATGATCAACTTTACTTGGATTGTGCCTCGGCACGGCACAGCGCGGATGAATCCAATGTTTTGAGGAGAATGTGCGGCTGTCAGTCACCGCGCCGGTGTGGAAACTGTCATTCGGAATCACAGATTCTACTTTTTGGAAGTATGACCGACATAAGAATTTTCACCTGAAAATGTCGTCTGAACAAGTAAGTAACATTAACTTTTATTCTGACCAACTAAGGGGAAAAAAGCATTGCAGTAAATCGCGCTGAAACAAATTGTTAAAGGGGTCATATAATGGTACGTGCACTTTTACAGGTTGATTGTACTGAAATGTGTGTTGGCAGTGCCTGCACACAACCATCATATAATGATAAAAATCCATCCAGTGTTTTTTTTTTTAATCTCCTTATATGTTTTCCCCTGTCTCAAATCGAGCCGTCTGACTGTGTGACGTCACACGGTCGGACGCCCCTCCCACGATTGTTAATTGACAGCAGCGTTTCAACACAGACCCGCCCTGAGCAAGCTGTCATCATAGTCCGCGCGGACATTGTTTATACGCTGGAGCAGAATGGCGTCTAAGCGATTGTGGTGTTCTGTTCTTGGGTTTAATAAGGAACACAGCAGTCATTTTGATGTTCCTAAATCTGAACCGCTGAAGACGCAGTGGCTGAGTTTTGTTTTCGAAGGGAATATTCCCCACGATCAACGTCAATGCTTTCATGTTTGCGCAAATCATTTCTCACCAGACTGCTTTATAAACGAGGGTCAGTATAAAGCTGGTTTTGCTAAGAAGTTGCTCCTGAAAAAGGGATCGGTACCAACTATTCGTGTTCCTGCTGCACCTCCAGAAGAAGTGAGTGTAACGTTTTATTAACCTTTATATTAATCTTTGTAAATCGCTTGCACGCTTCACGATGAATGCGGCTAAGGTTTACACTCAAGGGTACATTACGGCATGTTTTCTATGTACAACGTTCTCAATATAATTCATAATCCCAAGTTTATAATGAACAACGAGTTATGGTTATTGTGTTATTACAAACTGTGTACGCACAGAACAGAGGGGCGGGGTGAGCAAAGCTCATTATCATTTAAAGACACATGCACTTAAATGGCGTGCTGAATACAGAGTTGTTTTTGACCAGGTAAAATGAGTGTTTTCTTACAATACTAATGAGAATTTTTTATTAAAGTGTATTACAAACTTTTCATTTAGACCCTAAAGAATCATAATAACTTGTACAAATTTTTTATTATATGACCCCTTTAATGTTAACTACATTTAATGCTCTTCCGATATTTATCCTTGTTTTCGCATGGGCCCGGTTGCAGTCTCTTTTTTTCTGTAGCCACTCCGAAGTCCGAACGAAGTCTTTTGCATTTTACAACGGGTGAATCTCCAGTTGTCACTGGTGATTGTCGTTTGAACCTTTCTGGATCCGTCATCAAATTGATAAGTTTAATTATATCAAGTGCGGTGAGAAAAAGCTATAAATCTCCACCTCCAACATCCTCACACGCAATATAGCCTACTAGCCGAGACACCTTTTATGTGTACAGATGTGACGTAATGTCTCAAAGACATGCTCGAATTTCCTGCGTAAATCCACCAGTACCACTGAAATTAAAAACAGTATTACAAGCTTAACGTTTTGAATCGAGCTAAGGCAAGCAGATAGCTTTGGACACTGGCTGGTTATGTACTTGCTCTAAAATTTATTTTGGACTTATGACTCAAATTTTGGAGTGTGCAAAAATAAAAGCTATCATACGGCATCATAATTCTCTGAATAATGTGCGTAAGTTGTTTGAACTATTTTGATAATATTTTTATAGTGCTTTTTTAAAATCTATTTAAAGCTTTAATGTTGTGTTTCAAAAAAAAAAGTCATAATGGTTTGAAATGACATGAGGGTGATTAATAATGTCAAAACTGTCCCATTAAGTCAAGGAAGAGACAAACCTGAAAACAAAACAATACAGACACTCACACTGCAAATCAAAACAGCACAGTGTAAAACTGCATCACTGCAGATGCCCAAAGTTTTTTGCAAATGCAGAAATATTTAGTTGTTAATAATGAATTCAGCAGTGCAGAAAGTGTTTAGCTCTTTTTTTTCTTGCCCAAAAGTCTGTGATTATCCACAAGATTCCACAGAGGTTTGTGTAGTCTAAGGTCCAGTAGAAACAGTTTTACCATAGAAAATGACTTTCCCACATTCTCTTATTAGTGCTTTTTTTCCTTCAGAATCCCCACCCTTCTTTTACCCAACTCTCTTTGTCACTGTTAAAAATATGCATTGATTCGTCTCTGCCTCGTATATTTCCTTCCTTATTTGTATCTCCCAGACAGTTCACATCATCTACCTCCCCATCTTATCCAAATAAAAAAGCACTTCTTGTCCTACTTTGCTCCTGTCTGCCTGGCAGTACCTCAGAGGAAAACATATGGCTATCGAATGATCCGAACCAGAGCAGAACTCAAAACTGAGAAAGCGAGCTGTGACAGTGGGAGAGGGAGCGGCAGTGGAATGCGAGCGAGGAAAAAAATGAGAGAAAAAGAAGCATGCTTGAAGCAAAAGAAGAATGAGCTTTAAAAAGAGAATTGCTGCATTTTAATGAACGTGAACCCAGACACCAGGGTAACCAGATCTTCAGACTATTTTAGGTCATGACTGTTTGTTTGAGTTCATGCCTTGTGATTACATCCATTTCTCATACTCTTCTTTCTCATAAATATATGTTTATCATTTAGTCAGTACAGATTCAGTTTAGAAGAAACAAAATTGGAGTTCCAGTGTGGTGAGTGTTTTTTCTTTGGCTTAATAAATGCTGACCAAGTATGCAAAACTGTTCTGTAAAACAAGTGTTGACTAAACCAGTAATGAGCATCAACCCTTGCCTCTTTCTCTTGTAAATACGAGCAAATGACAAACCAAGAACATCAACAGAGAAAGAAAGGCAAATTAAATCAGGAGAACTCCCTAGCCCAGGGCTCTGAGTTGCAAAGGAGGGGTCCGGGAGATAGGGCTAAAAAACGGGAGAAACCTGGGAAAAACGGTAGTGTTGACAGGTATGCTTTATGAACTACAGAGATGCATTCAGAAAAAAAAATATTTACTGGAATCTGAAGGTGCAAACAAGTCATAACGAGTCAAGTAACAAACAAGAATTCCTGACAGCAGCAACTTTTCTGTGATAAATTGGGATAATATCTGGAAAATTCCTTGTGTGCTGTGAGACTGAGACAGTACATGACTACCCAGGCAACATTTAATGGTGGGGCCATTGTAGACATATTATGGGTTTGAAATATAGGCCCTACATAGGTTTGTCCATACTGGGGCTTATTCAGATAGGGCCGACATAGAACCCATGGATAAACCCGTGTAGGACCCATATTTCAAGCCCATATAACACCTACATGAAATGTTGTCAGGGTAGTTGAATTTATGCTTGACTGAATTTATGCTGCTTATGATGAGATTTTTCTTTTAAATAAATTATTCCCATACCATATCATAATTCTAAAATGTTGAAAATAGTAATAAAGAAAAAGCAGGTGTGTACAAAACTGGCAATTATTTTACTAGTAGTGTCTTATTAAGTAAAAAGTGTGTGTTTCTCTTACTTGGGTCTTCATTGGGAAGATACTGAGGTTCATCAGTGGGTTCCTGAGGGATCTGAGGGATCTGAGGGATCTGAGGGGTCACGGAAAGCTGGAAGATGCGTCTCTCATGCAGGCCGCAGTAGTGATGGTGGAGATGACAGGAGTATAGCCCCTGATCTAGGAGCTGGATGTCTGAGATGATCAGAGAAAAATCTCCCTGCGAGAATGCTGTGGCAGAAATGTTCATCTTTCGTTGAACAAACAGTGGCCCGTAGTGACGCCTCTCACCAGAAGCGTACAGGTCGATGAGTCGATCGGCACGGTCATGTCGGACCCCTGGAGGTTGACGATCCCAGTGCACCACCTGTTGTTGGTCCTCCTGACTGTTGCCCTCGGTCCAGATGGGCCGGCGGTTAACGCAAGGGAGAACCACCGTGCTGCCCACCAGAACCACATACACAGCCTTCTGACCGTCCCAGAACCGCCTCTCCTTACGTGCTGAGAGAAAACCAAAGCTGGATGAGTATGCATTCACTTGAAACAGGCCTCGCAACAGAAGGGGCCTCCGTCTGCTTGAGCTCGAAAAAGTGCCACCAAAATGAATAAAAATGTCTAACAAAAATTAAGATATAAGGGGCAAAAATGTCCCTGTATGAGTTCTTGTTTTTAATATTTATAACAGGAAATCGAGTGCTGTTTTCCCAAATATCAGCACAATTGCAAATGTGATAGCCTACTGATTGTATACAACGGTTCAATAAACAAGACGTTAATGTTAGGTGACTTTCATTTTAGACTTTAAACCTTGTCTATTTTTGCTCTATTTTGCAAAGTTTCTTTGAAACTAAACTGGCCTCAGAATTGCAAAGGCAGTGTCTGAGCATGCATATACGAGTATGTATATATAACTATTATTCAAAAGTTTTTGTACTTAATACTTTTATCAAAAAGTACAGTAAAAGTGCAATATTTTAATTTGTAATAGTAATTCACAATATTACTGTTTTTACTGTATTTTGATCATATAAATGCACCTTGTTGAGCAAAAATGACTTTTAAAAACAGAAAAACAAAACAGATATATATTATGTATTTTAATAATATACATGCATTTGCATATAAAATGTATTTAAACAATAAATATATGCAATTTATTGTTTAAATCTTTTTTAAAAGTTGGTGAATGGAGATGAACAGGACAGGGCAAAATTTTCTTTTCAAACGGCCTTCACATTCTTTCCATTCTTTAATCGTCAGACAGCTCCTTATTTGGCATGAACTTGAACCGTTTGATCAAGAGGCAGGTTAAATGCCAAGAATAGCCGGACAAAAAACCCTAAAATATGAAGTGAGTTTACCAACCTGATTTGGTGACGTTGAGCTGAACTTTGATTGACTCATACAGGTGGCAGTAATGATGATGCAGGTTACAGGAGTAGATACCTTTGTCACTCATTGCAACATCTGTATGAAGGAACCCAGACAAAATGCATTCATTTATCTAGAAGATGAACATTGGGGCTTTGCCTGGAAGTTTTGAAGTGTGAAAATATGGGTCAAAAACAGAGTTTTTGTGGTTGTTAGGCAGAGTTTTCCAAATGGACATACATATAGAGAGATTGATTAACTGTGATATTATTAAGTAACTTTTGTGCTGCCAAAAAGTATCTCACCTTTAATTACCAGTGAAAAGTTACCATCCTTAAAAGCAGTCTTGGGCATGTTAATGCGTCCCTGGTTGTAGCCATTGTAGATGCGCTGGTCTCCAGCAGAAAACATGTCTATAACACGTTCCATTGCATGGTCTGGGCCACTACGAAGTAAATCCCAGTGCACTACCCGTTGGCGGTCCTTTAGGCGGTCTTGGGTCCATACCATGCGCTGACTATGACACTGCAATATCGCCTGTGATCCCTGGGGAGCGCTGATATTGTACATGGCCACCACCACGCCACTGCCATCGCTTTGGCCTAGCGCTGAGACACAAAGGGCAGGTTTCCCGAAAACAGATTAGGTCTAATGATCGAAAAACACTATCATATGTGATTACTTACAGCAAATGGAGCAGTGCTGTTGTTATAAACCATATGTTGCTACAGCAGCAGTAAACTAGTAGTTACAGCATTCTCAGTCCTGTAGATAATGTTCAAAAGTTTTGGGTCGGTAAGATTTTTGAATGCTTTTGAAAGAAGACGTAATTTATTCCTGTGATGGTAAAGCTGAATTTTCAGCATCATTACTCACACTGTATGATCTTCCAGTAATCACTCCGATATGCTGATTTTCTGCTCAAGAATCATTATTATTATTATCAATGTTAAAAACATTGCTGCTTTTTGAGAAAATGTATTTGAACTAGAAATCTATTGTAACAATGTTTACAATCTTTACTGTCACTTTTAATGCATCCTTGCTGAATAGAAGTATTCATTTCTTTAAAAAATCTTACTGACCTTAAATTTTGAATTGAGCTGGTAGTGTATATTTTTGGATAATTATGACATTATGTGAGGTGCTTGATACACTTTTGTTTAAAAATTATATTTTTATGGTTCAAGTTATGCACTTACCAGGGCTGAAGAGGAAGGAAGCCAGAACTGTAAAAATAAGCAAACCGGAAAAACAAGTTAAGATTTAATAAACAGTATTGATCAAGACCACCTCATGAATTTCATCCCACTACGTTAAAGACCAGAGATATTATCACTATTTTCAGAAATCACTGTTTATAATTAGCTTGCAAAAAACAGCAGGCACTACGCAGCACCCAATAGGCTGGGTGCTTTATATGAAGTAATAGTACAGTAATACACAAATACACAGTAATGCACAACGAGATAGAGGAATGCAGTGACAGCCAAGCCATGCAAGTTTCCCTGTTTGTAAAAAAAGCTCTTTGTCAGCAAGCATTTAGGAAAAAACGAGTAGCACCAACATTTTGAATTTGCATCACTTATGTCTGAAAGGACTATTTATGGATGTTTGAGTCTGTAACCCTTAGAAATAAACACCTCTCCTTGCGTCTGCAAGAAGAGTCAAAACACTCACGGCTAATAAAACATTCCTTTGTAATCTAAAGTAAATTTTAGACTTAGAATATAAATATTTAACTAGATATTACCTAAACCCATATTATTCTCATTCACGGAAATTTTAGTCAAGTTGAAGTTCAAATCAACCTTAAAGGGACAGTTCACCAAAAAAGAAAACCGACATTCGCCCTAGCTCTCTTTGACATGCTCATGAGAGAAGAAACAATCTGATTCAAAATCAAATTGGTAACACTTTACAATAAGGTCCTATTAGTTAACGCTAGTTAATGCATAAATTAACGAGCAATACATTTGTTACAGTAATAATTCATCTTTGTTAAAGGGATACTCCACGTTTTTTGGAAATAGGCTCATTTTACAACTCCCCCAGAGTTAAACAGTTGAGTTTTACCGTTTTCTAATCCATTCAGCCGATCTCCCGGTCTGGCTGTACCACTTTTAGCATAGCTTAGCATAGATCATTGAATCGGACAAGACCATTAGCATCTCTCTCAAAAAAATGACCAAAGAGTTTAGATATTTTTCCTATTTAAAACTTGACTCTTCTGTAGTTACATCGTGTACTAAGACCGACGGAAAATGTAAAATTGCGATTTTCTAGGCTGATATTGCTAGGAACTATACTCTCATTCCTGCGTAATAATCAAGAAACTTTGCTGCCGTACCATGGGTATAGCCATATCAGCCTAGAAAATCGCAATTTTACATTTTCCGTCGGTCTTAGTACACGATGTAACTACAGAAGAGTCAAGTTTTAAATAGGAAAAATATCGAAACTCTTTGGTCATTTTTTTGAGAGAGATGCTAATGGTCCTGTCCGATTCAACGATCTATGCTAAGCTATGCTAAAAGTGGTACTGCCAGACCGGGAGATCGGCTGAATGGATTAGAAAACGGTAAAACTCAACTGTTTAACTCTGGGGGAGTTGTAAAATGAGCTTATTTCCAAAAAAAGTGGAGTATCCCTTTAATGTTAGTTAATAAAAATACAACTACCATTGTTAATTCATATCAGCTCAGGTCCATTGAATAATATTAACAGATACTTTTGATTTTAATACTGTATTAGTAAATGCTGAAATTAACATTAAGATTATTAAATGATTATTAAAAAGTATTTTTCATAGTTAGTTCATGTTAACTAATGTAGATTACCAATGTTAACAAATTGATCCTTACTGTAAGTGTTAACAACAAATCAATTCCTTTTTTGATTCAATCGACAAATAAATAGTCAAATGAATCACTGAATCAGCAGGTTAAAGCTCACTGGATTGGAATATTATCAGGGAATAATGACTCGCATGCATGTTTCACAGTTATCGTAAGGTTTCAGATGATTTGGAAAATAGTGCACAATGGGCTACTTTTAATAAACTATTTTTTTTTTAAACAACATGAGGTGAGTAAATGACAGAATTTTATGAACTTTAAGACTAAGGGAGTGGTTGAACGGTCCCAAATACTCTTGCATTAAGAGGGTCTGGGAAAATCCAACCACTCCCATAGTCATAAAGTGGTAACATTTTCTGTGCTTCCTTTTTCAACATGCTACAAATATAAAAGATTTATCTTAAAATGGGTTGGTTTATTTGTTTTTAAATTATACTCGCACAACCCACACGCTTAAAGACATACAGTACAAAACAAAAGCAGACACTCTGTAGTGTTTTAGCGTTTCACAACATTGTGAAACAGCATTTCATGAAAATTCAGAGCAGTGTAGTCTTTTTGCACAGCTGTGACTACCATTCATATGACTTCACTGGAATAGTCATCTGTCACTGTCTGCACAATAGACAGTTCCTTTGAAAGGCAGCACAAAATATTAAACTTTTTAAAAACTTCTACAACTTCTACTTTTTTTCTCATGGGATTTCAACTCTATGGTCTTTGAGGGTTGTTGCATGTCATAATGATTTTGTGTCAAATGAGAAAAAAGGAAATACTTTTGAGAATGCACAGCAAATCCTGAGGGCAATAGAAAGGCAGTAATAAGGATGTGTTAGAAGCCAGAGAAACCGCAAACATCAGAGTGAAAGGCAGAGGAGGTGGAGGGAGAGGGTCAAGGGTTTGGAATCTGCTGAGGAAGCACTTTGAAATGCAGCGGCTTGTCCGTACGCATATTTCATTCACAGACGCACACTCATATTCACACTAACGTGTTGCGGGCAAAGAGACACCTGCACACGAGAATGTGACCCTACAAAACTGCATCTCACTTTCTATGTCTTTCTCATATTACATTCTTCATTCAAATTAAAGGGACAGTTCACCCAAAAATTACAATTCTGTGCCATTTGCTTGCTCTCATGTCGTTCCAAACCTGTGAGACTTTCTTTCTTCTGTGGAACAGAAGAATATTTTAAATAATGTTCGGGTCCAAACAACACTGGATCCCATGAAGAAGAAAAAAACACTGGGATATTTTAGAAATACCTTCTTTTGTGTTCAAAAAGCAGGTTTGGACATGAGGGAGAGTAAACTTTTGGGGTGAACTTTCCCTTTAAGCTTTTTACAATAAACATGCAATATGTCATGTAGTGGATTTTTCCCCTAAAACCCGACTATCTAGCGTCTACAAATCAACACTTAATAAATAAATCTGTTGCGTCTTCTCATCGACACAGAGCGTCTACAAATCGACACTTAAAGGTATAGCGGAGGATTTACTTTTTCCGGGTGGATCATCAAGACTATTGGTCCTCCTAAGTGTCAATCATTCTGGTGATATGTTTACGTAAGGCCGTCGTACGTGCTCGTGCACACGATTCACACGATGGCGTGTGCTCAAAACACAGGTTGGGCTTCCCACTGATGCCTCAGTCGCGAAGTTTCTACTTGACAGGTAAAGTTTGGCATGCTATTTGGAGAAATCCATTTAAAATCACTGCTAGTAAAAGTTAATGTAAGCTATGATTAGCTCGTGCATGCTCTCTCGGGAGCAGGTAGAGTGTTGCGTATGTGCATGTTTTCAAAAAGTGGAGAGGGCGGTTCTTTTCTAAAATTCGGGAAAATCCTCCGCTATACCTTTAATAACCTTTATATTCCAGCTCTTTGCGTCTTCAGTCGACAACTGGCCGAGTCTCTTACCCTAACTTACTTGCTTCCCTAAACTGACCTGTCTGGGGTGTCTCCAAATGGACACCCAACTCTGTACCTGTGTCTCGTCTCCTGGCGACGTCCCCACCTGATATCTGAGTCTCGTCTTCAAATCGACATCCCCACTTGGATATCTCACCTAACTTGTTTTCCCCTTACTAATTAGTTTTCTAATGTCCTTTAAATGCTTTAATGTCCAGCAAATGTCCTTTAAATGCTTTAATAACGTTCGGGAGAGTCTTCAAGCAGTTCTCAGAGAAACTCTCCCAAGAAGAATCAAGGCTTCAGGATCTCAGACAAATTCCATTGAGACATCCCACCGTAAAACACATATACAACAGTTTTTATAGTATAGAGGTATGACATAAATGTCAGGCTGCATTACATAATTTCCCCACTATTTGATTAGTTCTTCATATGCAAACCCCTGTTACTAGGTAAAGCGAACTCTGATCTTGTGATGACTTCATCTGTTAATCACAAGATTCTAACAGACTGTCTAGTTTCATTTCCCAAAACTATGTTATTTTTACATACATACGCACACGGTCAAAGTAAAAAGTTTTCCATTGGTTTCGTCACAGTACATCCTGTTCCATTGTTAGATGTTAAATAAGGTTAGATGTTAGAAACATGGTTAGTTTAATATACAGTTATATATATATATATATACATACATATATTATATATACATTAACTTGACAAAATGTTTGAACAGATTATCAGAATGGGGATGAAATAAGTTTAAAAATGAATTTTATTAAACTTGTCTCACTCTCTCTTTCTGCAGCAAATGTTCCATTTTCTAAGTCTAAAGTCGGGGCTCAGATGTTCTTCTATTACATTCATGGAACACAGCTACAAAGGAACTGAATATAATTTAATAAATAAAGAACTATATTTTTTAATGATGGAAATGATTTCATAAATAACTCTACACCTGAAAAAAATGTCAGTGTTCCTAATCTCAGCCAAATAGAAAAGTCTGAGCAGTGTTGTTTGTCAGGCCTGGGTATATTTAAAAGCCTGGTAGGCAAGGTTTGTTTACATGAGTTAAAATACAGTAGACTTTTGTTGTCTTACAGACCTGCTGGGTGTGCAGAATCATAATGTTATGGGATTTTCCACTCAAAATAAAAACTATAATAACATGTCAAGTGTATTCATTTAAGCTGTATGGTCAAGATAAGAGAATATAGTAAGGATACTGAGCATTTTACTTCAGTAAGTCAGTGTACCAAATCATTTTAGAAGTTAATATGGAGGCAAAGACAGGTTCAGTTCAAACAAGGGTTAGTTTAGCATGAAACATCAAGCTCCAACTAAAAAAAAGAAAGAATTGCCAATTTTGTGAGTCTTAACTCACAAAAAAAAAGTTGAATCATAAGATTATAATGCTGACTCAATCTACAATAAGATGAGTAAGTCTAAATAATAGGCCTACATCTTCACTTGCTTTAAATAAAACCTTATGTCTTTACTGTTTGTGTCAAGTGAATCACACTGAATCACTCTTGAGTTCTAAACATGCAATTCTAGGACCAATGTGTTAGGTAAGGGGAATTTTCTTGATTCATTCTGCTTTCAGTGCAGACCTCAAAAAGAATAAACTTCGGCTCTTGGTGAACCATCAGAGACTTTAACAAAGCCATTGTGGATAAACCTCTTGAAGAAAAGAAAATTCCATGCCACATTGAGGAATTTATTAGACAGAATTTCCAGAATTATAGTTCCTTTGCTTGTTTACCCTTATATGTGCTTTACTTTTGGTGCTCATGTCATGCAACTCGGGTTTGTTTGGAGCAGAACCTTTTCTTTGGTTTAGTTCAAAACAAAGTCATCAGTTTTGAATTTATCTGCGCCAGCTGGTTTTAGCATTTGGGTCTGGGTCTCAACAGTGCAAAATACAGACTGAAAACCCATTACATGACATTATTAAACGTTTAAACAGAAGAGAATATTCACAAACATGTACAATAACTCTCAAGAGACATGCAAAGATATACACACTCAGGTGAGGGGAGAATAACCTGACATGTTTCTTGTACATAACCCTCCCACACAAACACTCATACTTTGATGTATTTAATCCAAAATGAGGCTATACATTTTTAGGAGTCTGTTCAAATAGCCTACGTAATAAACAATCATTTATCCGTTATTCTATCAGCAGTCCATGTAAATAGAACCACGATATAACTTAAAGAACAACAGTAACTTTGTTTCAACTGGATAAATCAGATACTCACTTTGAGCCAAGAAAAGCGCTCGAGCGCACAAGGGAACAGCCAAGTTCTTCATGGCCGATATCCTCTTGGTTTGATCACACTATTATATGTTTAAAACAATATAGAGACGAATTAGCAGGCTTTATTCACCTGACAAACATTTATCGCGAAGGAACACTTGCTGTTTGTCGACCAGCGACATCAGCAGCATCGGCAGCAATCTGTTCTACTGACCCACCTTCAGTATTCAGTCCCTCCGCATGGCCTGCCCCCTTTAACACCAACAACAAACCCCTCAGATACTGTCTTTGTTCATATTCCTCTAATCCAGCAGGGGTATGAAATAAAAATAGTAGCCTACTTCTGAGAGCAAATATGAAAACTTCAAGCACAGTTCTCGTAAGAAAATGAAATGCCCAACAGAAAGTCGACATATTCAAATGTTTGTTTTCAGAACTTCGTGTAACAGTTTAGAGGCACTGTTAAAAGTATTAATATGAGGACAGTAATGACAGTTATAGCAGTAGGTAGTTAAAATAGTTCCAGAAATAATTAACTTGTGCGTTCCCAAATAGAAACTTAAAATAATAACTCCCAATAGAAAGAGTATTTGCTCATACAACTTTTGCGTTCTCTAATTTTTTTTTTTTTTTTTTTCGAGAATTGATACCCGAGAACTTTGTGTTCGCTTGCCAAAGCAAAATAGTTTTCCCTGACAAAACTGTTCCGAGCGAACGCTAAGTTTATATGAGGAACGCAAAAAAAAAAAAAAAAAAATCACTAAATTATACGATCTGGATTGTTTTTCTTTTCTTTTCTTTTGTTTTTTATTATTAAAAACGTATTTTGTATGTAGCAATCTGTTATTTGTAATATTTTACAGATGATCATTCAATTGCATAGTGCATATTGTCTTTGATATACACTAGCTAGCCTATGGCAGAGACGTGTAGCCTAACACCTGGTAATAATTACTGATGGTGCCTCAGTCGCTGTTTCATCAAGGTGTTGTTGGTGTGTTTACAGGCTTTGCTCGTAGCATGGTTATGGGCCACATTGCAGACTCAGCTCCCGCAACGAGCAATAAAACTATAGGGAACAAACAATCAAGACAGCCTCATTCTCCTAAGAACCCAAAGACGTCTGCCAGCAAAGAGAGAAGGGGCTACTGTATTTCTAGCTAGGCCTACTTTATAATGATGTAAAAGCAGCCTTTGGGATTCATGCTCTTAAAACGAACAAGCAGTTATCATTTCACCAAATATTTACGGAAAACCGAGTTCAGTGCTAAATTATAAGTGATATTGTGATAACTGATAAACTGCATGTATAGCACATTTGTTTCTGAATAGAAAGAATACTAAGTGCCTTAGTTGATTTAATCTTTTGGCCTGCTAATATTTTGGGTTTACATAAAAATGAAGATGATGATGGAAAAAATGAGTTAAGTTGCATGACCACATATTTTTCCATCAGCTGTACAAACAACAAATAAAGTCAAAGATTTCATTAAAAAAAAAAAAAAAAAAGTTTAAAACTTTAAAAGTAGATCTTTGCTGCCACCATCTGGATTAAGTAAATATTGCAATTATTTGACAGGTCAACAGCTCACCAAAAGGATCCCGTTCTGCACTGCGCTCTAAAACCATGCTGCTAGCAAAGATTACAAAAAAGAAAACCTGCACATAATGTAACTAAAGCTATTAAAAACATGATAAAGTTGAGACACAGATGTGCTGTAAGGACATAAACATAGGATTACTCGGTGCAGTCACTATGAGACACATGTTGTTGTGAGTTGTGACGTCCATTTATGGAATATCTTCTCATTAACAATAAATTAAATCATTCATTCAGTTATGTAAATAAACAAAATAGACACATTTTGCTAGTGGATTTGTCATTTGAAGCATTTTAATTAGAAGTTTGTGTTTTGTTTTCTTTCTTTTGAGAGCATTGTGCAAATTGGTAACCTGTAAATATTGAAGATACATACATATGTAAACTGATCAAATCCAAGACATGGATTCAGCCCTTATTATGATGTCAGAAGACAAATTAGAGACAGTGCCAAAAAGGGACATAACAATCAAAAGGCATCAACAATAAGTATATTTTCTACAAAACAAAGCAGGTTCAATAAATACCATATTTACAGAACACTGGAAAAAAACAAATGCATGCAAGTTGATTTTTATTGTGGCGTTTGAAGCAAAAGTAGTCCACAGTTGTTCTTTTATTGAATTTTTTTCACAAGTGTGATTCAGTAAATTACTACAACCTAAAATAGTCAATCTATTTTAGGTGTTTCAGGAGCTATTTCATCTAGCAAAAAGCCCTTAGGACTCAGAGGTTAAATGATTTTTCTGTCCATCAAACAATTCATTCTAGGATTAAGAGTGCTTTAGAGTTTATATTCATACTTTTTTGTGTGTGATAACATACCTCCACAGGGCAGTAATGCATGAAGTACACATTAGAAGTTAGAAAGAACATGATTTTTTTCCTGTGCCTTTTACTCTGCAAAAGCCCTGACTGTTGCATCGTTAAATAAAAATTGATTAACTCAAGTCTTTTATTCATTGTCAGACAGGTATTATACAAAAATGCTTGTCTTTGTATGTATGACCCTTCAACTTTATAGTTAATATTAAATTACTGAATTATGGTCATGGCTTTTAACTGAGAGTTCCACAGCGTTCTCCCTGGACCTCTTCCTGTCACTGAGTTGTATGTCCCCATGGGTACACGTTTTCGTAGATGTAGACATGGTTTAAGTCCCACCAATAGACCAGCTAATGGCATCAGCTTCATTTACTCAAAAATTAAACTTCCCTAGAGGCAGAAAAAGCAGAATAGGGTTAGTATAAATAGCAAATTCATAATATATCTGTAATGTGATCTTCTTTATACTACTTCAAAGTGGCTGGTAATAATTATAGTGTTTCGTAACACCAAATCCTTCACTAAAACATCAAGGAACAATTAGAGACCCTCCACTAGGTAAAAATAGATACAATACATGGAAAAATCAGTATTCTAGATGCAGTCATTCTCTCTGAAGTTCAAATTCTCTAAAAACTCTGGGTGGAGACTGAGATCATTAGATAAAACACACTCGGGACAAAAGCCCCTGGATGTTGAAATGCCAGTTTCCCACAGACTGCTAGACAATAGGGGTTTGGCTGTCCTGTGCCTCACTGACGGAGATTACTGTGTCCTCGCCCTATTAAAAGCTATATCAGAAGAGCACATTATCTTCTAATGAGTCCACACTGACAGATAATAATGTGCCACACTCTGCGGTGAACATTAACAATGAAGAGGACATGTCTGGACAATGAGGGGCAACCCGCAGGAACAATCTGTCAGCAAGCTATTAGTGATTTTGGGGGTACATCCTAATGTCTAGTGTTGAAATCTCTTGATAGCAACTTTATGGAAATGGCTAAATTACCATGTGCAGTTGATGAAGAAAGACAAGGACTAAGCGGCTTGCTTTAATTGCAACTTGCTTGTGGACACACGACTGAAACTATAAACTTTTGCATTATATTTTAGGACCTTTTCATGACTTTCATAAAAAAAATTCTACATTGATAAATAAGAATTTTCTTGAGCAGCAAATCAGCATATTAGAATGATTTCTTAAAGGGATAGTTCACCCAAAAATGAAAATTCTGTCAGTAATTACTCACCCTCATGTTGTTCCAACCCCGTAAGTGAATGGGCCTCCTTCTCTCTGGGCCTCGAGTCTTTTCACGTAGCGTAATAGCGTAGCGCGTCTGTGTTGCACGTCACCACGTAGGCTCACTATTGGGCGACGCTGGCCATGTGTGTGATACGTGGTGACGTGCAACACAGACGCGCTACGCTATTACACTTCGCGAAAAGACTCGAGGCCCAAAAAGTATTCTCGTCGCTTTATAAACTTAAGATTGAGCCACTGGAGTCACTTGGACTATATTAACAATGTCTTTAATACAATTTCTGGGCCAGCAAGTTATAGTGTCCATAAGCCTGTGGAGGAGTGATCCAGCACTCAGATTTCATCAAAAATATCTCTTAATTTGTGTTCCGAAGATGAACGAAAGTCTTACGGGGTTGGAACAACATGAGGGTGAGTAATTACTGACTTTCATTTTTGTTTTTCATTATTCATTATTGTTTTTATAGTATTTTGGATCAAATAAATGCAGCCTTTGTGAGCATAAGAGACTCTTACCATCACCAAACGTTTGAATGGTAGTGTACTTTAAAATTACAATATTTAAATTTATATTTTTCCATTACTGTAATGATTATTATTATTATTCATATTACAACAAGCTACTATGGAGCCCCTAAAGGAACATGGTGATGGAAAATAATATTCTTGCGAAGATGCATTTAAATATCTCATATTTTTCCACCATCATGTCCCTTTAGGGGCTCCATAAGCTACTGAAGACTGGGGGAGAATGATTCTGAAGAATCTAGTCACAAAAAAACTAAAACCTAAATTAGGCTTCTTATCTTTGTGTAAAATACTTAATTCTTAATTGGAGTTAAGCATGACCTAAATGTGTGAAACATTAAGAGTGATTGTAGACTTACGATGCTGTCAGTGTTGAATTGAGCACCATGGTAGCACGTATCCTGTGTAACTGAGCCACAGTCAGTTTTTTATGCTGCTGATGTGGCTGCTGGGAAAGCACCAAGTCACTCTTTTCCTCCAGACCACCAGAGGGGAGTGTCTCAATCTCTGTAATCTCACAGTCTGCCTGGCCATTGGGGCAGCTGAGGGTCCTTTGCACATGCCTGGCCTCTGCTCTCCTAAGAGTGCTCGTCAGTTTGCCCGACAATGCTTTTGGATCCTCACGGAGGCCTTCCTCGTCCATCTGGAATAACTCAGAGCTTTGAGACGTCTGTTTGGCAAGGTGTGTCAAGCTCTTGCTTACATTGTTCCTGCCAGAGGGGCGGAGAGGACCGGTGAGGCATTGAAGGAGGTCATCTTCGGAGCGTGACCTGAGGGTAAAGTGCTGCAAGTAGTCTGGGCGGGGCTGGACGGGCGAACGGCGCCGCAGCGTTTGGGAACGACAACCCATGACCTGAGACATCCCAGAAAAGTCACTCTTCTGCCCGAGCTCCTCATTGTTCGCATGGTCATGGTCTAAAACGTAGGACTCATTTACAGTAATCTGGGAGCCATTCCAGGTTATTGAATCCTCCTCGTCACCATCTTCGTCATCCTCAAATCCCTCTTCTTCCTCCCCAGCATCGGTCTCCTCTCCCTCGCTCTGGAAAACCGCTCTCTTTAAATCAAGTTCTGTTATCAGGGACTGAGGTGAGAGAGTTCCATACGCACTGTCTATAGAAAGAGAACGACTTTCTGCATCCAAGTCCGTTGTGACCAAATCACCCAGACCTTCCAGAGTTTTGCTGTCTAGAGTAGTAGAGTAGGAATCCCGCAGGCTTGAAGAATCAGACAGCTGGGGATTTTTTAACGATGCAGTCTGAACAGCCGACAAGGACCCGACCTCATCCGCTTCTTCCATGGCAGCCACGGAAAGGGTTTCTGTGGAGCCATCGGAGTGACTTGGTGAAGGAGAGAGGCTTTTGGAAAAGAAAATTGATATGTATTAGAGTGCTTGATGTACTTTGCTCTTTCACAAAATGTATTGTGCAATTTTTGCATTCCGTTGGATATGAACAGTGTTGGGGGTAACGCATTAAAAGTAACTCGGGTTCTGTAATCAGATTACTTTTTTCAAGTAACGCATTACTTTTACATTTACAGAGTTACTTTACTTTTTCAAATAAGTAACACAAGTTGATTTGTTTTCCCATTTATTTACTGACAGATCTCGTCTGTCAGTAACAAAAATATTAGTGTGCGGCTGTGCGCTGTCTAAACATGATGGTTATTGTAGTTTTAGACTAAATGTGAGTATGCATTTACTAATCTCACATGCACAATAAAAGATTCAGTATTCCTCAAAATGAATAAAATCAGTGAAATACAAAATCGCAAACCTCCAATAATTAAATATGTTAAATAAAACAAATATTTGTATGCATTTAATCTCACTTTATTGATAAATGAAGGCTGCTGACCTTCGATGATTCGGTTAAACCATAAGCAAAAATTACTTTAGATTTTTGAAGTGTTAAATCTTCGTCTGCAATACAGAATGGCAGCACAGCTGAAAGGTTTGTTTGAGCTGCGCAGGAGTGAATTTGCATTTCCTCCAGTCTTATTATTTAAATTTTGGTGTAAAAGGGCCTTTACATTTGCCCAAAAATAAAATCGCAAAAGTAACGTAACGCATTACTTTTCTTAAAAAGTAACTAAGTAACTTAGTTACTTTTTAAGGGAGTAACGCAATATTTTAATGCATTACTTTTCCAAGTAACTTTCCCCAACACTGGATATGAACCCATGTTCTTGCCATTGATGCCTACAGGAATAATCTATATATAATCTCAATATATAGTATATAAGGAATCATTTATAAACAGTACCTCTTGTCTAAAGGGTCTCGGTGCTGTAGTGATGGAGAGCTGGAGGTGGACATGCTGCTTTCCGTCTCATCCTCATCTCTGTCATCTGTGTCATCTCTCTGGGCCTCAGAGCGAAGTCTCTGAAGCTGGTTCTGCATGGAAAAACTCTTCATATTAAAACTAGCAAGCAAGCCCAATGGTTTTAAGAAACCAACCATTAGCAACCAAACGTTTGCAGTGTGTTATTGAATTCTAATACCTGTGCGTTGTGGATGGCCTCAATCCAGCTGCGGCCCTGAGTGCCACTGTTGGCCTGAAAGCAATAGGAGGCCACTGCACAGCGAAACTCATTGAGGTAGATAAGGAGGAAGCTTCCTGGGTCTTTCAGCTCTCGGCACACTACGTTATGGATGACGAGAGGCTGCCGGATCACCTTCACTTTCTCCACACGCTTCACCGGCTTAGTAATCAACAAAACGTCAGTGAACAGGAAACCGTACACATCCATCTGTCGGAAACAGGAGGTAATGGAGACCGGTGAGAAGCTTTTAGACAACTATTGGCTGTAAGTTAAAAATCTATTTCTTACTAAAGTGCACTCAGAAATGCTGGCTCTGTTTTAAGAAATAAAAACAAGAAATCGTACCCTGCTCTCTTTCCCCTCCTTCATCTTCAGTGCTCCCTCTAAGAGCAGTTGACGGGTTTCTTCAGGTGGGGCGCCCATCACTGGAGCGGTCAGGTCAAAGTTATTATATTCCCTGAGGATCTGAAGGATCAATGCATGATGGATGATTATAGAAACATCAAAGCAGGTAATGGAGTTGCAACTTGTTTTTTCAGTAAATGACAAAATACACCCAAGATACAAGATCTCATATAAACGACATACGAAAGCCTCAGTGTCTCACCCTCTCCACTTCCTCACTGGCCCCCTCCACGGACTCATACGCCTCTATACGTCCAGCGATGGCAGCCAGCTTCTGTTTTTCCTCCCTTTGTCTCATTTCTGAGTCCACACTGTTAATGAAGCATTCAACAGCAGCCACCTGACCAAAAAAATAAATATTCAATATAGTATAATAATGAAAAAAGAAATAAAAAATGATAAATAAAAATACATATATTTTTTACCCTAAATACAGTGCAGTAGAGTTCAAAATGTTTATATATGTTTTAATGTTTTTATATTTTTATTAGCATAACAATTTGATTGAAATAGGTTTAAGAATATCTTGCCACAACCCTACAAAGGATAAGTGGTTTGGAGAATTGATTGAGGGATAGAAGTATATCTAAAATGTTTATTCTGCAATAATATAATATAATTTAAACTGTGTCCGAGTTTAAATTCCTAGATTTTTTTTTCTCTATTCAAGAATTTAACGTGGCCTTAGACTTTTGAACCCCACTGTATATTTATACTATACTTATATTCTTTAAAATTGTGTTAACTTATTCTATCTATTTGTTTTTCGCTATTTCATAATATTATAGATAATTTCATTCAATTTGGCATTGATTGGCAATTCCAGTGGCATTAATACACTATTGTAAAAATCATTCAAATAAATGATATGCTACTGAATAACGTGCACATGTGTTCTATTTCAATTTTTTTTTAAAGATTTAATCTCTTACCATTCTGTTAATGGCCTCACGAGTTGGCGGGTCATCAGTCTTTTTCAGCACGCTCTTGAGTAGCAGTGGGTATTTAGTGAGTCTTTGATGAGGCTTCACCAACATGTCTGTCAGCTTCAGCCGGTTGCACTGTTTATGAGTTTCTGCCCACTACAGGATGGAAAAGTTTATTGAAAGTCTCATTTGGTGAACAATCATAAACATACAATCACAGCACAAGCAGACCATGAGGAAATCACTCAGTCATAATGAGGGTGCTGTTACAATACAGGTTATTATGCTAAAGACCTCTCATATATCTCTCTCATATACAATAAACCATCAGAGGTGCCTTTATATTTCCCGCCAGACTAAATCCTTCAAAGGTTAAAGAGCAACCAGATATGGATGGTAATAATTACTCACAGTTACATATATTCTGAAGAGCTCATTGTCTTTCAGTAAAGTGCGCATGTACTCCATACAGCCTTCTTCTTCCATGCAGTAATGGATATAGGGCTTGAATCTGAAACCAAACTGCATACAAAAATGTAATCAGGTCAGTGAAATTTACAGATCTAAAGTCTTAAAAAAATGGAAGTGAATGAGTGAAAATACTAGTGTCTCCTTTGTGAGATATTGTGCACACTTACAGTACTGAAACCCTGATGTAGTTCAGTGGGGTTGAGCACGGTTCTGTTCTGTCTGGCTTTCTCTAGTGCTGGCAACATGACCTCAGCCCACAGGGATGTATGCAGTTGCACAATGTCCTGAATGTTACTGAAGAGACGCACAGGTTCGACTTCACTCAGTAAACCACTCTCCTGAAGGTTCAGCAGGCCACATAGAAACAGCTGGTGAAAGAGGAAGGGAATGTGTGATTATATCGTGCTATAAAGTGTCAGATCTAAACGGTCACAAGTCACATAAAAGTATCATAAATGCTACAGTCAAAATAGCTCTAAAAAAGATTACTATTGTAAATTACTCATATGGACATGGTTGAAAACCATGAGACCTATTTCAATGGCATTATCACATATTTACACAGATTATACAAGGACGATGCTAATGAATTTATCAGCAGGTTCTTACATCGGTAATGACGTGCAGTTTCTTGATGTAGTCTGACTCTGTCTGCAGCAGTTCCCATATGGCCTCTTGCTGATGGCATTGACGTCTGGTTAAAATCTACAAGACAAAAATTAAACATTTAAAAACAAACCCAATCAAAAATATATATGTTACAAAAGCATAAATAAATGCTGTTCTTTTAAGTTTTCTATTCATCAAATAATCTAGAAAAAATGTCTCACAGCACAACTGTTTTCAACACTGATAATAAGAAATAGAGTGATAATGATAATGTATAGTTAAAAAAATGGATTTCATTGTTGGGTCATTGTTAATATATTCTGCTTGTCTTGGGACTGATCTGAAAAAAGAGTGTGGTGTAGACTTTGCTTAATAATTACAAAAAATTCACTGTTTTGTTACTTTAGTTACTCTTACAAAACCGATCACGGAAAGAGCAATAAAACATCCACCTCCATGACACTGCAAAGCCCTAACACAAAAACATCAATGGAAAAACTGAAGTTATAAAACCATTCATAACTGATTATGGTCATTAATCTGACAGGTTTATCATTGCACATAAAGTCAGATAACGTTGATCCAGCATGTATTATGGGTTATAACATCCTAATTGATCTATATAAAAATTCTCAAAGCAATGCTCTGGGTGTGAGGGGAGTGCGTTTACCTCAGGATTCTCCAAAAGTTGCTTCCAGCTTTCTTCTAGCTCCAGGTTGGGCTCCTCTTCCCATGAGTCTCTGTGGAACGAGAGCTGCGGTGGCATCTTGGGTAATCCGAACATAGTGTATGAGTATAGCTTACTCTGCAGCTGTTCCGCACGATCACACTCCTGAGAAGAGAAATTTAAATATTAAATAAAGGGGAAATCAAATAATGAATCATTAAAAGTCTATTAATGATTATTAACTATTTTGTTTAAATAAACTAAAAATAAAACATAATTTTAAGTGAATTTAGACGTCACACCATTGTAATGTACAGTATGAAAATGGTTGAATAATGGACTAAATTCAAGTGAGCATTAGATAAAGCAAAAAATAGCATGATAAATTAAATATTCAATATTGACAGATAAATTACATTTTTAATATAATCTGATAATGATATGGTACTGATATACAGTATTGTGCATCCCAAGCATAACATCAGCTATTCAAAATAAGAACAATTGGAAAATTATGTCTTTATTTTACTTCATATGTGTTATGTTTAATATTAGACACAAAATGATTACTCATATTATTTTTAACACTGTAGTGTATTGTTTGCAGCATGGAGTAAATCTCAAGACACATTTAATGATCTCATAAGCCATCGTCACCCCCAAGCAGGCATTGTTGTCCGTACCGGACCAACGTCAAGCTATTATATGGGATTTTTACAAGAGTCACAGAGAGGAAGAGGTCCCGGCCTGAGCTTTGACCCCAAGTTTACACTCCCTACGCAACCAACCTAAATCTCTAGGGCATGCAAACAAAAACACACCAAAGGTCCCTGCACGTGAGGGAAAACTGAGCGTGGACTTATAGGAAAGGTCTACTTGTACATTTTCCTGTTTTTGGTCCACTGTTAAGTGGAGCAATACTTTGACAAATTGATATCTCTTCCTTAGTGGTTAAACACTCGCTCAAGTGTGAAATGCAAAAAGCTTGCCAAGAATATGTAAGTGCTTGTTTTGCATATGAGAAAGTGCCTTGCAAATGTAAAACAACCCTTGGATGCTCCCAGATGCTGACCTTCCCAAGAGAGCCGTTTCCTGAGTTGGAACTGAAGAGGCCGCTGAAACGGCTGGCAGCGCGGTTCCTCCAGCGGTCTGTACCCATTATAGATCCAGGGAGAGAACCACTCAACTGGGATACGGAGTCTTGATTGGGGACGCTGGCCTCACCCAGAAACTCCGGCATGTTCTTTCGCCGACGCGCTTGACCCTGTCACAGACAGAAAGTGAGAGGGAGATAGAAAAAGAGAGGCAATGAGAAAAAGTAAAGGTAAACACAGAACAATGTTTGAATTGAGGCGGGGGCTGGGGTGGCCCTGGACCCCTCATAAGAGTTGAAGGACAAAAAACACAAAAGAGAATATAAATATATAAATACATAATATAATTTTAATTTTATATTAAATAAAGTATTATAATTTAAAAAACTATATTAAACTAACTTTAAAACTATATTTTTGTTTGATTATTTACACACTTGAAGTACTTAAATATCTCTGACACAAATTAACCTCTTATTGCTTTCTGAAAGAAAAAAGAAAAAAAAACACTGACAGAAATGTTGCATATTAAACTATTTTATTTGTACTTGCAAACTAAGCATAGGCAAACCGAATTGACCAACAATGTAACAATAGTCACAGAGGAAATGCATCTGTCATACAAACTTTGACAAGAAGTCAAAGCAGCAAACTTTGTGAAGTCTTCGGGCTAAAGTACGGAATGTAAAGTGCCAGAAGTAGCCCGGCTCTGACAGGTAAGGAAGTGCAAACAAAACACTCAGGACATTTATACATAAACAACGACAGGTCTGTTCCCAGACCATCTTTATACATTCAGGGACATCTTTCACCTGAAGATGGGAAAAAAAAACTTTGTTGACCTTAGGGAGCATATTCAGCTGTCAACAGGTGAAAAGGCCATGTGGGTTTTGCCAACATTCTCCGCACAGAAAGGTTGAAGCATTAGAGACTTGACTGACAAGAATTAGCGAACCCTTTGACCCGAGCGAGCGAGAGGAACCCTTCGGCAACAACAGGAAAAGAGGCAAGGCATGTCTCGGAAAACAGGGGAAAGGTTTTTCCCTGTTCACGACAATGGAGAGAAATGAAGAATGCGTGAGTGTAGTGGGGAAAGCCACTCAATGTCCCTTGGGGCTCATTACTTGGACATTGTGTTCTGATGATGCCTTTCTTTTCAGTGGAAAATGCAATTACAATGGGTTAAAAACAAACCTTGCATTTTTCGTCAGAGAAAGATCTTGAAGATCTTCAGGCCAATTCATTCGTCAATGTTCTGGGCCAATGCCAATGTTTCTGAACAGACAGAATGTTTTGTGCCAAAAGCCAATTTGTTGCTTACCCAGATCGATAAACAATTCTAGATCAAGTCAGTATGCTCTTAGCTTTTTGCTCTGATCAGATAAATTCACTCATCAGATTTCTGATTTCTGAACAGCACGGATCAATCAATGCTCCCCTACTTGCTGCATATGACAGACCATCCTGGTTGCAGAAAACTAATTAAAGTCATCCTTCAAATATGACAAGCTGATTGTCTTGGTCTATGCCCATCCGAAGAACCTGTTTGACTCATTTGTTTGGCTAGTTTCTCTCTGAGGAACACAAAGTCAACATTGCACCCAGCCAGCATTTGAAGATGTTATATTTCCAAGAGTTATCAGAGAAAAAGTAGATTTTGGCTTATTCACTAATAAAATCCCTTTTAAAACAAGCCAATATGCTTGATGAACCCATAACATTTCTTATATTTATAAAGAGATGGAGAATTCAATTATGAAGAGCAATGCAAGCGCTGCGGCTGCAGGCAAAATCTTTCCCCCCATTAATTCCCAGACAGGCAGTCCTTGAACATTCATATTTGATTACAAAAAGATTGAACCATGCACATAAAGCCTAAGTGTCAAACACAGAAGACAAGCGATAATAAGCTCACCGTAGATGTCAGAGGCATTTCCAAGGCAGTCCACAGCATTGCACGGCATCAAAAGAGAGCCAGGCCCATGCTGCGCCCAGATTCAATCTCCTACAACCTGCTTCCCTCCTGCACCCTCACAAAAGCTACATTGATGTCAAAGGACTAATGCATTTAAATCCACTTCTACAGGCTCGTCGGCTTGCGCGTATACGTGCGTGCGAGTGAACCTGAAGGAGGCTGAGAGGACTGAACGGTAGAACGCTGCATTGCTGAGGAGGGCTGGCCGGGTGTCATAGTAACTGCAGAATCCTGCCCTCCTATTGTGTGAACAGGAAGAGAGGGGAAAGGAGCAGGGGAGGAGGAGCTCCTTCTGCTACCTCAGCTACCTCAAACAACTGATCCTAGCAGCGGCTCGCTTTAAAATCAACAGCGACATGAGCTGACTGCAAAACAACGTTTATTGCACATCTGCTGTGAATGCAAGCGGTGAAAGGGATTTTCAATGCTGGGCAACGTACGAGTCAAGTCAAGTCATTTAGTCATTTTCACGTTGTTTCAAAGGGATTTTACAGAAAGTAGTGATGTTAATGCTTATAATATCTTAATATCTTCACGCCTTATAGTCACATTTAGTAGATTAGAGCTGGGCGATAATATAGTTTACATTTTGCTACAATACAAGCAATCAAGCAGTTTAGTATGTCACTCGTATGTATACGGATAAAATTGGACAATCTTACATATCCAACTTTATATAAAGAGCTGGGTGATAATATAGTTACATTTTGCAATGAAATAAAGTAAATCAGGCAGTTTATATTGCGTTACATGAATGTACTATGTATGCAAGTAAAGTGGGATGTACTAAATATCCCAATTTTATAGATAGTTTATATTTTTTGACAATATAACAATCAAGCAGTTGAAATTTGCTATATAGTACATGACGCTTAACGTGCTGGTTTAAATGTGCAAAAATAATTAAATATATTTTCCTGATCAGTTTGGTAGGACAAACTGGCCATGGGTTGAGCCAATGTTGCTGTTGGGATGCTCAAACAGTGTCACGGTGACACTACAAATGGCTTTCTTATTGTTGTTTCTGCATAAAAATAGGACAAGTTCATCCAAATATTTACTCACTCTCAAGTTGTTCTAAATCTATATGACTCCTGTTTTTTAAACTCCATTGACTTTCACTGAATGGACAAAACATCCTTCAAAATATCTTCTTTTGTGTTCCACAGAATAAAAACGTCATTTTTGAAACGTAAATGACCACAGAATTAGATTTTTGAGTGAACTGTCCCTTTAAGGATAGATGGTCGATAAAGTGTTAAATATGCACTGTGAATATAAACACATTTGGGGTCCTGTCTTCTAAAGCACAGCACACAATTCTTCACTTTGTAACAAATCCAAAGGTGACTTAAGTGACTGTGACTAATTAGGTGCTAATTTGCATAACGTCCTAATTTGCATTTTGCAGAGAGTCTCTCTGAACTGTCCAAAACCACCATTAAGATCAGGTAAAAGAAAGCAAGACGGGAAAAACTCTGCTGAGCTCTCTTTCATCCTGTCAAATCTTATTGGGATACATCTGCTGAGGGGGATATTAGTGCTATTTAGTGCTTTTTTATATATAAATATTTTGTTTGTGAAGAAAAACTATCCAAACTATTCAAATTCAACTGTTTTTTGATGTGTAAAAGCACTTTTGCTGATGCAATATTGCTTGCAGAACATCCAGAATGTACCTCCTTCAATAAATACGTTAGATGAGGTGAAAACGAGGCACATTTTACACATAAAGAAATAAGGAAACCCTTAGGCCAGCATAAGCATTAAACATTCCAGGTGCTTCTGTACATGGTTACACATTTACCCAGATGTCCCCAGTAAAACACACCTCTAATCATAAGATACTGCATAAAGAGAGCAATATAGTTTAAGTTTCAGTTTCCCACAAAGGTTAAGGACCTAATGATGATAAAGGGAATTACAACAAAAAAAGTGGTATATTTCATATTAATCATAAATCACACAAAAACCAAAAACTATAATGATAATATGAGGGCAAAATGTTATCTGATATATCCGGGGGGAAAGCAGAATATAGCAGAATTACCTGCAAATGATAGGTTGGTTTTATATTTTATATGCATTATAAAAACATGCATATTTTATATGGCTATATTTTATATAGCTCATTTGGATTTACTGTATATTGCAGTAAGGCAACAGACCATTTTCACCGTAAAAGATGGAAACGTCATTTAAAGAGACTTTAATGAGCTTTTTCTACCTGAACTTTATGAAATTACTTTGTATTAAATAGTAAATAATATAATATAATATAATATAATATAATAAATTGATTTAAAACTAGCAATTTAGATGTTGCCACATGTGTATATTTTTCTAGGTTACCTGATATTTTTTACAGAGAAAATAAACCGCAATCTTCTCCTGAACCAGATGATTTGAGACTGATATTAAGCCTGCATATTGCAGCATTACCTTGATGCCTTGTTTAGTATCTCCCGGTGGATATGAGGGGCTGTTAGGAGGGGTCGGCGTAGCCACAGGCTTGGGGTTGGGAGGTGGTGCGTCCACAGCTTCAAAGCGCTGCACGCGGGCGGCCACCAACCCCGTAGTGTGAGCCCTGTGGGCATGAATCCGAGGAAGCTCATTCAGAGGACTGTAGTGGATCAGCATTCCACCTGGAACCTCTGGGAATGTTGACACGCTGGGCACATTCCATGTCCTCTGACGGAAATTCAGCATTTCAACGCTGGCACGGGTTTCTTTACCATGCAAGAGGATATAAGACGTAAAGATCCAGATGACGCAGTTCCAGTAGATCCGGTATTAAAGATACCTTGAAAATTATTTAGTCCTCTTCAAGTTGAGGCATTGTTGAAGAAAAGAAACATAATAGATCATGGCTGTATTCAAATCCACCTCAAAATGACACGAAACTTCTTGATTTTTTGCTCTTCTTTTTCTTCTCTATCTTCCCGTGTTGTTTCTCTCTGCTTGTGTGTTAGTCTTATAATCTGACCTTTGATCTCGGTGCCAATGTTGAACCTCCTGCCACTCTTCCAGGCTGCTCTGTTCCACTTTGTGCCGTCTTTTGCCGAGATGACACACACGACAGGCTGTAGGGCACTATCTTATCATTTCTCTATGGCTTGACAATCACATTTATGGCTAGTTATGTAAACCTGACCGGCTAGGACACAGTACCCATCTGACCTGAGTACAGTAAATGCAACCTTGCAGTACAGAAACATAATCGCTTCATTACATCTATAGAGTAAACTGCACCTGTCATTCTTAGTTACAAATTGAACCAGGATCAGTATGTATGAGGACTGAAGGAGTACAAATACATATTGTTGAATTACAGAAGCCAGTCTTTCTTAAAAAAAAAAAAAAAAAAATTTACGGTAAGTATCAATGGATTTATTCGTGTCTTTCCTGTAAAAGATAAAAAAAGGAGGTAGTAAAAAAAAAAGAAGCCAATCTTTCCGACTAATTCCACAGGATTTTCCATCGGGGACATCCTGGGTGAAATCGGTTAACCTTGTGCTTCACTGAACTGCTGATGATGCAGAACTTTCGGACAGTCACAAGGAAATAAAATCTCGTGAGCTTTGAACTTTGCTACCGTATGCAAATGCTCCATGGGAAATGGAGGTGGGTGAATTCAGCACAGGCCTAAAAACACAATTTCATACAGGGTACATTACAATGATGTGTTTACTTTATTGGGAAGGTTTATTGTTTGATTTTGAGCTTGAACACTCAGGCTGGCACATGCTGCTCAAGTGGAAGTCGAGTCCTTTGGCAACGTGATCAGGATTTCCGAGACACATCCCTGTATTTAAACAAACTCAACCCTGGACGTGTCTCTGATATGATCCTAAAAAAGGGTGGCTGGCTTAGAAACCTTGTGGTCTCTAACTGAGAGTTGTACTGGGAATAAGTTACAGGTGGCAACACAACATTGTCACAAAACAATAATTCAGTCATTCACAGGGTTTGCGGTAAGTACTTGGCTTTGGAAAAAAAACATTTATCGTAATTATATGTCGCAATTGTGTTTGCACAATGGGTGGAATTGATGGGTTTCAGATGATAAAAAGTCATGTACTGTACACTCCTACAAGAACAGTAAAATGATGAAGGAAAGGTAACTGGATGTGATAAAAATGCTAGAATGAACGAGAGCGACAAAGAAAAAGATAAAGTGGAGACTGGGACTAGTTGTCACACTTTTTACTTTGGTGAATATTTACTCAGGGTTAGCTTTTTGTAAAAAGTTTTTTTCACATACGCTGCCATTCAAAAGTTTGGGGTAAAACGTTTTTTTTTTTTTAAGAAATGAATTCATTTATTCAGCTAGGATGCCTTAAATTGAGACTTTTACACTGATACAAATAATTTATATTTCAAATACATACTGTTCTTTTGAACTTTCTATTTTACATTTCTAAATTACACAGGAATCACAGGAATAAATTACATTTTAAAATATATTGAAATAAAAAACAGTTATTTTAAATTGCAATAATATTTCACAATATTACTGGTTTTACTGTATTTTTGATCAAGAGACTTTTGACCCAAATTTTTGAATGGCAGTGTACCTTAAAGACTTTAATATTTAATTATAATATTATAATTATAAAATTTTAAAAAATTATCGTTAATGCCCAGGAAATAAGGTACACTTTACTAAATGTGGTAAGCGGTCACTGAGTTAAAAGAACAAAACAATTCATGAAACTTCTTGTGACAACTAGCCCCGGTCTCCTCTATATAGAGAAAGTGACCTACCAGGCCGACTAGCAGGTCTGCCGCCTCTCGGCGTCCCAGAGAGCCATGCTCTGCTCGGTCAGTAGAGGAACTGCGTGTGCTGGAGGACCTCATGATAGGCAGACTAAGAGAACGGGGGTCTTTCACACACCTCTCTACCCTCAGCTCCTCTCCTGGTCGAGCTGCACACACACACAATGGGCATTTATGCTTGGGTGAAAATTTATCATCAAGTGATGTCACATGAAATTATCTAATTTTTGATCAATTCTCCTGTTGATAAAAAGTAAAAATTCTTCCATAAAATTATTCAAATTTAACTATTAAATTCCTTTGTAAGGTCAGACTGCTCTTTCTCTCAGAGTGCTTCATTCTTAAATCATAATAAAATATAGCCTGGGAAAACCCAGACAACTTCCGGCAAATTTAGATTTGCTCTACAAGTAGTCTGGCAAAGAGCTCATTCAAGCCCATTTCTAATCCGTCGAAATCGCGGCACCAATCAGAAACGTTGAGGCGGGCTTTACACAATGACGATCGCTCTGATTGGCTTTAGGTCTATGCAATTGCGCCCAGAGGCATTTGAGCGACGTCCGTTGGTTAAACGCAACTTTTAAATGCATTATTATATTCAAATTGCAAACACATGAGGACAGTCTCCATGAAAGACCCACTGGCAGATGAACGTGCTACTACATTTCTCTCCGAAACGGTAGGAAATTAAATTAGATTTAATAGAGGATTTTAACTGTGACAAGATGATTGACAGGGCAGTTTACGTGACAGGATGCACGCGACAGATCCGTCCGATAAAGATGACGAAGTAGTATGTCCCAAAGCTTGCCTATTTTTTTGCTACACATTCAAAAGTAAATACCTTTTCTTCACAAAAAGAGTACATACTTTTATGGAGTAGTGTAACTTAGGTGAATTGGGACGCAGCATATGGCTTTACACGATGACGATCGCTCTGATTGGTTTTAGGTCTATCCAATAGGCTCTATGCACGATCGCTTCCGCGTTTTGTCTCAGCCCGCCCAGTTACATCCGGTGCTGCGTCAGAAGCAGTTTTTGCATTAGGTGGAGATAATGGCAAATTACACTCGCTGTTTACAAAAACTTCCAGCGGTTAACGTGAATGAAGTTAACAATATTGTAAGGCAGTTAAACTGTCACACATGAGTAAAAAAGAGAAGTTCTTTAAATTATAAATTACGAGCTACATCAACAACTTTGAGGGTGAGTATTCTCTCATATCGCGCGAAATCCGACTAGCGAATCAGTTTCTAAAATCGTTGTCTCCGTTTCTGAGAAAATGAATTTTATTGAAGTGAATTGTCCTATAGAACGTGCTATGCGGAAGTAAAGACGCCGGCTGAGATCCTACCGGAAATACGTCAGCAGCGTTCGTGCATAGAGCCTATTGCGCCCAGAGGCATTTGAGCGACGTCCGTTGGTGACGCCCCTTTGGAAATGAGTTATTAATGAAGCTTTGCCAGACCATAACTCAGTTACTACTGAGAATGGTCTGGTTTTAACCAGGCTAAATAAAATATGATCATATAGTAAAATCATATAGTAAATAAAATCATATGGTATTTTTTTTTCATCATGTGGAAGTACTGTAAGGAGAACATTACCTCGTACTCTGAGGTAGTGGCCACCGAAGCGGTAGGCTTCAAATCCGAGTGAAAGTGGGGTATTGGACTGATCTAGGAACAGGTTGACACGTGACAGCTCGATACCTTTTCTTTCAAACACAGCTCCCAGTACTTCTCTGAAACACAAAGCTAAAAGGTCAGCTATACATGATTCTAAATGCATTGATTTGTTTATTTGCGCCACCTAGGGGTACAAACAAATCACCTCAAGGTTTTCTTCTTCACAGCTGGGACAATCTCCATGCTGACGTCAATATTAAGGTCAAACTTCAGAGTGAAGCACTCTTTGCTAGGATCCTACAGGAGTGAAGAACGGACAATCAGCTTATGTTTTAGGAAAACAGTTATCGCAAATACAAACTGATTAAATCTTCAGACAAAGAAAGGTCAAGAGCACTGACTCAGAGGTACATCAAGTCCCAAAATCTTGCCAGCAAAACTAAATCACTTGTTTGAGAAAGAAAAATGTCACACAGACTTAATAAAAATCAGATCTCTTATTCTTCTCTTACATCTGTGTTTCTGCGTCTGGTCTTCTTTTTAACCAATTTCATTCCTCCACTCCTGCGATCCCTGAGATAAACAAAAAACAAAAACAAGGAATGATTCAACATACAATGAATGCCATGGTTTTTTAATCACAAAAAAGGTGTCTTTTTCACCAACCACACATAATTCAGGCACTAGACGTTGTCATTCATTTCAGCACAAACCACAATTTATTTATGTAAATTAGGCTGCAAAGACAGCGTAATGTGCCTAGCTCAAAGACGCACTACTGCCATCCACAGAAAGCAGGAGGCAAACGAAAAGTTTTCTATTGATTACATATTTTATTGATTATAGAAGCAGTAATGCAACAAATGGTGATCAAATGTTGGAGAAGGCAAAGTATGCCAGATTGAGGTAGTCTGCTGCATGCTCCACAACTTAGCTTTCAGAACTGGCCTGCAAAATTAGGAATTGGAATGTACAAATTGGTCATTGTTTCTTTTTATTTACAGTAACTAGGTGAAGCAATATTTTAAAATAATTACATAAAATAATTATAAACAATTAAATTCCATAATTCCAATAACTGAACGTTCTTCATGGTCTTCCTCATAATTTACTTCTCTAGTTTGTGATTACAGGGTTATTATAATTATTTTATATACATTCATTATACAATATTTAAATTACTTAAATAATTGTATTCATTTCTATGACTTTTCCAGGTCTAGAAATCACACTTTTAAAATTGCCTCATGCAGTATATCCAAACAAAAAAGAAACATGATTTCAGCTTACGTCATTATTTTTAGCCGTTTCTTCTTATTTTAAATCTTGTTTTGTTTTATTTTAAACTATTCTGCGGCCACCTTGGAAGTGCGCTACAGCCCCCTAGTTTTTGAAGTGTTTGCAATGTTACCTGATTTGCATCTTTGCTTTAGTGACTTAGAAAAGTAAAATTAGACGTGACGTAAGCTAAAGCTACTTAGTATTTCGAATCGAATTACTTGCGTAATTCACATTGCCTGCCAAAAACAGTTTGTACCCATTCATTTATAATGCTGCAAACTCAAGAGCTCAGATGTATGCTCTTCGTTCCATTTCCTAAAGTAGTTTGATCACCAGAAGGAATAGATAATCCTATCCCAGATGTTCTCCAGGGGATGACGCCACTGGAAAGTACACAGACTTCCTCTTTCATTATAACAAACCTAAGCCTGTGCCCATAATGGATGCAAGAATCGAGGGATAAATGTGAAAAAGAACTGACCCTAGGTCAGCGCATCCATCCTCTCCGTCCTCCATGTCAGAGGGGGGACCGGTGCGAGGTGGACAGGAACGAGTGGACACGTTCCGGGCCAGGATGGAACCTGTGGGCGAGAGGAAGAAAAGCAACTCTAACATCCTGCCAGAAGCTGGTAATTAGAATTAACTATAAGTGTCATCCTTGTCTTGAGAGCAGCTGACATCTATTTTCATTCGAATTAAATTGGCTGAAATAAGTGATAGGTTGAGAAAGAGAACACATAGAGAGAGCTTTACCTTGTGGCTGCAGGTCAAACCGTGGGTGCCTGTCAAAGAGCATGCCGTCACGGGCGACGGGATGGCAGTTTGAGTCACATGACTCACAGAGGTGCAGTGGGCTGCCGTCTCTAAGGTTCTGACACGATGGGTGGTGGCAAACCTGAGGCATAAATCATCAATTAATAATGTCAAATTTGAAAAACGCAGCAGTGTGAAACCCAAATATTATTGGCAGTATGACCAAAACCCAATTTTCTTCCAAATTTAATGATGATGGGTGTTGGGCGCTTCTGGCCCTAGGAATAAAAAAAAAAGAAGCACTTTTAAAGTAATTTTCACACTCTTACTTGCTCATTTAATGTGTCCTCTAACAATTTCCAAATGTGTATATTCATACTCTTTCTGACTCTGAGATTCTCAAAGGTTTTAAAATGCAATAATCTGCATTTTTATGACTTCCTTAGTTTAATAAAGCCTGGGCCTAACTAAGACAATGGTTAAATAAATTCTACACATAAAAGGAATTAGAAAAATATCAAAAACAAATGATATCGACGTGGTATGATCTTTCCATAACTTTAATGTGACCTTCATACTGTATAACAAAAAGAAAAAAAGTTGAAAGTTTGCATAAAAAAAATAATAATAATCAACCCTTGGGACATAAAAAGTTTCGACAAGAAACACCCTGCTGTGCTATTATGCAACATTATGTTGCCATAAGGCTCAACATACCATGAATTTGCAATAGCATTTTTTTTTCCAAAGGCCATTTCAGACACAAGTTCCATAAGCCCAACAACAGCAGGAAATAAAGTGTGGAAAGATAGAAAAAGAAAGGGATTAAGACCTCCTGGTTGTGTGCTTCCTTCTATTGTTCTCTTGATATGCCTCAGAACAGAAGCAGCACACACTCAGACAGCGAGAGTCATGCAAAAACTGAGCCGTCGTATGAAAAGCAGTGATTTTTCTCCTTATGGCTACTTCTCAAACAAGTTCAGGATCAAATCAAAACCACTCAAAGTATATTCAAGCGCACATACTCAAGCTAAACCTTCTGAAGGTGCCAATACAAATGCTGAGGTGGTGACAAAGCGCCTGAGCACTTTCTGAGAGAAAACCACAAGAAGTGAGTAAGCAAGACTAAGCATGTGCCAGCAAACCCCAACAAACAATAGGAGACAAGAAACAGGAAAATGGGCAGATTCTAGAGGTTATATAATCGCAAAAGCAGCAGTTTGAAAAATAATCGTTATGACTGAAAATGTGGTGAAGATTTGCATTCATGATCAATTTTATATGTATATATTACCAAAGTAGCTTCCAGCTGGGGGAAAATAAAGCCAGATTGCTGCTAAATAAGGCTAAATCAGGTTGAGAGGAACTACTGCCAAGTCAAACTGTTACTTTATCCTACCTGGAACTTTTTTGTCTTTGTCTTCTTATTTGAAATGCCTTTGCAATGAGTTACAGTAAGGAAAATTTATTTTGAAAGCCAGGGGAAGCACTCCAAAAGCTGAAACAATGCCTTTTCTTCTCTTTTAAGTTGTCATATTTGTTTCGTACTTATACACATTAATTGTGAGGTACACAAAAATGATATTAATTTCGAAGTAAAGAAAAATAACATAAATCCAGCAGCCATGTGCAATATAAAATCTATTAGGTGTCACTGCTAATAATCATTTCGGTGGTGTCAAAACTGAATTTTCAGCAGCCATTACGGTCAGACACATGATCCTTCAGAAATCATTATCTTATGCCAATTTGGTGCTCAAGAAACATTTCTTATTATTATCAATGTTGAAAACAGGTGTGCTGCTTAATATTTTCGTGGAAACCATGATACATTTTTTTCAGGATTCTTTGAATAAAGTTCAAAAGAACAGCATTTATTTGGAATATAAATTTTTTGTAACATTATAAATGACTTTACAGTAAGATTTGATAAATTGAATGCACCCATGCTGCATCCTTATATATATATAACATCTGTAAATACTATAAATCTGATTATGAGAGAAAGTCAACTTTTAGTATCCGTGAACACTAACTAGTGGTTTTTCGATGTCCAATGCAAATGGCCAACATAATAAAATAAAATAAATGATAACATTCAATTTAATTTGCGCAAATAAAACAGACATATTAATTTAAGAAACAATTACTAAAAACCAAACACTAATATCTTACATTAACATCTTTTTGTAAAGATCTTAGGCGATCATTCTGCTGTAAGCCAAATGGCACAGTAACGTTTACAAGGCCTTGTGAGCGCAAAATCCATTTTTAGTTTTGCCCCACATGATCTCAAGAGAATGTAGAGCCACGTTTATAAAATCAGCTTGTGATTGTCTTGTGAAGTCGTTTACAAAGGGCCTGGAGAGGACTGGAAAAAAGTCCATTATTATTATCTCTTCGCAGTTATCATGACCTGAACAGACCTCAAACAAACTCACACCAGTGTACGCACACATTTAAAGGCCATTGTAGAGATTTTACACAAGAAAAATTATTAAAATGACCACAAAGTGCAATATCTAACAAGCACTACAGCAAGACACAGAACAAAAAAAAACTGAACGAAAGCACACAGCAAAACCTTAGATACCTCTTAGATAACCAAAAGAGAGAGAGAGAGAGAGAGAGAGAGCACTAACTCTTTCATCAGTTTGGCTATGCCTCATTTCTCTGAGACCTTTCACACATCTGTGTTAAAAAAAAAACGCAGCACTTCACGCAGCTCAGAGACTTTTTAATAACAACCATAAAACCTCAGCTGCCGCCGTGAAATAACATACAATAATGCATTTATGACACACACCTGATACTGGTGTCACACGCATGTGTGTGTGCACGTCTGTGAGCGCCTGCCTTTCTCTCTCCCCCCTGAAGTGACAGCTTCTCCGCGGTCCGTAAGAATGTCAGCGAACAACGCAGAGTCTCGGGACAACTCGATGCTTTGAGCGCCCAACACCCCCCTTTCTTGCTCTCCCGCTCTCCCTCTCTCCCCTCTTCCACTTCCCCTGCTTCCTTCCTTTCTTACTGGCTGCTTCTGAACAGTCTGTGAGTGTGTGTGTGTGTGTGTGTGTGGTGATATAGGTGATTCAGATAGAGCAGCTGTGTGTACCGACTAGATCTAAAAGAGGGTGTTAAAGAGTTGTGGTTTTCCAGCCACACCCGCTCCCACTGATTTTCCCGTGCGCAAACACAGTTTTCCAACCACCCATATAAAAAACAAACACACAAAGCTCTGCCTCACTTATAATCTTTCATTGCATATTCTCATTCCCTGTTCTCATTTTTAGTTCTGTCATTTATCATCTATCTACACTACAGTGATTAAATGAAATGTACCTTAGATCAGCAGCCACCTGCAGTATTTAGACAAATGCATGCATGTATAATATTAGTGATAAGCCAATATATCAGCACGGAAGTTTTAAAATAGGGGCATTTTAAGATAATCATGCAGCATTAGTCTTGTCCATCTGGTCCCTTAAAGGCAAGTCAGTCCACTCGGTGGCCATGTTGATGACTAACATATAAGTACAGCTCCTGCCACTTGGGAAAGACAGAAGTTTGTCAGGATTACCAGCTAATTAGCATGTGCATTCTAATTAAAAAGTGTTCATAATGTAGAGAATTTGAATCGTCTTCTTTTATATGCAGGTGGAGCCAGGGGAGGTGGAGCGTTAGCAAACACTAAACCAGATTTGAATGTTGAGCAAGCAATCTCATTGGCTGCAGGATCAGCAGAGGCCAATCAGCTTGTGTAGTGCGGTAATGATGTGATTATGTGAAATATTAATCACAGACATTAACACGTTACATAGTATATAATATACTTTAAAGAAATTAATACTTTTTTTATGAGTAAGGCAGATAAAAAGCGACAGTAAACACATTAAACTAGGGCTGGTCCGAATACCATTTTTTGAGCTTCGAAGCTTCGACAGGAATTAACATCGAATATTCGAAGCTTTGGAGGGAGGGGGCTGAACATATTCTTCTCTCTAATAAAGGCAGGAATCTCTATGCGTCTGTCTGTTTGCATTTAGATTATTTATCTTGCATTTAGAACCGTTCATCCAATCGACTTCACGAGTGCAGTGTCACATTTGGTGCAATATAGACACGCGAGACGTGACACGTTCAGAATTAATAAACTTTTAATACAGAACAGCGCGAGCGGGAAGCGCGCGCACGCCTCACGCGCAACACTGCACTTGATACAAAACACAGCCTAATATTTTTCTGAGTAACAAATAACTCTCAAATCAGAAATCAGCAGCACAGTAATTACTGACACAGTAAAGAGTAGGCTAATATATTGTTTCTATTCTATTTCCACAATGTCAAAGCAACGCAGCTTACTAACGTTACAAGCTCAGGCATGCACTTTTGCCCATACAAACTCCGCTGTTCTGCGCTCTAAAATAAGAGTATTGTATTTCGCCCAAAAATACTAAAACAATAACCGTGTGAGAGGGTGTTTTAGGCTATATCATGTTATAGCCAGATATGACGATGCTTACTTTAGCCTACAGCACGCGTCACCGCAGATCAGCATCTATTCATAAAGCCAACGTGCAAACTATCGCAAATCAAAGTGAAAGTGGGTCGCAGATGCTTTAACACACAATCAACTTCATTAAAAGTAAAGAATCGAAATGATCTTACCAGGGCTGTTGCCGCTCTCATATTGTGGTCTTTGATTTAGAAATTTTAGCTGACGATCAGTAAAATGCAGCTTATCTGTTGCTAGTGACGTGCACTCCATCACATCTGCCTATAGCGCGGGATTTGAAGTTCGGATTCATATCCGTTTTGCAAAAACACATTTATGTGTTCATTGTTCATATTGATAAATCAGAGAGAACTATCCGATCTGAGAAAATGCATGACAGCCCCATTCAAGCGCGAATGGGAACAGTTTCTAGGGGGATGCCAGGTGTGAAAAAAAAAAATTAAATTAAAACGAATATTCGAATGTCAAATTTGAAAATCGAATACCAACCCACCGAACGAATATTCGAATACTCGAATATTCTGGTACAGCCCTACATTAAACCCACAAACAAATTATCTCAAACCATTTCTCTCATATCTAAACCAATCAGAGCATGTGAGCAGAACTGGTGTGACTCTCTGCTCAATATTCCGCTATATGCCAGTGTGCTCCGTCACCAACTGTCTCCTTGCCATCATGTACTTCAGACTCTTCCCAGAGTACACCCCTGCAGGGGGCTGGGTCATGTGGTGTCAGGATATCCTACATAAAAACAGAGTCTTTGAAGCCTGCGGCTGAGCTTACATCTACCGAATCCAGAATATTACACTATCAAAACCCCCTTCATCCTTCCTCTCTTTCTTTGTCAGTGCTTTATATAGCAGGCTGATGTAAGGCCTAATGATGACTTAGTTCATAAAATATTGTGCCTTAAAGTCAATAACCTCGATAAAATAACAATATGCAAACATACTCGCACTCAAAGATCTCATATAATCTGCCATTAATGACCTCAGAAAAAACAAGACTATACAAAAAGTAAACTAAACAGCAAAGGATGTGACGGGTCAGGCAAAGCATGCCCCGTTGACGACATTCTCTCAGAAACATAGGGAGACAGAAGTGTCATCATTTCCAACAGCTAAACGTCACTCTTTGACATCCATTTCCTGTTTTTACTCAACTCTGAATCCACAACAACTTTCTGTGGCCACGTCTCTCGGTCTTCCCTTATGAGGACAGGGATGAGTAAGAGGACTACAAGTGTGAGCTCACTGTTTTTCTCTCAGTGAACGACGGGAAGCACTCAAGCATTTAAAAAATTTCGTGGGTTAAACAGGGTCACACGGTGAGGTTTTGAGTAAGCATACATTCTACACAGTATATGATATGTAGTATCTAAACAATATCTAATTTACTTTAAAAGATCTTAATTTTATATGATATAATAACTTTAAATAGAATCGTTTTCTCCTTTAATTGTTTATATATAAAGTTTTTGAATGTATTTTTTAACAGTACATTGATCCCACATGCTCATCAAAACGACTGACATTTGGCTTTATTTTGAAGCATGACGTCATTACACGTGCTTATGCCTGAGGCGAGGAAGATTTCGATACCTGATGCAGAGCTGAAAAAGACTGTAATTTTACACCTTAGGGGTCATGCATTGTGACCTTATTGTTCATTTAGAGTCTTAATTCCTGCCTGGTGACATCAGAGGTCTCCTTTAAAGGAGTGAATGAGAGAGTGGAGAGCTATGTTTGGCAAAAGAGAGCAAACAAGGAGAGAATTAGAGATCTTAATGTTGACAGCTGGTACAGCATGAAATACGAGCGGTCATATAGATTGTCTGATGAGAGAGAAAATTTTATCAATACATTTTAAGTTTAATTTTGTCATTTCTACCTCCATTAGTGGCATGAAACAGTATTGTATACAATGACTGGTTTCCAAAAGGTTTCACCAAACACTCCTAAGGACTTCCATTGGTCACTCAAACAGATAGCCCCGCCCCGAATTCACACCACTGGTTGAGCCAATCTTGCTGGGAAAAGTTTTTCAGTATTTTCAAACAAACAGAATAGTGGCACAAAGAGAAAGTGTTTGTTCTTTTCAGGAATTTAACCTGCAAAAGGATTACTTACTTTAAATTACATTATTTAAAATCCAAATAATTACTCCCTTAAAGGTGCAGTATGTAAGATCGACAGCTAGCGGCTGAAATGGGTACTGCAGTCCAAATTCAAAATATTGGAGAGAGCCCTCCTGCTCAGACTCGACAATCACGCGGGTTGCCAGATTGAGGACACGCAACAGGAACGAGCGCAATTGACATTGGAATGCGAGGAGACTTAAGTGTTACCTGGTAACCTCTAGTCATTTGTAATAATTGCGGAGGTTGTATGTGATCTTAATCCCGTGCGAATCGGCCATGTCTGTAATTTGTAAAGTAAAAATTCCCCCGCAAATGACCTACCATATTTCGCCGAACACCGAGGTCCTGTGATAATATTAGCCCTGTGCAAATCGGCATCTCTGTGATTTGGCGGGGTCGTTCATAATTTTTTCAAGGTTTTTGTTTCCTGTGCGCTTTTTTATCCATCTTTCGCGAAGAATGGAGGCTGCGTTGGAGTGTTTTGATAGTATTTTGGGTGCTGGGTCATATCGCTATACACCATAAAATACAACTATACAATTTGCAGAAAGAGAAAGCTGAAAACCATCAGAAGAGCAAAAACAAAAAGAATGATTAGATGGAGATGAATGACATGTATAGCAGCATGTGGTAAGAACCATTCGTCTGTTTATGATATATCATACAGCTAGACCTATAATAACGACAAGACATTTCCAAGCAATAGCCTATTGACATCATATCCGGTAGATAAGTCAGTAATTTCGAGTAAAATCACAGGCTTTGCTTATCCCGTGCGAATGCGCCACACGAAATTCAGATGTGGGGGGGTAATTTTTAAAGGTCCCCAGATAATACTAATCCAGTGCGAATAGGGAGTTGATTTATTGATTTATGATGAGTTGATACCGCGTTATAATATGCTCCCGTTCATAGAGATTTTTAGGTCGGGTCGAATCTGCGATCTCTGACCCAGTTTGTTCATTTGCAAACCAGTTTGTTCATTTTTGTTCATGGCTGCAATATGCTGTGTTTTCCACCAACTGGCAACCTGTAGTGGCGAAATACTATTAGGTAAATTGGCAACGTGCGGTATCACACAGACCAAAACAAAAACAGACATTCCGACACGGAACGCACATTTCAACGTAAAATAACTGGCTGTAGTAGCATTGTTTTTCAGAGAAACGAGTATGTGAACTCAGCATGTTTCCTAAATATCTGCAAACATATTATGGTATTTGTAGGCTTTAGTACAGTAAAAAACTTACATCCAGCACCTTTAACAGAAAATAAAGAAAGATAAAGATTAAATATAAAATATAGTTTGATTTCCTGCAGAAATATTAGTAGCTATATCAATCATTTTTGCAATCATTAAAATAGTTGTAATTCAATTTAATTAAACTTTGTTACATTAAAGTTAAAATCTGCATTTAAATTATTTTGTCTATGGCCATGTGGGTTTCCAAGCACAAAGTGAGTATTATTGCTCCATCTGGTGGTCGAAAGTGTTAGTGAGGCTTCACAATCTAAAGCATTCCACGAACACCGATTTACTCCACTTTTCAGTTCTTTTGTCCTTGAAACATTGTGTTCCAGGTGTGAGTTCAGTCTGTTCTCACACTCAGCTGAGAGAGACATAAAGCAGTGACAGAGGAGAAAGAGCACAGATCTGCTGCAGAAGCTGAAATGATGCTTTCAATCATTTTAACGACTGTGAACAAGTTTGAGAACGTAACATTTGTAAAGGAAAAGTAGCACAAAAGAAGGTATTATGAAGTGCATTGGGGTCCAAACAACATTGACTTTCACTGTATGGACAAAAACACTGGCATTTCTCAAAATATCATGTTCCTCAGAAGAAATAAAGTCATACCGGTTTGGAACTATACGAATAAATTATGACAATTTTCATTTTTGGTTGAACGATTCTTTTAATAAGCTCTTTTCATGGTTGTGAGCTTCTTGATGTCTCTAAAATTACATTGTGAGGAAAATCCATCGCGACGGGATGCCAGGTTAACCTCAAGCCAACAGATTAAATATATTATTGAAGACTGAAAAGCAATTAACCTACTTTTCTAACTGAAATCAAGCCTTTGAAGCCAAGACATTGGCAACCTTGTGACAGGGCAGCATTCTGGTATTTTCATGAAGAAAGTGTTTGAAAGACACCATTATCCAATCTGCTAACCCATAATACTCTATCCTGGCTCCAGCTTAGTAGTGTCTTGGTTAGCAGCACATTCATCTTTTACAACACAAATTACAGTCAGCTGCTAATGTCTGTGTTTATTATAGTGTAGTCACTGTTTAGTCTATGTTTGTGTAAGAGAAGAGGACGGTCGGCCTATTTCGCAACTTTCACACACACACACATTTACACATGCACACAAGCATGAAAATGCACACACACACATAAATTATCTAAGCAAATAGGCATATACATACACAAACTCTCATGCTGTGTTAAAATATTACAGATCCTGTTCTTTGTTAATATTGTGTTGAATTAATCTGTAATGGATCTAGTTTTGTGACATAGTATGTTTACACACAAGAAAAGAGCCATACTCAAAGTTGGCATGAAACGGAAGTTGCGATATTCTTTTCTTCCCTATTGTGACATATCCGAGTGGAACGGCTTCTCGGACAAGAATAAATGTAGGGCTTCAATGAAGAGATGTTGTTGCAAAGGGGAAGTTACTTTGTTTAAAGATTACAATGGCACATGAATAAAAAATAAAAAAAGATGTGCACATACAAATCATTTATACTAATAAATACTGCAATATTCCATAAAAATATATGAATTGTCAATTTTGATTTCATGGTGACTTTGAAGCTAAATTGTGTCATTTCTTGCTACTAGCTACCATTGGTCAGAAAAACACATAGCCCCTCCCCCAAACTCATGCCATTGGTTGAGTCATTGTTGCTGGTCGGGATGCTCAAAGTCAAACAAACAGAATGATGGTTTGAAAACGCCACAGAGCCACAGTATTTACTCTTGTTTTCAGGGGAAATAATCTATGAATTGCTTACTTATAGTTACTCTGAGATAAGAGTTTCTGAACACTGATAAAATAAACACTTCACCTTTAAATGTCAGCTAGCAGGATGAGCAGTTAAACGTCAACAGCAAACTATCGTCATCATCTTTGTGTATTTTCACCTCTTGACCCCTTGCAGGAGACAGGAAGAACAAACCTACATGAAACTTGTAGCCCACAAGAGATGAGCCACAAAGACCTCAAAACATAAACACGCACATACGCACACTTGAAAACTCTCCTTCGTTCTTTTCACATAAACAAGAGTTCCTCTCATCTTTCCATATTTTAAGGGTAATGACATAAGTGTGTTCCTGGTTCAGATAAAAACATTGGGTACATTAAGTTAAGTCTGGCTTCGATCAGAGAAGACTAGAAACAGAAGTGTTTACCAGAGACTCTTTTCAAAAGCTCACTAAAGTTCAGAGGACACTGGCAGGGTTGTGCAGACAGGAAATGTGGGACACCAAAAAAAAACAAGCAAACATCACTGTGATGTCCTATAATGAATCAGACATGCTCCGTGTAAACAAACTTTATCGGTTTCCTTCATAAAGGGTTTATCTGTATCCACAGTTTGAAGAAGACTGGTACCGGGAATTATTCTTGCAAACAAAAAACTGTCAGTACTCTCATCTGTACCTGCTCAACAAGATAGCCTGCATCCTTGGTCATACTAGACAAAAGACTGTTAGTCTCGCAAGCCAGGTTTGATTATCTGCATTATTTTGACCAATAATTGTCCATTCAAATATGAACTATAACTATCTGACTTGCATGTAAGGCAGCAATCACACTTCAGTTGTTTTTATGTGGTGGGTAATAGACCAATATGTACTGTATTTAAAGTAGTCGTTTTTTAAGAGGATATGAGGAAATTTTGCCCCATATTGTGGCTAACAAAATAAAAATAAAAAAATGTAAAAAAATAAAATAAAATAATAATAATAAATATATATATATATATATATATATATATTTTTTTTTTGTCCAATTCAAACACTGTTTATATTAATCCTGAAGACCAATACATCAGAACATTACTGCGGTAGCATTGTAATTGACAATATTAAAGGTAAAGGAACCTTAGGTGGAAAGTGTGGGTAATGAATAGGCACCGGGTTTGCTAGTGAGGAAAAAATGTGAGCGACTTTAAAAGAAGGAGGGACACTGACTCTTTAGCTAAACCAGTTTGGCAATGAACCTATGACAATAAAAAGCAATCAAAAAAGTGTCACCAGACTAGATGCATTACATTTTAACGGACAAAAAGAGAGAGACATAGGAACAGAGACAGCGTATAAAGGGAGAGAGGGGAACGACAGGAAGGGAGAGACATAATGTGTTTGTTTAAGTGTGTTTATGTGCGAACAGCCTCATAAACGAAAACGAGCGAGCAGTAATCTCACTTTTCCATACCCGCATCCCCAGACTCCCAGGAGAAGACTGGTGAAATGCATATAACGTCACATCCGTCCTCTCGCCACTGAACTTTCAACAGCACAAAGACAAACAAAACTTTTGTTTTTCCTGTCAGTTCCCTAAGCGCAAATTATGACAAATTTTCCTGGAATATTCCATGCGATAAATGCAATAGGGTTACTTGAGATTTTTTGTCCGTAAGTTCATGAAAACACTAAGTGGTGAAGATTTACCAGTTTGAGTCACCCCTGCAGGGCTTTCCTATACCATGTGACACATTATGATGTCTTACCTTGGAAGCAAGCTGCCGTTCAGGACAGAGGGGATGCTGACACAAGATACCGGTTTTCTCCTCTTGTGCAGGTTTCTCACCTGAAACAACACACAAACACAGAGGTTAAAGGTCAACTGTATGTGGGAGGGAATTATAAGTGAGGTCAATTTGTAGGTCAAACTGGAAAGATGCGGTCAAATTTCACAAACAAAAAAGGTTCATTGTCCTTTGTCAATAGTGTAGCAATGTATAAAGCACAGCTATCAGAACAAGCAGCTTTCTTTTGGTCTACATGGCTAATCTGTGAGACCAACCTGAACCCGTTGCGAAATCTGTGGGGAAATCTTTTGCCCTCATGCGACATTCTCGTTTGTGTGGATTCCTATTTAAACGACTGGATTTGACGAAATACGATAAATGTTATCGCACATGAAGGCTAATTGCTATAGATTCCCTTGGGGATTTCCTATGGATTTTTTAAATGCTGATTTTGGATTTATAAGTTAAATAAGGTCTGTGGTAATATTACCAAAGTCCCTTTAAGACAAGTCATTTCACTCGGCGGCCATCTTTGAAATGGCTCTTGGGCATACAAGTGCAGCTTTGAATGGGGAAACATCACATTCTCCAAAACTGTTCACCAAGCTTACGATTAAATTTCACATTTGAAATCCCCAATGAAATCTGACAACAACTGTCTCATAAATGTCTGTCTGTTTCTAAACGCTTGAATCGTGACAAAAAAACTGCATTTTGTCAACCTGGACAAAGCTAACCAACTAAAGCATTTTAAAACCCCATTAGAAATAACAGGGAAAACAGTATGGCAGCAAACAAACTTTATGGAAGTATCAAGTATCCAGGAGTAACATAGAGGAGATTAATGAAGGAGATAAATTGAGACATTTCGTAACATGGAGGGACTCTTCTGAACACAGTGAGCCTGTGGGGGATATGTCCTTGGGCATAAGCCAAAAGACATAACAGCAATACAGCACTGCAATAGATGAGGCAGCTGGGGGGATATGTAGGAGAGAGAGCGATTGAAAAAATCTGAGAACTACAAACAAGAGCTAGTAGAGTGATACAGTTTGTGACAACTACTTAATTGCATGATATTATGCTGATCAAATAAAATTGCATGTATCACTTTACAACATGTATACCTCGAGTTAGCCATGGCATTCTTTCCTTCAGCCATGCCATCAAGTCCATAAAGACTAAAAACTGGTACCAGGAGAGATGATTAAAATTACAATAAATATTAAACCTTGAGGAAGGGATTAACTGAAAACTGAAGAACTGACAATAACACAAAAAGGAAAAGAAAGAGGAAAAATAGAGAAAAACAGACCGAGCGAAAAAGGTTGGCGGAAATCTAAGATTTCCAGACATTACAAGTTTGCTGGCAGACTGGCTGATTTTCCTTTCAGTGAGGGCAGTGGTATTCCACTTACCTAGAAACCCGTTTAATGTGAAAAAGTGCATGATTTTTCATTGATTCCACCCCTCATTCTCCTTTCTAGCAATGCTGCCACCTCAAAACTGACTGAAAAGAAGCCATTGATGATTACAGACAACAACATAATCATCAACAACATTACGTATTACTGAGAAACATTCATATAGGTTGATTTCTTACAAAATAGTAAGTATGCAATGCTACAGTGATGGTATATTGATACAAGGGTGTTTATAAAAAAATAAAAAAAAGTCTTAACTTGCTTTGAAAAAAGTTAAACACCCAAACTAGTTCATTTAATTTTCTATCAGCAAAGCTATAAAAAAAAAATTATGGAACTTACGCCACACCACAACTGAGAGAGTCATAATTTTATTTGTTTTATTTTTTTATTATACACTTTCACACACTTAATATTGAAATTGTTTATGATTCTTTAACTATGGCTATTTTGCTCTTTATTTAGATTATCATAGTTTAAAATGTTCATATAGTAGTTTAAGAATTAAAGACTCGGTCTGGGATAAGTGTAAAACAATAAAATCTATGCATAAAGGGCATTTTAGCATGAATCAATAAATGGTAAAATAAAAATTAAAAAATAAATATATATATATATATATATATATATATATATATATATATATATATATATATAATGACAGACCTTGGAATGCCCATTTACAATGGTTGTAAATGTTTGATATTTTCATATACCAAGGTATTTAAAAGGTGCACAGTTCCTACTTCATCAAGGCATCTGTGTCTTTTCCAACATCCTGAAAGTAGAACATCACCCCACAGTCCAAGCCAAACTCTAGATATTATCCTCAACACATTCCATCTCACGTCACCTCCATCTCTCGATGAAGAATATTCCATTTCTCCTTCTTTAGTCAGAGAGGTTGAGGGCACCTCCTAAAAATCCTCTATGTTAGGAATGTGCAGAATGCCAGGAACTGTTTTTCATGCCCCTCTGTTTACCCAGTTGTTTGCTGAAGTTCCTAAGGAGCGCACATCTACTGTCTCGAGTGTTAGAGCGGAAATATTTTATATTTTACTTGTTTTCTTTTGCCTCCATTGGAGGAAACACCAAGCTGATGTAATGAATGCCAGTATATGTTTTGGAAAGTCTGAGAAAGTCAAAACATTACCAGCTGAAGGTCTGGAAGCTGGTCATTGATTCTTTATTCCTAGCTGATTAATCCTCTTGCGTTTTAGACTTAAATGAGATTAGACAGAACCTGACATTGCAAAATTAGCTCAACCGAAGCCGTGAGTTCGGAGAGGCACAACCTGCTTATGTAACCATAGGCAGATGGGCAATGTCTTTGGGAAACTTTTTGGTCCGACTTAAGAGGAACAGAAATGACACACTTCATTGCTCAACTGCTCACACTTCATTGCTCAACTGCTAAACATAAAAATCACAAGCTTTAAAATAAATCTAAAGATTTAGGTAAACAGAAAAAAAAAAAATTTGCTTGACTGTATGGACAAAGAGGGATAGAGTGAGTGATTAGTCAAAATATTTCCAGAGGCAAAGGTCATTCAAAGTGGGTCCTAATAGGGGCATTAGCACACAGATTAAATGGTAAGGATAGTAAGTATGGATAAACTAAAACTCACTCTCCCCCTACACTTTGCTGTCACAGGAGTCTCTTAAACCTTCTGACTACTTAAACCTTTTGTCTCCACTCTCCACACAAAGACAAAACAAAGGTTTCAAAAAAGATAGAAGCCATTTTGTTGGACAAGACCTAAGTGTAAAGGCATAGATTTACACACACACGCGCGTTGGGTTTTATGGGGACATTCCATAATGATTTTTATTATGTACAAACTGTATATTCTATCCTCTAACCCTAAACCTACCCATCACAGAAACCTTTCTGCATTTTTACATAAAAAAAAATAAAAACTCTTATTATGATTTATTCACTGCTTTACTCAATGGGATTTTGGATATTGCCATCTTTGTGGGGACATTTTTATCCCCATAACGTAGGGTTTACCAGGACCACACACACACACACACACACACACACAATACAATTGAATAAAACTAACATTATTTATTTAATGTCTTGTCTTGCAAAGCCTGTATGACTCACTTTTTTTCCATGGAACACAAAATTAGTTTATTTATACTGTAGCTGAATGTCCTTTGTTGTTTCTCTTTTCTAATGAACGTATATGGTGACCACAGATTTTCTAGGCCAGATTTGCAGCAAATAACTTAAGTCTCAGCCTATCCCTCACATAAAACTATTATATTTAGGAAGATTTGGAAAATTGTGCATGTGTTGTTTGGACTACTTTTATGATGCATTTAAGATTTTTGTTCATTTCAAAGCTTGATAGTCCATGGTCTTCATCCCCGTTTATTATTTTGCAAAATATCTTAATTTGTAAAAAAAAAAAAAAAAAAAAGAGCCAATTCCACAGAAGAAAGAAAGTCATGCATGTTTGGGAATGACATGAGGGTGAGTAAATGATGACAACTTTTTCATTTTTTGGGTGAACTATAGGCCCTCAATCTTGTACCAGTCATTCAATGAAAAACGTACTTAGTTGTGAGAAGAAACATGGCGTAAGAAATTTGGCATAACACAGAGCCTATCCATCTTCAATTTTATATAATTTCTTCAAAATTACAAACAAAAAACTTGTAAAACACAATTTTGCAATTTACCTTTAAGGTAAAAAATAAATAATGATTCAACCAAACTGTCTCACACCATCAATGGTGTCAATTAAAATCTCTTACCACAAGACTTCTGGGTAATGTCCATGAGGGAGGTCCAGGTGTACTTCTCCACTCCCAACTCACTCTGTGTACATGGCAGAGTTTCCAGTTCATAAGACCCATGCCGTCGCCAATAGAACATCGTGCCTCACAATCCAAGCACAACCGATAAATCTAACGCCACATCTCACTTGTTAACACGGAGGAGATTGAGATGAAGTTCTTCACTCCTTGAACCAAACATCAGTCTTTAGATGAGTACTTCTCATCATGTTTCCCCATTTAGAGAATGTACTAAAACTTGAGTGGCTTCTCTTGTGGAGAAAAGTTCTCAGAATACTGGATTTCTCTAAAGTTTCCAGGCAGGGTGCTTTGGACTTTGTGAGCCAGTATGTGAAGGGGGAAAAAGAGGGGGGCTTGACCCACACAGCACGCCAGACAAGCGGTGCATTCATCCACATGTGAAGTGCATGCTGGGATGTGAGGGAGACTTGGACCTGTGACTTTTCAGAATGGCAAGAGATACAAAGCTGCCTTTTGAGATGTCCACCTACTTGTAGCCCACAAACTCCATGCATCTCAAAGTTAAAGTATCATATAGAGCAATGAAGCAGAAATCATAGTTTACAGACTCTCAAGCCAGAGTCAATGATATAGAGCAAGTAATGGAGGACAAAAACCTCTCAAAAACAGGTTTAGAAAGTTGAAAATGAGAAAGGGTTAAGATAAAGATGAAAAGAATAGCTGCAAGAGTTGGCGAGTGCCCTCCAGAACCCCCACAATTTCTAATTTTGCTCTGACAAATTAGAGAGTAGCATGGGAGAGTCTTAGCTGTTGGGATCCAACATTTCCAACCATATGGTAGTGATTTGGAGCAGTGTGACGTGCAGGGGTTAGTTTTAATGACCAGGCTTCCAGTGGCAGTCAAGCCAATACGCCGCAGTCTCAGACTCTGTCAGCTTAATCATTCGCTGGGACATGTACAAACAACAAAGCTCTTTGCATCTTCATCTAGACATTTCTCTCTGCGAGCTAGTGTACGACAATGTCTTTTATAAGTACAGCTTGTTTCATCAGGCTGTTTTTACATTAAATAATTACGTTCGAACTTTATTGTCGAGACATCATAGCATTCTTGTTTCTGCTGTACGTTGCTCTGTAGTTGTTGTTTGACTATTCAAATAGCTCGTCTGGTGCACTGTTGTGCTCACTCACGATTCTGAGTACATAAAATACTTTAAATAAAGACTAGGACTGTTATTCAATAATTGAGTAATCATTAATGAGTCAGGTTAATCACATATAATCTCACTGATAAAAGCAACCAAATGAAAATAATTCAAGATATTACAATGTGGCAGACGAAAGCATGACTACAAAACATGTCTTTAGAAATACATTGTTCAATTGCATTTAATCGGATACAAATAAATAAAACAGTCTACAAGTCAGTATGAGTGTCTATTCACATGAGTGTCTATTATTTAACACTAACTTGTTAAATAAATAAAAATATATATAATTTACAGTTTTTAAAAATGTCAGTCTTTAAAAGATTGTCTTTATAATAATAAAATTGTGCTACAGACACCCACTGTCCATCTGCGATCTCCATCTACAATGGTGCATTAGCACCCCTAGCGAGATTGTAATATAGTATACAAGTAATATTAATTTGCATTTGGCTGGTCATCATGCTATCTTCAGCTCATAATACTCAGCGTGTAAAACATATGTTACCACCAGAATGTTGGCCACATATGAAAGAACACTGTGGTGTGACAGCTACAGTCAATTATAATAACTAGGCTAATCCCCTGATCTGTGATTCTCCTGACAATGTTTATCTTTGTTTAAAACACTAGCATTAGGACAGTCATGCATGCACGTGGCGAACTATCTGAAACCAGTAATGGGCTTGGTTTGGAGGCTAGATGGCAAATTAGTCAGGCAAGTGACAGTTCCCAAATAGCCTAGACAGTTCCATGCAACGGCTCCTATTCAAAATCAGGTAAACAGGTCTCTGTTTCTGGTATTCTTCATCATAAATTCAAATATATTTGACATTATTTTAAGAAATACTACTCAATTGCTTCACTGATAAACTGTGAGCTTCATAAAAGCCCCATTTGTTAGTTTGAAGTTTGAATTTAATAACTATGGCCCTGGACCTCACAGACAGAACATAAAAGGTATTTCCTTTGGTTGGCAGAGTCACTTTGTTTCCACTGTGAAACTATTTTTTATAAGGTTTTCGAACTATTTATATTGCCGAAAAGAATATAAAAATTAATGATCTTGTGGTCAATCTTGCTGGGAAAAAAATGAATTAGTTGCACACTATGTGAGTTCCTTTGGCTAGCAAGGGTTGTTATAAGGGAATGTAAATACATTTGTTTAAATGGACATAAGACATTTCATGTAAACAACTGAAAGGAAATCTATAGAGAAAAACACAGGAAGGAAATTAATTGTACATTTAAAATGTAATAATATAAATACTGGCCCTCTAATTATAATAGTCAATATCTATGAATTGGAACCACTTCATGTAAAATCAGCTGGTATAACTTTTATCTGTAAAAAAAAAAATCAACCTAAATGCAATCTGCCCTTGCAGCTGTTAAAAAGGAGCTGTTGGCTGTAGATACAGATTGAATCACAGACATTTCCTCATGATAAGCCATTGGAGAAGTAAACCACAGAGCTGTCTGCCTACCTGTCACAACGTAAACACAATTTAACCTAATCTAATTGTGAGGAATGAAAAAAGCCATAAACAAGAGTGGCAGAGAATCTGGATTTAAATAGCCAAAATGAGCATAATCCTGTTTACAGGATTTACGACATTATTACGGATAAATACAAGTTCAGTCTATTTTCAGCTATCAAAAACACAGTACAGAATCAGTTAGTCAATAGTGGCTAACTAGTCAAGGGTCAGAATGTACAGAAATCACTCAGATATCACACAGCAGCCTAAGAGAAAACTAGTCTAAGTTACCATCCTTACCTGGTTAATACCCAAGTTAAAATAAAGGAATGCTTATTCCCAAACTTGTGAAAATAGTGTATGTCTAAATACAAAAACCACATACGCACGATGAATACATCAAATCTCATCGGGCTTACATGGTGCACATGACGAATAGTTTTATGATACGTTCTTGGTGATTTTGAAGCTTGACATCCTCAGTCATCATTCATTTTCATTAAATAAAAAGTGACTGGGACATGAAATGACGACAGAATTCCGGATGAACGATCCCTTTAAGACTTATCACGTCAGCACGCTGTTTTAGCACTAGTTTTCATCATTTCCACAAATATGCCCAATATACAGGTACACCTCACATTATTGCAGCCGGTAACACATAAGACAAAATGCCACTTACCAAGTAGCAAACGAAGTCCAAGCCAGCTCTTGGGTGGCGAACCGTATCGATGCATTATGTGCTGTTAACCATGTGGGTTAATTCCCAAATCCGACGTATTCATCTGTTGTTCTCAGAGATGAGACATCCGACCATCCGCTGCTAAGTGTCAGCAGTAGAGCAGACATGAGCTCTGACGCGCTGTTGGCAATCCTCCAACAAAGTCACTTCAACTAAGTTTGATATTACTGACATATATGATATACAGCGAATAAAGGTGGTTCCCTAGTATGCTGCAAGCTATTACGTTTCTTTAAAATATCTTATCTCTTATCTGTATGCTTTAGTAACATCCAAAGCGCTTCACCTTCCGTGTGCTGAAGAGACACAAAATGACCTGTTGACGCACGAAGTTTTTGTCTCCTTTCTGGCCTCAAGGTTTACTGAAACTTATTGAATTGCGTTGTAAGAACATGGCATATCCACTTTCAAAGTCAACATGACATCTTTTTTTTTAGCACGCACACAGCTTTGTGTCATGTTAAAAAAAAGCAGACATGTTATTCCATAAAAGCACTGTTGTCTCCTCCGTTTCCTATTGTTACTACCTCCAACCTCATTTTGTCTTACCTACTTAACACGCAGGCGTTTCCCTAACCTCCCTTCCCCATCTTCTCTTTCAGCAATCATTTTACCTTTCAGACCGGATATTTAACGGCAAAATGCTATATTTATTCTGCTGTCCAACAATTGACACCTAGACCTATTCAATTTACTGCCGCTCATTTCTGTAGACACATGACTTTCTCAAACTGTACTGTTTTTAGTTATTTTATTTTTATTTATTTTTTGAAAAAGACTGTTTTTTCTTTTTAATGAACAGTCTCATGTTTGAGTGTGGCTATTTTTCATTTTCCATTTATACATTCTTAGTAGATAAGGTTCTTTATAGAACCTTAAAGGGTTCTGTCAGGTGCTTCATAGAACATTTTAGGGTTTCCCATCATGTGATCATTTGATAGATTTAGTTTAAATAATACATTTAGTTTTTGTTCAGTTTTATTTATATTAAATTTTATGAATTAAACAGCTTGTGAACGTACTTTATCAATCGAAAAAACAGAAATAACCAGTTAAAGCAATTGGGCCCTATTTTAACTATTCTAAGCGAATGGTCTAAAGTCCACGGCGCAAGTGCACTTAGGGTGTGTCCGAATCTACTTTTGGTAACTTAACGACGGGGAAAACGCTGTTGCGCTTGCGCCATGGCGGACTGCTATTTACAATGGCGGAATTTGCAAGCGGAAAGACTGAACGCTTCTCCAGAGAGGAAACGGATCTGCTCGTGCGCTGAGGTTTAAGCGCGCAAGCAGACCATCTACGGGACAAGACGGATTCCACCATATCTTTATGTACACAATAATAATCTTTTACATTGTAATCCTTTTATTTTTAATATTTGGCATGTTTGTGTGCTGCTGCGCGGTCAATGGCGCATTCTATTGCGTCAAAATAAAAACGCGCCAACAATGCGCCTGAACACACCTTGTTTTCAGGCCAGCAAGCCCATTGGTGCACAAATAGGCGCAAATGTATTTGCTATTTAAACAACATGGTGCAAGACGTGAAAATGATAACTGCGTCAGGCTGAAACTAGCTAAAAACACTTACGTCCTTATGCATTTGTTTACATACATCATAATTAGCTGTTAAATATGTTTTCAATTCTCATCATCAATATATCATCATCATATTCCAAAAGTGACTCAGCTGAGTTAGAGTTGCCAAAAAATGGAAGTTGCAATAGTCAATTCTTCCCTATTGTGAGCTTTCTTGAACATGAAAAAAAAAATGTATGGTGCCCTTATACAGTAAACACAGCGTCAGAGAAGAGAAGAGAAGAGAAGAGAAGAGAAGAGAAGAGAAGAGAAGAGAAGAGAAGAGAAGAGAAGAGAAGAGAAGAGAAGAGAAGAGAAGAGAAGAGAAAAGAACAAAACAAGAATAGTCCATTTTGATTTCATGGTGACTTTAAAATAATGAGGCACTCTCTTGCCAACCTACCCCCATGCCTTTTCATCTCTTTTCAGTACAAGCAAACCTGTTCATGGCTTGCCAAGCTGTCCATATGTGGAGTATTAACCATCTGAAGCTCTCTCTCCCCCTGCCTCCCCTACATTAAACACCTTGTGCATAAACCACACTTACTCTCTTCTGCAAAACAGACAATTCTGCCTTAATCTTCTGAGCTAATACTCACCATCACTACTATTTGGGTTCTATATAGCTGTTCCTGACACAGCGCGCCTGGAGAAACGATCTTATTCTGTCACTGTTGTGCAAAAATGGTGCTATCCATCACATTTGAGACTTATTTGTCCTTGCTAGTGAATCATGTGTCTGGAATGTGGACATGATGTTCCCAACTGCTGAGCTGAGCAGGATTGGTGCCCTGAGCTGGTGAGCTAAATGGTGAACTGGATGATCTATACCTGGGTTGTTTTGGATCAGATCCCATCAACGTGTAAGATCGCTCTTATCAGGTGTGACAAATCCCTAATCCATTCAGGTTGACAACAACTATGCTTTTATAAACCAGGCCTGTCAGACAATTTAGGGAAGGGTAAATCTGTTGTTATAGTCTAAACTCTTATCCCACACCTGACCATGGTCTATAAAACAGATTAAAAGAGATTACCTCATCTTTGGTCAAATGTGCACAAAAATATACACCGGCTGTCCTGTCTGCCAAAGAAAACACGCATATGGTCTCACTACCCTCATACAGAGTAATAAATCAATACATTAATAATGGTCTAAATGATATACTCATCATTATCATCCTCACATACTGTATGCAGTCTATTGAAAATTATCACTGGCTTTTGTGAGCTGAGCATGTGTGTCTGCTCAGACTCATGGCTAACTGTCTCTACAGGCTTTTCTTAAGCTGATTAGCAGCTCAGCGGATTAATTCATTAGTTTGGAAAAATAATGAATACATTTAGGCCATTGTGTTAGTGGACTGGGACCAAATTTAGTTCTATTTTTCTTCAGACTATAACACATCTATCTGCTATCTTTTTCAAATGAAAACATACATATGTTCCAAAAGTAATAGTAAATATTTACATTGAGATAAACTTTTATAATGAAATTATAATAAAGAATGATTATTGAATTGAATATTGATACTAATTTTGAATATAAAACAATGTCATGTTGGGGGCAATTGTAACAGTGGGAAAAAAAAAATCATATTAACCCTCAATTCCCCATAAGAGTGAACCTCAAAGTAGTAATATAATTTCTTAATACTTAAATTAGTAGTTAATATTACTGAATAGTTCATGTCAAAACATTTCTGTGGGGAGTTTTTTTTCCCCATCTTCAGGTGAAAGATGTCCCTGAATGTACAGAGATGGTCTGAGAACAGACCTGTCATTGTTTATGTATAAATGTCCTGAGTGTTTTGTTTGCACTTCCTTACCTGTCAGAGCCGGGCTACTTCTGGCACTTTACATTCCATACTTTAGCCCGAAGACTTCACAAAGTTTTCTGCTTTGACTTCTTGTCAAAGTTTGTATGACAGATGCATTTCCTCTGTGACTATTGTTACATTGTTGGTTTATTCACCTTGCCTATGCTTAGTTTGCTGCTCTAGATGTAAAAATAATTTAGTTTAATATGCAACATTTCTGTCAGTTTTTCTTCTTCAGAAAGTTTGTCAGAGATAAATTAAGTACTTAAAGTGTGTTAATAATCAAACAAAAATAGTTTTAAAGTTAGCTTAAATCGGAGCGGTTTGTGACTCGCATTTATGCGTTTCAAAAGCAACATTATCAAAGTTGCAATAAATCTGCCGCTTTCAGGTACAGGTCAGTGCATTGTAAGTTGTTTATGTTCATTATTATTGCAAAGTCATGTGCTTTGAGACATGAGGTAGTTGTTTGCTCCCTGCTGTATGCCTTCATATATGGGCTTAGAATTGTTGCATTATTCCAAATAAATAGATTGAGATCCACAAATAAATGTAAAGAGTTTCACAAAAATGTATAAAACTCACAAATGTATAAAACTCACAAATAAATAAAGTGAGATTTGCAGACAAAAAAAAAAAAAAAAGATATTTACAAATGTGTTTTATGTCACAAACACAACTCTGGCATTTATTTGTGAACCGCTTTCTGTGCATTTGTAAATCGCTGCACGCATTTGTAAATTGCTTCTTGTGCATTTGTAAATCCCCTCATGCATCTCTGTGGATTTTGAAACACGCCTAGCGTAGACGTACAGACAAATCCACAAATAAGTGGACTCCACCCACCGTTTACTCAGCCAATCAGATAACGGCCACATTGAGCTGACCAATCGTAGCACGTTCTCGCTACAACCAATCACGTTAGGCTTTATAATCAGGCTAGTCTTTCTTGCCCTCTAGTTTGGCTCAAATAGGAAGTGTAGGCTAAGGCCCATACATTTGCTTCAGTAAAATATGTTTAAAATGTGGATTTCGTTAGACCATTAGACTGTGTATCAAGCCAAAACACATTTTTATGAGCCTTTGAAAATGCTTTGAATGTCCTTTGAAGGAGGCGTGGCTTTGGAGACGCTCTGAAGGGAAGGTGGGATCTTATGCGATTGCTCCAAAATTGCCTACCATATACAGTCAATATGAAGCAGAAGTTGCAATCGTCTTTTCTTCCCTGTTGTGGCGTTAAATGGCGAGAATTTATTGGATCGTTGTTATTTGCTAATTGCTGCAATCTCATGTGAGTGACAATTTGCTGGAGGGGAAAGGTTATTTTCCCGCCCTCGTGTGGGTGCACGTGATCATCAGGGAAGAGAACGGATTTGCAAGATGTAAGGGAAGTGTTTTCTTGATTAAAGATCATGATTAAAGATCATGAGAGCACGTGAATTAAAAAAAAAAAGCTTATGTGCACAGATAAATCATTTATAATAAATACTGTGCATTAGGCCTACATAAAAATAAAAGTTGTTCATTTTGATTTCATGGTGACTAAAAAACGTACGAAATTTAGTGTGTTATAAGTCCCCCGTCACAATTGCCGCCAGTCTCCCCTACTGTATTCATCTCAACTGTTCATTTATCTTGAAGGTTAAATTTAGATGCTTGAAATTGGAACTGTCAGCAGCACACAGCCAAAGTCTGCAGCCAGAGAGAGTGAAGAGAAAAAGAGAAAGTCTGCCTGAGGTCTTGATCAGATGGTTTTTAATCAGTTCCTTTCCACCACTCCCCTGTCTTGCCCTTCCTTCAGTTTATTTCTTTAGTTTCCCATGCCTCATGTCTACAGTGAGTTTTATCCTTTCACTACTTTGTTTCCTCCATATCCACCTCTGACCACCCCATGAATAAGATATGACTATGCAAGATGTGGACACTATTGCATAGTTATTGCAAAATCTATTCTGCGAAATACACAAAATATGAGTGCATGCTTATTGGGCTAAAATACTAAAAGCATAAAACGACTCAAAATTTGTAATAATGAGATACGCACGGCAGAGCTTTTTGAACGTGTATAGCTTATTGAACGACAATTCTGTGGAGTTCTTTGGATACGGATTCCATGAAGGCCTGGCTATGACTGAAGCAAAAACTTGTTTTGGTTTCCCATGTACTTTTATCGCTCTGTCTGGTTTTGGTACTCATGCATTTACTTCCCCCTGGTGGTAACACCTAGTAAATACAGGACTTTGACAGACTGTAAAAGTGATTCTGCCATCACATGAAATCAAGGGACTGAAACTCTGAGTCACCTGGGTCTTTACGCTTTGTATCTGCTGCTTTTCCTGGTGACAGGAGTGGTTAACACTTGGATGTGAGAGTGAGTGTGCTGCTAGATATTCCTCTGGGCTTGCGCTGTCAGATTTCATTCCCTCAGGCACAAATATACTGAGTTCAGTGTATCCAGCCTGCAGGCTATCATCAACAAAGGAAGCACAGTGGATTTGAAGTTAGCCAGTTGCAGCTGCATTGCAGGTTCATATTAAATGGAGGGGGTTGGTTTAGGACCGTCAAAACCTAAAATCACCTGCATTAGGGGAACCAACCAACAGTTCTCACAAGAAAAAACGGCTTTATGAACAGTTTTAATGAAAATAAATGGGAAAGGTTTGCATGACAGTTCGGGTTTTATAGTTAGGGATCATGTGACCATGTAATACGCATGCGCATGACGTCATCGTTTTCACAAATTCACGTTTTTGTTACATGGAGACGGTAAAGGCATCGTTTTCAAAACCTTGCACTTTGAAACTTATTTTCAAAAGCTTGTGTTTTCAGGCCCCCAAAACTCTGTTGTCGTGTAAATGAACGGCCAAAGTGCATAACATTTTTCCATTTTCAGTTTGAAAGCAGTGCCATGTAAACATACCCTAAGGGCCCTATCATACACCCGGCACAATGCGGCGCCAGGCGCAACACACGTGTTTTTTGCTAGTTCAAACGAGGTGTGATCGGGCGCATTGTTGGTGCGTTGCTATTTTGAGGCAACTGAAATAGACTGCGCCATTGACCAACAAAAACCTGGTCTAAAGTCACTGGCGCAGTATTTTGTTTTTTTTTTATTTAAAGGGCACATTATTAATATGTGCCTATGTGGGTCCACAATGCGCGTACATTCTGCTTATTACACACACACAGGGAAGCGCAGCAGCACACAGACTAGCCAAATATTAAAAATAAACAACGCATTCTCATCCTAGGGCTTCATATACTGACGCTTTTGACATTTCGTCTACATCCAACGCACATGGCACCCTTTAGCGTCAATATGACACGCACAGAGCTTTGTTCAGTTATGGGTAGGTTTAGGTCTTGGGGTAGGGTTAGGGTTAGACCACTAGGAGGCGCCTTCTGGCCCATATCTATCTGCGTCTCATATTGACGCTAAAGGGTGCCATGTGCGTTGGATGTAGACGAAATGTCAAAAGCGTCAGTATATGACGCCTTGGGATGAGAAAGGATTACAATGTAAAAGATTAATATTGTGTACATAAAGATATGGTGGAATCCGACTTGTCCCGTAGATGGGAGGAATGGGAGATGAGACTCTGATTGGTTTATTGCACGTTATGCCCAAAACACACCCATTACTCATTAAGAGAATAGGGACAACACTTTTAGACCATGTGCCGGTCGCACCGACCATTTTCCCCGTCGTTAAATTAGCAAAAGTGGATTTGGACACGTCCTAAGTGCACTTGCACCGTGTGCTTTAGACCAGTGGTTCCCAATTCCAGTCCTCGTGACCCACTGCTCTGCACATTTTGTATGTCTCTCTTATCTGACACACTCAGTTCAGTTCATGGAGTCTCACCTAATGAGCTGATGATCTGGTTCAGGTGTGTCAAATAAGGGAAACATACAAAATGTGCAGAGCAGTGGGTCACGAGGACTGGAATTGGGAACCACTGCTTTAGACAATGCTCTTTGATCGTTAAATAGGGCCCTAAGTGTTTAATGTCACTTTTGATCAATTTTGTCCTTGAATAAAAGTATTAATTTCTTCTAACTGACCCCACATTTTTTGAACAGTAGTATAAATATAATTGTCTCAGTATAAAACAGTAGAAACTAACTACCAGAAAAGTAAAACGAATGAGTTTGTGTAAAGTAAAAAGTATGATGGTTGGGCGTCTCAGATGATTTTCAATGGCATCTCATTTTTAAAAATGTATCGTCAATGGTAGATATATATCAATCGATATTGGATATTGAATTGTGCATGCTCATTTGTGTTGGTTACTGAACTAAAAGTATTGTTTATTTAACTATACAGCAGCAACATACTGTATATATTTTGCTGTGACAAGCAGCTTAATGTTGAAGCAAAAGATCTCAGATCACTTAGCGACTATTAATAGCCTCCCATTTATTTGAAATTGTTATGTGTGAATTCCATATGCTGTATTCTAGTTAATACTGCACATGTAAAGCATACATGTGCTACCCACCCACACTCACACAAACGGTACACACAGTTACTCCTCGCTTTAAGGTTTGAAAAGCTGCTGTACGTTAATTTTAGCATAACACTCTGTCCACTCTCCATATGTTATATCACTTCACAGCAATAAACCTTATCTTGATAATTTCTCGAGCCATTATAAACTACTTTAAGCTTCATCCGTGACCTCTTTCTACATACCACCCATTCTAATTAACATTTCAAATAACCTCTAAGCCCGATGGCTACATTTTCCCCACGTGCTTCCTGATCAGGTTCGACATTGTATAGAGATAAAGCCTAGACAGAGCGCACCGCAGACACAAATCAATTTCCAATCCTCCCACATTGAAAACGCTTTATAGATTACCACACTGGCACAGGTCTTTCTTAGGCTGACCCTCGCTCATTACAAAGCTAACTATTGGATTTTGCCTCATTAAGACAGGGCCACATGCCAGAGTGCCCCCACCTGAGGTCAGCAGCTTCTTATCTCTCCTTAGACAGTTAGAGGAACTAAAATAACAATGGTGAACTCCCTCACAGTTACAGTAGCCCTGCTGAAATCTCTTACATTGAAACTCGATGTATTTTTAGTCATACTGTATAGTATATGCTGCTGAGAAGCTAAATGACCCTTCTGGAATGATCTAGAATCAAGCATTCCACTCACGTCCTCACGCAGAAGTCTCAAAGTGAATAAATGGATGATGGTCTCTAAAGATCTTCTAAGGTGCCTACAGGAGCTCCATCACTCACAGTTCTCATTTCGGTACCCCCTGCAGACTGATTGCATTACAGCAGAGCTCTCATCCATCGCAATAAGAGGGAATAATGAATGCCGGATTCCATAGCGCGGGTGTTATGACATATCCGTGAGGGCTTTTTTTATTTTTCTTTGTTCAGGGTTAAGTTCATGTTCTAAAAGCAAGTAAACATTAAAAAGAGGCATTGATCTAGATTTTCTGTCTGATACAAGGGTCTCAAATGGTCTGGTTTTTGTTCATGACTAACTAGCTTTAGCAATCTAACTAACTTCTTGGAAACAAGCTCCAAATAAATTGATTTAAAGGTGAAGTGTGTCATTTTTGTGCTCTAGGGTCACCAAAATTGAATTTTCAATTACATATCTGCCAGTGTTCAAAAACAATCAATTTACCCTATAACTCAACCTACTAATTTCAGCGGAATCAATGGTTTACTAATAGCTCTCTCTGTAAATGAATCAGGGATATGAGAAAGTATTATAACATTGAAAAAAACATTTTTAGATTAATTTACAATAAAAATATTACATACAGAATCTGGGAACATGAGAAAGATTCATGAACTCACAAAATCAATGTATACAATTTTAAGAGTCTGTGTCCAAAACAAAAATTGACAGCTTTGAAGTGGGCTTGTCTTCTGTCATTACATTTGTTCGCTTATAATTGTGGATTTATGATGTAACTCATGGCTGATTTAACATTTGAACACAATTTTCAGGTCTCTGCGTTAATACAAAGCATTGTGAATTCTCTTAGAGTGTCATAAGAATGTGTTAGTATATCTATCTAGATGATTGGCATACTAATGGGAGTATAACCTCACTCGCTGACTTTAACAAAGACTTAAGAGTGATGGTCCGGACAGATGAAACAGCCGCAAAATCCTCTATTGAAGTGATCTTCCTTGCCTCACCCTATCCTTTAATCTTCCTCTCTGTATCTCTGTTTGGTGTGTCACGGTTGTGCAGGTCAGGACATAGACTGATAGCTAATGAGACCTTTCTGCATTAGTTGTTTTCTCATCTGGAAACAAGACACCCAGGCCTGTAGATCACAGCTTAACTTTAGCATCCACTGACATCCATCTTATATTACAGTCTTGGATGGCCTGAAGGCAGCGGCCATTCGTGACACAACACCGTAGCATTCATCCCTATGTGCATCATTTTTCTTCATTAATAAGCAGCATTGCAGATGGCGGAGCATGAAAATGGGATTTGTGTGAATACACAATGAGAGATTCAGAAACATCTTCATATTTGACAGTAAATAATTATGGAAATCCACACGATCATGTACATTGGAGTTATATAACCGCTGTATATTATGCAGAGTTATAATGACTGCATTTTTGTACAAATCCAAGCACTTGCAGAGAGATATTGATCACAATAATGGTGACACACTGACTCAAGGAGACTAATGCAAAATAAACATTTCCATTATAGTCACTTATTAATGTTAATGTTGTTTTAGAAGGGAAAAAAGGTTGAAGAATCTCTTCAGGAGAACAAAATATACGAAATGTACAAAATGTGTTGAAAAACTTATCTTCAATTCAATAGCTTCCATTGAAAATTACCCTCAAAAGTAACTGAAGATTTTTTTTTTTTTTTTTTTTTTTACAATAGTAGAATGTCCAAAAGACAATCTAAAGGGATTCTGGGTTATATTAAAGGTATATTAATATTATGATGGTTCTAAAAAGAACATTATTTTGTGTATTTGGTTTAATGCAATGTGTTTACGCAGTTTTATATTTTACACATACTGTACATTGTTGCTCCTCTATTCCCTGCCTTTCTGAAACGCGTCGATTTTTACAAAGCTCATCATTCTGAAAAGCGGGGTGTGCTCTGATTGGCCAGCAATCCAGTGCATTGTGATTGGCCCAAAAACCTTAAGCGTGTGACGGAAATTTCACGTCCCTTACCACATTTTGGAACATCAGCTGCTCCCAAAACAATAATGACAGGTGATAATTTAGGTACCTTATCAATTTGAGCCCGAATCTGATCCGGAAAATGCAGATGTCCAAGCTGATCGATCAACTTTGCCAGCACGACTGGACCAGATCGTATCAGATTGGTAAGGTTTTATTTCATTGGGGACATAATTACTGATTATAATGACTTATACTGTCTTTTTACACGCTGCCCTACGGGTGTGAGAACACTATGTAAACATAAAACCATGTGAAAACCATGAGAACCATGGGCGGTGATCGTAGAAATGACAAGCAAGCGCTACTCTATACTGCGCAAAACTCGCGTTTGAATAGTCAGTAGCAAATTCTTAAAATATGAAAACATACTTACAGGCTGTGTCTCTGAGTGAGTCAGAAGCACCAGAATGTACTTGCAAAGATGGAATTGACCTTTCTCAGCAGGGAGTTTGATTGACAGGCGATCTGACCAATCATAATCCGCTGAATCCGCCATTTTTGACCAACAAAGCAGTCAAGAGAGCTAGTAGATTAACGTTGGAGAATTTGAACTTGAAAAACGGAATGTACTGATGTCTTTCTCCGGTTAAAAGAACATTCCTTCTTATGTTCATTCATGTTTATTTGTTGCTATAAATTAACTAGAAGGAAGAGATGATCGGTTCACAAGCAGCTTTAACTGAGGCCTTACAGCGATCTGTCAGACACATTAAAGAGCCACAAAACAGTATTTATTGTTTAAATACTGAGAACATGGAGTGGTGTAAGAGCGGCGTAGCTTGTCGGACATAGCAGCAGTAACTAAAGGGGGATTGGGTCTTTGCGAACTGTCAATTGTGACACTAACACAGTGAACTAAAAAGAAGGGAAACCAGTAAATGTTGGTTCCGTACTGAATTTAATTTCCTTTGGCCATTACAGACTCGTCCTTCAGAATGTGTAATGCCACAAAGATGTAATTAATCATTCTGTCCGTGGGCATTATTTCTACACAAACACAGAATTATCTAGGACTCTGCCATAGTGTATTTGGATCACTGGCTAATCGAGAACAACAGGCCACAAAAAAAGGGAAAAAGGAAGCGAACAACTAGAAGGAACACCAGTGGAATCTCACATGTCACATTATCAGGGAAAAGAATATTCCAGTTCAACTCAACAGGCAAAATATCACAGTAGAATAACATGGGAAGAAATGCAATGTGGAATTGGACTCACTTTATGCTGCTTTAAATCTGAAGTGGAACTGATACAGAAGGGAATTTTCAAATATGGATCTATGGATGGGCCTTTGTATGTGAACCAAAAAAAAGTTTTTAAAGGTCAGTTTTTCAGTGAACAAAGACTTCAGTTATGTTAGTTTTAGACAAAGTGATCATATGTATTCAGAAGACTTCAAATTTAGTGCGTGATTCATATGGACCACTTTTATGATGCCTATTTGCATTCTGACAGTCCCCAATCCCTTTCATTGTATGGAAGAAAGGAGCTTAGACATTCTGATAAACGTCTAATTTGGTATTCCACAGAAGAAAAACATCCTACAGCTTTCGAATCACACAAGTGTGAGTAAATGATGAGAGAATGTTCCTTTTTGGGTGAAATCCTTTTAACACTGGTGCTTAGTGGGCACATTAGTTTCCTTGAACTGCGTCAATATAGCATCTTTGAAATCTGGAGAAGGTGACACATGCATTGCCCTCCTTCGGAATTGGCACCTTATTAGCATCCCAACTGTTCAGCTACCCTAACATGAGCATAGAGATGAATTTAGTTTTGGAAGGGAAGATTAATAAAAAACAAATTATAATAAGACGAAGAGCAGAAATACTGCATGAACATGGATCATAATTCTACTTCCCTTTCTGATCAGCTACTGTACCTCTATTTCTCTTGAGCTTTTTTGTTAAGATATTAGGATATTAGCATTAAAGGATTGCAAAGTTAGCAGATTTTGCCAGAATAGTTATAGTACCATTAAAAATGCTCAGAAATTATCTTTGATAAGACTGCAGAAACCACTGAAAAATTAAAACACAGCCCGCGTACTACATTACTGACCTAACCTGCCATGTTCATGTACTGTAAATCCCACAGGTGATTCAACAATCTGGATGTGCATGGGAAAATACGGATTACTTCCTGTTGAGTTCCCCTGTTTGAATGAAAACCCATGCATACTGATTCAGTGCATCATTGATGGAGATGTCCCAGGTGTGTATGCGTGGAGCAAATACAGTAAATCTAAGCCAGGGTCATATAGAGACCTTCAACACGCTTCAAAGTCAAACCTGTGGGATCAATCAGTTTAATGTTACAGGATGGCTACTATCAAGAATATTAAAGCAACACCATGGAGTTTTTCAACCTTCATAATATATTTCCAAGACCGTTGTGATGGTACATCGACTTACAATAGGTTGAATGACACATCTGCCATAGCCTGACAGGGTCTGTATCGCTTTTACTGGCACTATGGAACTTCGGGGTTCGGGTAGTTACCCGAGCACAAAAAGAACTACAAAATTCAAATGCTTTACGGCATACCTCCCTTCCAATATTGACAATATATGGCTATTACCTACCACACAAACATTGAATTGAATTAGCATATCCATTCTGTAAAACAGTAGCCAATAGGCTACTATAATGACGCTGGCTTGTAAACGTGAGCTACGTGATCTTTTGGCGTTTGAAAAAAATAAAACCCATGAAATTATATTCATATGACATGCTGAAATATATGCCACTGTACCTGGGATGAAGACATTTCACACGCAACGCAGGCAGTCTGCCCAAGACGTGAGAACTCCTTCTGCAGAGTTCGGGGGTATCGGCTTGTCAACAAATGCACATGTATCCCCTGGTGTAACCATGACAGATTTTAAGACAGTAGTAGAAGACAATACTGTTTCCCAACTGTAGGGGGACCCCGAGAGCAAAACTTACATGGTGTTGCTTTAACAAGAATAAATTAAACTTTCTTTGTGCAGAATCAGATCATCACATATGTACATTTTGGAAATTATTATTAGAATTTAATGAATGTATTTGATTAATTCATCTATGTCTATACATCTGCCAGAAATGTATGTACTATTGTCAGATTTATTCCTTAATAAGAGTTCTATGTAATATTTGAATTTTCTTTGTTGGAAAAGGTGTCATAGCTCCAGCTGTGCATTTCAGAGATGATTTTCACCTCTCAAAATAATCACGTTTCAGAGCATCTCATACAGAATGGAATAGCTGAAATGAGTTCTCTAGAGACCGGCTATTTTTCTCCATCCCTGGTCTCTTTGTGTCTCAAGATGCTCTTGGTAGAGACAGTCACAAGTTGCAGCTGAGGCCCCACACTGTTTGCATATGAAATATTCATCTGTGTTTTAGGCCTGCACGGAAGGAGCCGATAAGCCTGTTCCAAGCAGATGCTCCCTATTAAGGAATATGAGCAGGAACAAGCATTCTGTTTTCCTCCCCCCTTCAAAGTTTTCACACTCTGCCTGTGATTGTTTGACTGTGTTATTGCTTTTCCTCATATCTGCAGATGTGTTTGATTCAGTTAAAGCTGCAGTCCGTAGTTTTTCCTCTTTGTCGCCATCTCTGTTTGAAATCTGCAATTGCAGTTATTCGCGGACTTATCAACTTTACCTGGGTTGTGCCTTGGCAGGCACAGCACAGCGCGAATAAATCCAATGTTTTGAGGAGAATGTGCGGCTGTCAGTCACCGCGCCGGTGTGGATACTGTCATTCGGAATCACAGATTCTACTTTTTGGAAGTATGACTAACATAAGAATTTTCACCGGAAAATGTCATCTGAACAAGTAAGTAACATCCACTTTTGTTCTGACCAACTAAGGGAAAAAAAGCATTGCAGTAAATCGCGCTGATTAAATCTAATGATCGATTATCATATCACGTCAAACCGTGCAAATGATACTTTGTTCTCAAATTGTTAATGTTAACAACATCAGCATTGCATGACTACATTTAATGCCCTTCCGATATTTATCCTGGTTTTCGCATGGGCCCGGCCGGTTGCAGTCTCTTTTTTTCTGTAGCCACTCCGAACTCACTTTTGCATTTTACCACGGGTGAATGTCACTGGTGATTGTCGTTTGAACCTTTCTGGATCTGCCATCAAATTGATACGTTTAATTACTGTATATCAAGTGCTGTGAGAAAAGGCTATAAATCTCCACCTCCAACATCCTCACACGCAATTTAGCCTACTAGCCGAGACGCCTTCTTTATGTGTACAGATGTGACGTAATGACGCAAAGACATGCTCGAATTTCCCGTGGAAATCCACCAGTACCACTGGAATTAAAAAACATTATTACAAGCTAATACCGTTTTGAATTGAGCTAAGGCAAGCAGATAGTTTTGAACACTGGCTGGTTAGGTACTTACCCAAAAATTAATTTTGGAAACAGGCAAAAGAGAAAATTGTGGAGCCATCACACCTTCAGAAATAAAGGTTCTACAGGTCTTTTTTTTTTTTTTTTTTTTTTACTCTCATCCTTAAAAAAAAAAAAAAAAGCAACAGTAACTGGTTTTCAAAAGAAGTAGATAATAAAACAGTTAAAATGTCAACTTATTAGAACTTAATGATATTGTTTTTCATAATATAAATTGATCTTTATACATGAAAATATAGCTGTCTTTAAAATGTTGGCGGTTCCTTGCTATGAGATCTTTATATTCGGAGGTTCATAGCATAAAAAAGTTTGAAAACCCCTACTTTATGAAATCTTTATTTTTTTAGAGAATAGATCAAGCAAAATCATTTGATGAGGAGGATTTTCAATCCATTTCAAGGATTTCATTCTACATAAAAAAGCTAATCACTATTCAAAATGTTCTCTCTTATTTTTCATATCAAAACCTTAGTCAGCAAAAATATCAATTATGAATTTGTACCTCTCAATAAAGACATGAGGGAACATTTAATGTCTGTTTTTGTGCTTGCATATGAACACTGTGAGATCAGGTCATATTCCATGGAACCCCAATATGGTTAAGGTCATCCTTGATGACAACTTATAGAGATTTTCAATTGAATGCACTGACTTTGAACGAGAGAGGAAAACCCTCTTTAATGTTGGCCTATTCTCAATTCAGTACTCTCTCAGTAACGTAAACACTTCAGGTTCTCTATGCGCAAAGAAAAGCTTTGTAGATGGAAGCATAAAAGTTTTAGGCAGAGCAGCAGTGAGGATGTGTCCTTGCTACACTCTTCCATCTACTCTCTCGGTAAATTTTTAATAAAGGCAGGTTTTTACTATACATCTTGTCTTCTCTAAGAACTGACATACAGAGTACAGTTGAATGTTCTTCTAACATCCACAAACTATGGATGAGACAATGATTCACACAATTAAAGCACCAATCCTCAGAATAAAAGCTCTTAATGTCTTGAATGACCAGTGTAGGTCATGTAAAAGCATATAAGCACACAAACAAACCTTTCAAATTTTTATTGAAAGATATTAATACTTTTATTTTTCCAAATTATTTTTCAAATGCAGCATTGGTGACCATATGAGAAAAATTACAGACCCCAAACATTTAAATGGTAATATATACATACATATAGGCTATAGAGAGAGAGAGAGAGAGAGAGAGAGAGAGAGAGAGAGAGAGAGAGAGAGAGAGAGAGAGAGAGAGAGAGAGAGAGAGAGAGAGAGAGAGAGAGAGAGAGAGAGAGAGAATTATAAAAATTATTCTATAACTTTTCTTATTACGTAAATTAACAGATAATGATTATGTCATTTAGCCACTGGGATACAAGACTTCCACCTTAAATATAAATATAAAATGTTCATTAAATATGGAATATATAAGCTAAATATTAAATGTGTAAAAAGATGTGTGACTTAACTGCCAACATTCATTCTGTCCTATGGCTTATCAGCTGACAAAAGTCAGCTCCAATATACAGATATATACCTGAAACAGAAATGCACCACTGATCATGATGGAATATTTTATTATTAGAGTAAGAAAAAGAGACATTTACCCATGTTTTATGATATTGATGTTAGAGTGCATGGGCCTAAGAAAGGAAATCCCCTCAGATTTTGCTTACCATTACTCAACAAAAATCATAAGACGATCAATAGCTACTGGAAAACCTTCAGATCCCACCAGGCTGTAGCATCAAGAAAAAAACCTTCACAAGAACATAAGATGAGAATGCAGATGCTCCATCAAACTAAATAATAGAAACTTTGAACACTGGGGCATGTATATCAAAAACCCTCTATAGCAAATTCAGGGTCAAGAAAGGGAGAGGAGCAGTAAAAGGGAGGAGGAGCTCTCCTTTTCCCTATCCGATGTAAGAATGACAGGAGAAGGGAGGAAACAAGGGAAGGGGAGTGGACAAAAACTGGCTTAGGGACAAAAACCTCCAAAACCTGTGTTTGAGCAGTAGCTGAGATGAAGATCTAGACATAATGTGATGCACTTTGACTCCCAGAGCACCTGGGGTTACTACTGCTTTATTAAGCCCCCTTTACAACCATTCGCCCACATGTGAACATCCAAGAGTTGCAGAGAGGGACCTAGAGATAGTCACATCTATTTTTGGAGTGCTACGATCAGCGTTTGTCTCCATCCTAGATGCTAAAAGGACAAAAGCAGTTGGGATTTGGGCTCACAGAATGAGTGCTATCGCCACTGAGGACCAGGACATGTTCTGTGAGAAGGCAGTGGCCCTTATCGTTGACCTCTGCCTGGATGACAGCCCTCTCCTAGACTCGGAAACCTGTCAGGATTTCCTCGTGCTTCTGACCAGTGAAAACCCCAACATATCCAGTGCAGGTAAGGTTCCTGCAGTGTTTGATGGGAAGCATGTTTGTTGGGGGTGACGTGGGCTGGGGACGTGCTTGTGTTTATCTGCGTATATGCATGAGCTTGAGGTAGGACTTCAAAGGATCGTGACCTTTAAGATGTGCCCATTTTCTGTCCGATTAATACAGAGGTATCAGACTTTTTGAAAGTAAGTTCATAAATAATGAATTGCCATTAGTTACCTGCCACTTTTTTATTTCCCTAATGAGCCTGCTTGTGTTTGATGTTGTTCTCAACTTAATAAGGATGCTACTCATTGGCGATTTAGATAATTTGTACCTGTGGCGCCTCCTTTTTTCCTGTCTAATGACAAGTGCACAATTAAGCTTAAGTTGGAGAAATTTCATTGATGTGCTTTATAGAAAGATGGATGCAAGTGTTTTACAACGCACCGCTCCAGACTACAGGTTCACGGCAGCCACACAAGGTTAAATTGACATGAAATTGAATTTTGGACTCAAGATCGAAGGAGCTGTGATATCTCTGAGTTGGCAGGTGATAGGAATGTCTAAAGCAATACAAATTATAATGAATTTCATATCTGGCAAACTGCCATGGAGGAAGACACAGAATCTAATTGTCACTCTGAGTTTCTGTCACAGGAGAAATCAAATAAACCACCGCAGGACCTGACCTGCATCATGTCCCCGACTGCAAGGATAGTGAATGCCACTGTGTGTTATCCACAAATAAACATGAATCACTGACGCCACAGAAAAGCTCTAATGCCAGCTCTTTAATAATGCTCAACTACTTCTGAAGTCATTTAAATGCATATACAGTATATACATACTGTACACACACACATATAAATAAATAAATAAATATATAGGACAGGCTGAAAAATTCCCCAGCCTCCATTAGACTTGGTACTGCTTTGGGTTGCCACTTGATGTCCAATGTAAAATCGCAAAACCAATGCTTTGTACTACTTTTCCATTAGTAATGCTAGAGCAAAAAAAAAAAAAAGAAGCTTATAATGTCATAAAATCATAATGATTGAGCTCTAATTAGGAAGGAAGCGCTGAGTGTGTGAAGAGAGATGCCTGCTGACTTGACTAGGAGTGGAGGGAGGCTCTGGAACCTGCAGTCCACAGGCAGTAATACTAGATGAATGGAGGACTGCCGCTGGCCTCCGCAACCCCATGGCGAGAGCTGCACCCACCCTGCCAAAAAGCAAAGGTCATGCATCAGGAGAGCCAGGTGGTGCAGCACTCATGCAATGCCAAAATCCAACACGATAGAGCAGGACTGGGAACGTAACAGAGGACACACTGATCAATGCTCTGCAGTTTGTTGCTAATTATCTAAAGCAATTGTTCAACATCCCTTTTGAACAGATCTCTTGATGTGGAAGAGCATGTGTTACTGCAGCTGCACTGTAGTAAAGAGCGTCATTTTCTGTAATTCATGGTGTTCAAGTCATGCCTCCGTTTTCCCATGAATGAATATTTCAAAGATGTCAGATGTAAACGTTACTAAAAAGCTGTTTGTTTAATAATTCAGGTTTTGCCCCCACAGTTCAAAGAATCTTTCTATATTTCACTTTGACTCAAAGAATGTGTACATGGGCCTAGATGCTTTTAAGCCTGCATGACACTTTATGCTCTTATATAAACACTTTATGCCATCCATGTAATGGAGCTACAAAGCAATGTCTTACCTGTAACCATATCCAAATTTGACCATTTTAAAGTTTTGCCTGGTTGTTTATAGGGATCGAAACATCATATGGTTCTCGCATGTGTATATTCTTTTGTTGATGCAGACAAAACACAGTGCAAAAAAAATACTCTGACTCTGTATCCTGCACTACTGTTTAGCATCAACGCAACACCGCCAGTCAAGTCACATTTATTTAAATACAGCAGCGCTTTATACAATACAGATTGTTTCAAAGCAGCTTCACAGCATGCAAAACCCTGATGCTCAAAATAAATAATTGTTTTGAGTAGGGTAAACTTAAATTAAACAAATTAGTTCAATCAAATTAACATTTAAGAGTAATTAGAACTTTCTTTGTCTTTTGAGTTCGCAAAACTGACACATTTTAAGTAATCTGAGCACTGCAAAAAATGCTTTTCTTACTTAGTATTTTTGTCTTGTTTTCAGTCCAAATAGCAAAGAAATTCTTAAATCAAGATGCATTTACTAAAGTAGTAAAATGCCATGAGATATTATGTCTTGTTTTCTGGGGAAATATATCAAAATTAAGTGAGCTTTTGCTTAAAACAAGCAAAATGATCTGTCCATAGGGTAAGAAAAATAATCTTGTTTCTGTTTGAATTAAGATTATTTTTCTTACCCCATTGACAGATAATTTTGCTTGTTTTAAGGCAAAAACTCACTTAATTTTGATTAATCCCCTGGAAAGCAAGAAATATCTTATCTAATTTTACTTATCTAGTAAATGCATCTTGTTTTAAGAATTTTTAGATATTTGGACTGGAAACCAGACAAAAATACTATGTAAGAAAAGCATTTTTTTGTAGTGAGTTGTTTGTTTTGAGTTTTATAAACTTGTTCCTTTTAATTTATTCAAACTTACATTTTCACTGAAACTGGGCTGGGATTTCTATTTCTCAGCATGCTTTGCCATGGCACTCGAAAGCAGTGGCGGTTCTACATTGAATTACACCCTGGGCGAGACCCCCTTCGAGCGCCCCCAATACCCACCCCCCCATTGGGAAATAATTTTTCTTACCCCATTGGCAGATCATGTTTTGCTTGTTTTAAGCAAAATCTCAATTTTTATTTATTTCCCCAGAAAACAAGACTTAATATCTTATGTCATTTTACTACTTTAGTAAAATAACGTTATCTTTATTTAAGAAATGTTTGATATTTGGACTGGAAACAAGACAAAAATACTAAGTAAGAAAAGCATTTTTTTGCAGTGTAATAACTGAACTTGAAACAGTTTTGTTGCAAAGAACAATATTATGTTGAAATTAGATCTCGTGTTTGAGTTCAAACTGAATTATTGTTAAACATAGCAAGAATCATAGCAAAAAGGCTAACAAATAAGAGTTATACCCAACAATTAATATTATTGCCCCTTCATTCATGACATGGAAACCGTAATCATACAGAGAAAACATAGTTGCATTGCATACCTTTATCTTTCGCTCGTTTCTAAATTGGGCACCTGATGGCTTTGACTTTTCTTGTCCATCTCTTATTTGGCACTCGACATCGACAATCAACAGATTTCCCCTGATCCCCCCCATACCAACTGTCACTCACGACGAGTCACGACCAGAAGTCAAGACTAAACCAATTCTCCTTGGTGGTGGTGACCAAGTAATCGTTTTGTATTACCTATTTTTATTAGCCATTCAGACCATTCAGAAAAACAAAAATGTGAAGGAAATATAGAGGCCTGTATTTATAATATTATGAATGAAATGTGCGTTATTTGGAAGAAAGTCGAGGTGTGACTGACTTCGATAACTATATGGATCGACCCCATATCGACATCTGATCATCAGCACACTCACCTCACACAGTCACATTGTCTGGTCTTGTTTGAGTAAGGACTGACTTCCCTGTTACTCTTACCTTCCTACGATTGATGTTTAGTGATTGTCTACCGTCCTGTTTCTCCAAAGTCTACATCGTCTTCCTCCTGTCATCAATCAGCTACTCTCTCCGTTCCACTGTGTGTACTCCAGCGATCTCTCACCACATCATCCACAACCTCCTTCATCACCTGCAAAAGAACCACAGACTGTCAGTATATCTCACCATCATTATTCAAAGACATTCTCCATTATCGTCACCCGCTGGTGCTCACTGGTGTTTCTTACCAGTATCATTTTGTCTTGAGTCTCTGTTCCATAACACTAACAGCTCATGTTTGATATTTTCCTGCTGTTCCATGCATTTATCTATATTGCTGACATGTCAGTTATGACTTAAATAAACAAATACTCTATTTATAAAAATTAAAAACATGTTCAAAATATCTTAGTCGTGTTATGCCCATGCCCATACTTGGTGAGAATCGAAGCTATTGGTGTAAACACTGAAGCCATCATTTATTCTCATTGTAAACCAGCTTTACAAGTTTATTGACTGGCTTGTATAAAAAGAGTGCAGAGGAAAGAGAATTTAAGATGGTCAAAGTCAATATAACGCCACTCAAGCACACGATGATGGCGTATGTTAGGGATGACCATCTTTCTCACCCCATTTCTATTGTATAGTAGCCCTCAAGGTTAAATCAATTACATTTCCTTTCAAACATGACGGATCTGACTGAGTATAATGGTTGAGCAATAGAGGGCATGTGGAGGGGGGACCTCATTTCTTTCCACTATAGTTGAAAAAGATGAAGAGAACCCAAGCAGAATGCCAGTCGCATTACAGAGTAGTACCTCTCCTCCAACTGTGTCTATAACACATTGAGCAGAACATTACTATTAGCCACTAAAGATTAGTTTAGCACACTAAGCTCCACTGCAGCGAGCCAGCCGCTCATTCTAGACTTACTACTGCAGCTACCGCATTATGTGGCCATGAATAAATAAAACAGAGAGTAGACATCAGACCAGCAGGGAAAATAGCATACACACTCTGTGTTCTCCTCCCTGCTGAAGAAGGAACAAGATAGAGAGGGCTCTGTGTGTAAAATCACTACCGGGGGAGTTAATTCTCAGTAACCCAATGGGAAATTCCTGTGTGCTGGTGAAGCCCTGTGAGGTATGATTAAATAATTTAGCGAACCCAAGTGTTGTGTGCCAAGCTAATTTGTGACCATACCTCATTGTTAATTACTGAACAGGTGTAGACTACACTGTAAGAAATTGACTGTGAAATTCACAGTACTTAACTGGCAGCAAGTGACAAGTAATAAATAAATAAAAACAGTAAATTACTGTAGATTTCACATGTGGTTTTTTTTACAGTGTAGGCACAGCCAAATTACCTCCTTTGTCATTTTTCTTTATAGGACTTATATGCTCACTTGCACTAAGCTTATATTTAATAGCGAAATCTGCCGGGAGTTCGGCAGTGCCATCATCTTAGGTATGAATAATGTTCATTTATACATGCAGACAGCCAATGTTCTAGTAAAGTAAATGTGAGAACCAAATTCAGCAGTTCAACCTAGTCTCTCAACTTCACAATATCACACTGACATCAGACCGTAGGTGTCAGAGCTCAGAAAAAAAGCTCATTTAATTACAGCGATCTTCCAGAAATAAAATAATCTGACATTTATTGACCTTCAGTATTTTAAGCTTTAAAAAGGATTCAAAACAACCATGATGAAGTTTTCTATATGAAACAAGCCATATAATCCAAATAGCTTTGTGTGAAAAGAAATAAGATTTAAGTTGTTTTTCACTGATAATCTTCCACTCCAGGCTGTTAACTGTGATGGTATCACTGTGTCGACTAACAAATCAGTTTTGTTAACTGGATCAACAGATTCATGAAAAATCTGACTTAAAAGAATAATTTCTTTTTAGAAATTCTGACATCTCTACTTTCTTACATACTTATATGCACACCAGGCGATTGATTTTCAGTGAATCATTACTTACATTTGCTACGATATGGCTTCAGAAGAATTGGAATATGGTTTTCAAGTTGTATGGACCACTTTTATGATACTTTTATGGTTTGGTTATTGTCATTTCGCAGTTGACAGCCTTTTTTCATTTTCTGAACGAGCAGCATGCAGGATATTCAAAACTTCAAAGTCTGTTATTTGGAATGACATGAGAGTAAGTAAATGATGAAAGAATTTTAATTTTGGGGTAAGCTATCCTAATACTACTTTAAATCCACCATTTTTTTCTTTTCTATCTCATTCACTGCAAAAACAAGTTGAGGCCATTGAGAATAAGATTATGGAGGCAGTTTGTTCTAAAAGTGTTTAGGTATTGCAAAGGACATTGATCTCAGATGTCTATCTCCATGTGCATCACTTCTAGGAATCAAGACATTTAAGCCGTGACCATCTCAAAAGATGAGAGCGAGCAAAAAAGAAGGCGATTGAAAATGAGCCTGACTATAACAACGGAAAATTGAATCACAGGCTGCCCTGTAGCGGGACATGGAGAGGATTCAGGGGGTTTAGGCCGAGAGCAACATCCAAATGGACTCATTTCTAAAATCTAATTTCCAGGGTCTGCCTGTTATGGGGTGACTGTGACATTTCATCCCTGATTGTGTTAAATTTGTTCTCTGTTCAGTGGCATGGGCCGAGGTTAACAAGCCATGTATGCGGCTGCTGACAGTTAAATTGCCTCACAGTGACAAACAAGAAATTCAACCGTATTTTCAATATTTATTGTAATGCTTGGGCTTGCACAACTGTTGTGCAAGCCTTGCACTGCACTTCTACTGAAAGTGAGTGATTTATGGTTTGGAATGGTCTCAGATTTGATGATGAAAATAAGATCATAAATATCCAAGTGTAGATGTTCTAATATATTCACATGTTCTGGAGAATCTGGTGAATTGGATTTGAACTTAAAGGTGCACTCTGTAATATTTTTCATCATTAAAATGTTTTACACATTTACACACACTCTCTCTCTCACACACACACTCATTCTCTCTCTCTCTCTCTCTCTCTCTCTCTCTCTCTCTCTCTCTCTCTCTCACACACACACACATACATACACACACACACACACATATACATACAGTATATATATATATATATATATATATATACATATACATATACATACACTTATGAACAGAAGTGTGTAAGATTATGTTATCTCATCTAATTTCTACTCACTTTATCTCATTAACTCCCCCATCACCAGCATATGCCATATTTCTTGTCATCTTCTTGTCAGCAAAAAAATAAATAATTCTTTAAATTACACACAACACTCATATAGACAAATATCCCTCTGCAGGATGTGTTTGCCACTATGAGCATGTTTTCAAATTTGATTCAATAAGATAGCCTCTTCAAAATTAATAAATGTATAGCATTTGCTTGGTCAATAAGCTCTACAGTTTAGCAAAGAATAGGTTGACAAACAAATAAACATGGTAGATGTACAAACACCCATGAGCTAGACTGCTTTTCAATTCTTGGCAGTAAACTGTTTTCACCACCTGGGAATAGAACATAAAATTTTTCAGCTCATAAAGCTTATTACACAGCGGCAAATACAAAGTGCCATTGAGACCGCCATTCATGAGAGGTCAGAGGTACAATCATGCAGTGGTTCCATGGCATGATGAGAGATCATAAACGTATCTACTGCCAAACATTTATGATAATTCATTAGATCAGTGTAGGAGCTGACTCTATATAATTTCATCACTTTAATCTTAGTCAAATGCACAGACTTCAAAGTAACTCTTACTAGCTTATACCAAGCGTAACCGAATAATGATGTATCACATGAGTCATCCCTTACTGTACCACTTGCTCTAGTTTTGGTTTCCAGATGCAAACGATGACCAATTTGAATACAATCTTTATTCATCTTTCTACATTGACAAAAATTCAAAAATCAAATTAGAATATCTGTGTATTCTAATTTTTGTGTATTCTAATCACATACTTCCTTACTATATAGTAGGCGAAAAACAGTAGACAAATCAAGTACGTCCGAATTCACAGTACTTATAAAATAGTTGGCAAAAAGTATCCGGATAACCTACTACTTCTGGCGAGATTCTGAAGTGTACATATGATGGACACTTTACTATCCCGTGAGGCCACAGGAGAGGATTCATGAATGGAAGTGAAGTGACGCAACTGACTCTGGTAGGTCACATGATAAGAGCAACATGGTGAATGTAATACATCTGGATTACATTCATACACACATTTAGAACATACCTTTTTAGTGGTCGCAAAGTAATTACTTATTCAAAATGAGTTCCTACTCAATAGAGTATGCGATTTCAGACGCAGCCATAGACTTTTTCCTGTCTACTTCCTTTGACATCACACCTAATGATAGTTTCTAAAGGGCAAAGTTGCAAAGATAAAACATTTGTCTTTGCAAAGTATGCAAAGCTAAATATTTTGCTGCAATGACATTTAATTCAGCGAGTGCAGCCCAGTTATCATCTCGGAAATACATATGGTTATTTTGCATTTTTAATCAAATTTTAGACGTATTCATTCATCACTCTGGCAATGGAGCAAGTTAGCTGCATTGCATTGTGAGACACAAGCAGTGTGCTCTGGTTTTAACTGCATCGTTTGGCACAGTTCGTACATATAGAAAATAAATGAGGTTGTCCTGTGTAATCGTTAATTGTTCTTACACTTGTTAGTAATATAACCCTAATACTTGACGATATGTTGAGTCTTAATGTGAGTTTGTGTGCTCATTTGTTTTGCTGAGTTTAGCTTAAGTGTGTTGCACCTTAAAGGGATATTTCACCACTGGAAAGATGAATGTGTATTTAAATTTTGTTATTTATGTAGTAGAAATGTGAAATTATTTTAGAAGTTGGAGCCTTCTCGACTGAGAAAAGGCAGAAAATTTATTTTTGGCTCATGTGGATGAAAGACAACAACTCCCAGAATGCACTTGCTTCGCTGCCCTGCGAGGCCACTCCCAAGCCACGCCTACCGGTTACAGAGGGCAGTATCAGAAGAAATGATACAGCTAGGCTACTAGTTGAATCGAAACTGAAAAGACGCCGTTTTATCGTGAGATCCCACCCCCTATGGGCGGGTTGAGAAATGACGATTTTTGCGTCATCTGAGGTTTTTTTCCAGACACACAATACAGAAATCTCTCGTCTCAGGGGGACATGAGGGAGGGAAGCACGGTCATTCGAAAATACTACCGGGTTTACTGATACAAAGCTTAATGCTAATTTGCTAATAAAATGCTTTTTTTTATCACAGACTATTAAAGGGTAGGTCCACCCAAAAATGTATATTCTGTCATCATTTACTCACCCTCATCTCGTTCAAAACCAATAAGACTTTCATTCATCTTCGGAACACAAATGAAGATCTTTTTAATGAAATATGAGAGATTTCTGTCCCTACATTGAAAATCTAATTTGGTTTAATCCAACTCTTCTGAAAAGACATGGTTGCTTTATGTAATGACCAGATTTAATTTAGGCTTTTATTCACATATAAACATTGATCAGCGAACAAATTTGGTCACGAAACCTCCAGCATGCTTGCTTGACGCGCAAGAACCAATGAGCATCTGTTGATGTTTGCTGATCAATGTTTATACAGTATGTGAATAAAAGCATAAGTTAAATCTGTTCATATAAATCGGTCGTGTCTCTTCAGAAGACTTGGATTAAAACGCTCGATTCATATGGATTTATTTTACAATCTCTTTTTAAACATTTTGAAGCGTCAGAGTTTTGGGTAAATAGTCTTTCAATGGAAGGACAGAAATCTCTCAGATTTCATTCAAATATCTTCTTTTGTGTTTTGAAGGGGAACAAAGGTTTTATGGATCTGGAATGACATGAAATGATGACATTATTTTAATTTTGGGTGAACTAGTCTGCATAACATAAGCAGAGAATACACATTTGAATTACAGATGTTAACAAGAAAAAGTATTTACAGTGATGACCATTTTACCCCATTTTCTCACTTATTCTTTATAATCCACACAAAGGCCAGGAGTTTATCTCAAGTTGTTTTAATTACGTTTCATCCAGACCTTTTACTCACCTGCTTATCCACCACTTATTCCATTTTTATTCAGCAGCAGTTCCCACATTAACTACTTTTCATAGAGGTCACACTTTTGTGCATGTCGAGGGAGAGATTTTTGTAGTATAAAGAAGGAAAATTTGAATCGTAAGCATTTCTTTTCTTTTCATGTGTCAAGATGTATTGCTAACACATGTAGATTCACACGCATTGACTCAGTATTGCAATACAGGACTAAAGGCAAATTCATCATCCCTTGCAGAATAATTATCCAAAGCTTGTGAATATTGATTTCAAACATGGTTGAGTTATCAGGACTGAACAAAGGCACAGAGATTCTCAATAACACGCAATAATACATCTTTGCACCATTAGTATTATTAATGACCCATAGACATGGTTCCTCCTCTCCACCTTTTTAAGGTTTAAGTGATTTCCAGATTTGCCTACCCCTCAACACACTTTGAATCATTTACATTACATGCAGTATTTCAATTTGATTGTTACATGTTGATGCAGTATATGATATGATACAATAATGAAACACTGTGCACCCATTCAGAAATATTTGATTTGTTTTAGGGTAAAATTTCTTTTCTGCCTCTTTTTTGTGACATGATGAATTTTAATTATTTTATATAACCTGCATGTTTTCCCTATTACTTAAAGGAATAATTCAACCAAAAATGAAAATTGACATAATTTATTCCCCTTCATGACATTCTTTGTTCTTCAGAACGGTAGCCATTGACTTCCATATACGGGGGGGAAGATAATAGGCCACTGTCAACTGTCTGGTTTCCAACATTCTTTAAAATATATTCTTTTGTCAACAGAAGAAAGAAATTATTTCAGGTTAGGAACATGAAGGTGAGTTAATGATGACAACATTTCTATTTTTGGGTGAACTATCCCTTTAATGGCATCCAAAACAACACAGACAAAAAAAAAAAAAAACAAAAAAAAAAACACATTAAAAAATATTTTCTGTCGAACGAGGGTAAGTAATTGATTACATCATTTATTTTTTGAGTTATCTTTTTTTTAACTGTTGGCTTGCGCATTACTATTCTAGCTGACCACTGCCTAATATGTCCTCATGTCCAGAGAATAAATTACCAATTAAACCTACACGCTTCGTTCTATTAGTTTGTAAAATCAGTCAGCACAGTGAAAAGCCTAGCCAATGTGATTGAGAGCGCATATAATTACCACATGATTTACATTAGAATAAGCCTTGTTGTACAGTATCTCATTGTAGGCAGGAGATGGAAATTAAAACAGAGCTGGGCTTTTGACCAAACCCTCCAGAGGCTCCGCATTCAAACCGCAGCCTTCTCTCTGCCGTCATTAGCATCCTTTATAAGCCCATATGCTGAATTCCAAGATCTTGATTTGTGTTTTGATGCAAAAGATAACAAAGCCACAATTACCACTAAGCAAATTGTGTGTTTAGTAAAAGATGTGTTGTATCATGTTTTAAATATACTGAATGAAATATGATATAGAAATGGAAAACACTGCACCATTGGAAGATGGTCAGGGTGGAAATATGTATGATATTGCAAATATCTTTGCATTCAATAGTGTAAGATTATCTCTTGAAGTTCTTATGAGCAGTTTCAGTATGTTTAAGTAAAGTGTGTGCATGAAGTAGTCTGTGTTGCTTAACTGCCTTTGAGAAAAGCAAAGATGAAAGTCCAGGGCTCTGCTCACCAAGAGCACATCCCCCTCCCAATGCAGCTACAAGATCACTGATGTTAATCTGTCTAGAAGTTGGCTAGGGGGAACCGTGACATCGCAGCTGGAGAAGTAGCAGCAAACCACATGAATGCAAGAACAAGGCACATAGGGTTTGTAAGACAGAGGAGCCTATTAATGCAGCCATGCATGCATCACTGTGCATACAACTGCGATCCTACAGTCAGACCTGGATGCTGCATGGATCCATGATTAAAATTAAATGAACATTTCTCCCAAAATGAACATTCCGTCATCATTTACTCAACTCGTATGCTGTAAAGACTATGCTCGTAGACTTAAAGAATGTCTTGGCAGCTATTTTTTATATAATGAAAGTGAATTAGGAAGGGAGTTGTCAAGCTCCTAAATGACAAAAAAAGCAATATAAAAGTATTATAAATGTAATCCTTCATGCAAAACTTATTATGATTTGAAATACAGTGCACGAGTTGTGTAAATCAACTTTTCAAGTTTTTTGGGCATGCTTCTGTTGCGAGTGCAGGCAGTTGTGGCCTAATGGTTAGAGAGTTGGACTTGTAACCCGCAGGACACGGGTTTGAGTCTCAGTACTGGCAGGAAATGTAGGTGGGGGGAGTGAATGAAGAGCACTCTCATTTCTCACAACTGAGGTGCCCTTGAGCAAAGCACCTTACCCCCAATCGCTCCCTGGGCGCCACAGTAAAAATGGCCATTTTGCTTGGTTTTGCACTGCCTGGGTCCAGGAGTTAGTTGGTATGCTGAAATCTATCAGATCTCTTTTCAGGACGTCTTTATATCTCAGTTTGCGTCCAGCAGTGCCTGTACCCTCATTGAGCAAACTGTGCAAAATTGCGTGGTACATTCTGGTGACATGTCCAGCACATTTGAGCCGAATTAATTTTAGGTGAGAGGAAAGTGTTCACTTTTGGTCACTTTGAACAGATCTTAATTTGACGTTTTATCCTTCCATGTCTTACCGATTATAAACCTGAGGCATATCTAGTACGGAAGCACTTAGCCGGCTCTCTTGATGACTGTAGGTAGTCCAGCATTCGGAGCCACACAAGAACAGAACACATGCTTCATACACTCTTACTTCACTGCAGACAGATAGATGCTTATATCTATTCCTTTAAGGGTCTGACAGAGTCTACTGCATGATTCATTGCATTTCAAAGTCGAACCTTTTAAGTCTTTCTTAATTACCCTTCCTGCCTTTTAATAATTCTGAAAATAACAACTACCTTTCTTGTCAGTTTTTTTAAATTCATGAGACATTTGAATTAATATGCATGCCTTTTATGTCATCCATTCTCTATTATAAATTAAAATTATAGCAATACAATTTCCAATGAGTTAACTTTCTAAAAAAAAATGCATATGGAAACCACTATAAAAAAAATACAGTGACAGATGTAGTACTTGACTGCATTTTGGTGTCTGTGTAGTTTACAAATCATACAACCTATCATTAATTGATATATGTGCCATCTTGAACAAATAATCTGCTTTAATAATAATAGTAGCCCAGCCTAGCCTAATAATAAATAATGCTATATACATTAACAAAACAAATATGTAGCATATATGTTCCACAATGTACATAACTCATAACTGAAACCAGAAAAATCACAAGTAGCCTATCTAAAATGCACAAATAAAAAACAATCATCACAAGCCTATTTTTTTTTTTTTTTTTTTTGGTAAAAGTAGCCTATAGGGCAGGCTTTATGAATGTAATATAGATTTTCGAATTTTACTTTTAACTTGCATTAACTTTATTTAAAGTAAATTGTATACATTTATACATTAAATCCATAAAATCTAATGCAATATCTATATTTATGTAACAGGTTTTACTGTAAAGTTTTTACTTTTTCTACGGTATTTGTAGCATACAGTAGCTATTGATAAGCCGCGGGGTTTTTGTTTGAAGCAGTTGTGACCAGCAAAATTAATGTGTGTGTGTGTGTGTGTGTGTGTGTGTGTGTGTGTGTGTGTGTGTGTGTGTGTGTGTGTGCCCCTAGACAATTACAATACAGCATCTCTCGAGCTGAGCAATGGCTGGCTTCCTCGCGGTGCCATAGAAACGCGGTCCCGTGCGCGCTGCTGTGTAGAGCTCATTCTGAGACGAGCTTGCGGAAAGACAAGAGCTGTTTTGAGGCAGGGGGTCTCAAAAACTGCAAGAAAGCGAGTTTAAGTGGGAATACCAAAAGTGAGAGATAAGGAAAAAACGCTTTGTGGTAAGAAATGATATATATTTATATATTTGTGTTTCAATAAAGTTGGGAGTGTATTTTTATCCTGTAGCCTATCAGTGATTTACATAGGCTACGTGCTTTGACAGAACTGCATTACCAAGAAGACGCATTATATATATTTTTATACTTGATGAATATTTGTGTAGGCTACTTATACGCCTTATTTTCATCTATAATACAGTATATTATCATTTTGTTCGTTCTATTTGTTGTTTAATTCAAGAGTTCAAAGTTCCTGCAGCATTGATAGGATTTTCATGCAGGTGTTCAGCTAATTTGCGTAAAAAAGCTCTTGAAGCTCCCTCGGCTACTGAAGAGATTATAGGCTGCCCTGTTTCATAATAGTCTAATTAGAAAAAATCTCCATAAAACATAACTTTGTGAAGGGGTGGAAGATTTTATGTCGTTTTCTTCTAATCTAGTTTTTAGTACCTCTTAATTGGCACCATCTGTGGCTGCTTCGTCCCAGGGACAGTATTTATGACCAAAGTACAAAGGTTGATATCTATTATAGTGTTGAATTTATCTCACAATCTCTGTGCTTTAGTTTTTAGCATATTAAACATATGGCAGTGAAAGGAAGGTGTTGGTGGTGCCCTGGGGCTGCTTAGGACAGCAGCTTACATTTCTAGTTGAATGTTCATTAGAAGCACAGTGTGTGCAGATCCAGATCCTCTTGTGAATAGGGTGCTGAAAGAAGGAAGGATGGATATGGTGTGTACACGCAGCACATACATTATCCTTCATTCAAACTGTCTGCAGTCAGAATGTGTGTATCCACATGATGACATGCTTTTGTTCTGAGTGTTTATGTGTATGTGAGTAAATAAGGGTACAGCAAGTGCAGTGACTTGCTTCTCTGGTGCAGTGGCAGTCTGGTCCATCACGGTTCCTCTCAGCAGGTCGTCTGGAGCCTTCTCTTGCATTGGCAGTTGATCACACTGGAGGTGATAGTGTTAAAGCATTGTTGTCAGCTGCATCTCCTAAAGTTGCAATGTTGGCAAATGAAAGATCTGCTACAACAGGCTGCGGTGCATTGCTTATCATCCCTTAGTATTACACTGACTTATTGTCCCAGCCTTTAGGTGATAATGACAGTGCAGTGCATTAGCTACCCAAGATGGATTGGCTTGTTGTGGTATATAAGCGGGAATGGGAAAAATTTCCAAAATATGTGTTTAGGGCAGAACCTCTCAAAATGCAACTCGACAGCAGTTGCCTTCAATGTGCTGTAGTGAGAGACACAGGTGCTACAATCATTGTTTGATGATGTTGTTAGTAATGCTATTAATATTTCATTTGTTTCCCAGTGACCTAAATGAGACATACTTATGATTTCATGAGACATCTTTTGATGTTGGCGCTAGTACACTTGGTGGAAAGTATGTCAACCATTTGCATTATTTGGCAACTGTCTTTCAAATATTTTTTCTGTCTCCAAACTATGTAGCAGGGTTTTATTATGAGCTTTACGGATAATGGATGCATAATATTGGTCGGCTTTTTGCTGGCAGGGTTGTATTTTTATAGTACCAATGGCGCTGTGTCATCAGTACAGCACTATTGACTGGGTCAAACTACATGGCCAACCTCAATATGTTTTGTTAAAACTTGTTTGAGGTTTTGTTGAAAGCTGCTAGCATCCTCTGTTTATTTCTCTTTCTCTTGTACAAAGTACACTGCGTTTGATAGAAACACATAGGGACAGTTTTTACCTTTAGGCTTAAAGCTGTAGCCAGCTACGGCTACTACCATGTCACACTATATTGCCTCAATTTCACCTTTCATGGCACCCTTGTTGTTGCCTTTAAGAACTGGCAGACAGAAAGATTTAGGGGTATCTATGTAGCCAAATACAGGCATTGGCCACTCACTTCAGCCTATTCTGTGAATGACTGGCCGTGTCCATCAAGACCAGTAAGCTAGCTCTTCTCTCGCCTTATCTCTGGCTCACACTCGCCTTTCGCCTGCACAACAAATGCTAATCTAGCCCAGTTTCAACCTAAAGGAAGGGAATGGCACTTCTAATGTGGCAGATGATGTGATTTCTTTTGCTTATCTGGAAAAGACACAGTCCTGAATTGTATCCAATGTATGTGGCCTTTGGAGTGAAAACAATGCTTTTGAGTTTTGCTTGTAATGAGCTGTTTTTATAAACGCTCTCAGTTCTCGCTTCCTTCTTCTCTGTTCTGTGCGGAACACACATCAGCCTGTGAGGTGCAATGAAGGCGAGGAACATGCTAATAACTTGTTAAAGCTGCAGTGCGATTTTGCTGCTTCACCTAATTACTAGGAGAATTTTTTTCCTGCAAATTGTTGTGCAAATTGCATTCTGATTCATATTTTTTCCCCACATTTAAAAAAAAAAAAAATTGTATTTACATTATATTATATCAACCCCTCCCCCCAACTAAAGTTGGCAAACTTGGCATGAGAAAAAAAAATCCCAAAATCCATTTTCTAAATTGCATGTTACAGATTTTATTGTGAACAAAATCATCCGCATGTGTTTCATTTTTATTTATTTTTACATTTCTTGACAAAACATTGACAAACAAAATGTCATAACTTAATCTTCCAGAAACTACTATCGTCAAAGATGATTAACAATTAGCATACATTTTGGATTGGTGGTATGGTTCTGTTATGGGCAAGAACTCCCTGCCCATTCATGCAGCCTAGCATGGATAAGAGCAAAGAGAACAGCGATAACCCCCTTAGGGTAAACAGAACAGAACCAACATAAATGTACTGCAGATATCATTAATGTTCAATAATTTAATGTAGAACATAATTCAAGAAAAATGAGTCTGATTCAAAGAGGAATATCAGAAGCCAAGTCTTGACTGGACAAGTGGAGGAGCTGGGGATGGAGGAGGGTAATTAGCTCCTGAGCAACGCGATAAAGCTGCTGATGATGCTGAATGTATACATAGGGATGCTGTGGTAGGCGTCATATTCCTATAGGTAGACGTGGATCAGCTGAGAGTCAGCTGACTTGAGCTTGACTGACGTGACCTGCCAGAACTAACGCTACACTTGATTTCTCTTTGGTGACATATGCCAGACATCTCCAATCATTTAGTCTGCATAAACCCCGCCCATTTCTGACAATCAACTGGCCAACAGACTTTAGATAACATGTTTTACTAGAATTTATGGAAGAAAAGATCTATCGCTATTTCCATTTCATGTCTTTAAATTATATAACTACTATTTTTAACACTTTAGCATTGTATCTCACCAAAGTTCATGTCCTGGGACCCTCTATAAAAGCTCAGTTTTTACCCAATATGCTGCCCTATTCTAAACAGTATTTTTTCATTATCAATAATGTAAGTATTTTTTTTCTACCATCAAAAATAGTTCCAATAGAAGCCAAAGCATGAAGTTTTGCATGTCGCTAAGTAACGTACAGAGTGGCCAAGTTCTCCAAAAGCATCAGCAATTTTCCCAGCAATCACTCCGCTCTGGGAGAAACCCAGCTCCGAGCAATCTTGGGGCAAGAGAAACCCTGCTCCGCGCGGTCATATTCACTTTGACTTAAAGCGCTCTTTGCCTCAGGCAAAATCACACAACTCTTCATGATCCACTTACATGGTTTAGAATACAGATCACAGTCAAGCTGTTATTCTATATGTCAAAAAAATTGAAAATCACATTTATTAATCACATTTTCAAACAAATATTTTAGACAAATAAAGCCAGTACAATCTCACCTCCAAAATATGTAGTTGTGATCATACCTTTTTTTATTCTTACTCTAGTTCTCATAGAAGGATTTCAGTTAATGGAAAAGTATCCATAGCTGTTTTGTCACTATAACATAATCATTGATTGCATAAATAGCACTGATGTGGAATGGTTTGATCAATGTAGGTGGCTGTATTCCGAAGACTCAACAGAGACATAACATATGATGAATAATTGTACTGTTGAAAGGGGTTTTATGCATTAGGGGCACTGAAATTACAATCGAGAGAGGTAATCGTATGTTAGTCTATGGCCATTACTACTCGGCAATCAGCGTAATTGCTTGTCTGCAAATTGCTGCTAGTGTAGGCCATGAAAGAAGAGGGCTTTCCCATGTTGTCAACATGGCCACCAGGGCAGGAGCAGAGGGAAATATGGCAAATATGGTGATTTTTAGTTTATCCACTCCTGCTTTCACTGTTTTCGCTTTTTAAGGCCTACTCTGCGATTGATGCAAGCATTCATGCCAAATAAATACTACCAGCTTATCTGCAGGATGTAAGATCTTATTGCTGGAATCAAATCACCCTGCAGTTTGTTCATGCAGGGAATACTTGGTCCTGCAGTGAGTGAAATAAATGATTAAAAAGAGCAAATCATCGCAACATACCAGCACTATAAATAGTGCGATTTTAATGAAGCACTTTTGAGAAGCTTATTAAAGTGCTTTGTATCTGCTTTAGGCCTGTGTTTCGAGTGTTGATGACAAGCACGCTGTTCTCTATTCATTAAAGTGGGCAATAGCCTTATGTTCACTTTGCTGGCCCTGACCACAGCTGTCACAACCGTATACCACGGGGACTTGTGAATGGCTGCAAGCTAATAGTAGGAGCACATTTAACCGGATTTCCCTCCAGAGCTTTGAACAGGGTTCAGTAGTATTTGATGGAGCTTACATATAGTCTTAGAGGTTGAGAGGAAGTGTTAGGTCTATATAAATCTCTTTTCTCATTGCATTGGGTTTACTTTATATGGCAAATCAATAAGGTAAATAATTGAATGGGTTTATTGTTCTGGAAAAAGTATTTTAATAGATTCTCGAATGCAGTCAATATTTAAAATCTATTTAAAGCACTTTTTTTTTAAAGAAAACATTTAGCATTGTTGTAATATATCATTCACTTTACATTTTTAAAAATAACATAATCAGTTTTTCTATTTCATCTCATGGCTGAACAGAACAGTGTTTGATGGCAACACCGCCGCTATTGTATCATAAATACTGTAACTGAAACTAATTGGACAAATGTGTTCAGCACTATTTTTATGATTGCATGAAGGGTTTGAGGGATAACTGAATAAGGTATTTCTAACAAACTGTGACAGATGAAAGCAAAATATAGTCTTGGTTTGCAATTTTGCAGCAGTGACAGCAACACTAATGGCGCTAAACTCTTACTTCTCTAGTAGCAGAGTTAAAATAGAGGGTGGGATATGTCTAATGGACAGGTTTCTATGGATACCAGGTTAGATTTGAAGACACTTGAAGAGAAGTTAAAAGGAAAAACCCTGGGGCTTTGGATGCTGTCTGTCACTGGTACCAAACAAGCCTTAATTAGATGTATTGGTCACAGGAAATGTTCCACTGGATTTGTTTCAGCTTCATATGGGAAATCAACAACACACACAAAAAAACTCTTTAATATTACTCAGCCAAATTATGTAGGGTAAATGTGATCCAATCCAGTATGATCAACATAATTTTTGTTTTAGACTTTATTGAAACTGCAGTTCTCTGCATGCTTTGTATGGGACTTAACAGGTAGAGTAAACTGTTGAAATGAAAAATCATTTTATGTGTCTTTAAAGGGGTCATATAATGTCATTTTTGTACAAGCTAATATGATTCTTTAGGGTCTAAATTAAAAGTTTGTAATATACTTTAATTAAAAATTCTCATTAGTATTGTAAGAAAACACTCATTTTACCTGGTCAAAAACAGCTCTGTTTTCAGCACGCCGTTTAAGTACATGTGTCTTTAAATGATAATGAGCTTTGCTCACCCCGCCCCTCTGTTCTGTGCGTACACCATTTGTAACACAATAACCATAACGCGTTGTTCATTATAAACATGGGATTATGAATTATATGGAGAACGTCATACATAGAAAACATGCCGTAATGTACCCTGAGTGTAAAAATAGCCGCATTCATAGTGAAGCGTGCAGCAAACGATTTGCAAAGATTAATATAAATATTAATATAAAGAAAAGGTTAATAAAACGTTACACTCACTTCAGTTCTTCTGGAGGTGCAGCAGGAACACGAATAGTTGGTACCGATCCTTTTTTCAAGAGCAGCTTCTTAGCAAATAACCAGCTTTTTACTGACCTCGTTTGTAAAGCAGTGAAATGATTCGCGCAAACATGAAAGCATTGACGTTGATCGTGGGGAATATTCCCTTCGAAAACAAACTCAGCCACTGCGTCTTCAGCTGTTAGGATTTAGGAACATCAAAATGACTGCTGTGTTCGTTATTATACCCAAGAACAGAACACCACAATCGACATTCTGCTCATAGACAGTGCTCCAGCTATCAACAATGAACGCGCCGGTCGGCGCGGGCTATGATTGACAGCTCGCTCACGAGGGCGGGTCTGTGTTGAAACGCTGCTGTCAATCAACCATCGTGGGAGGGGCGTCGATTTTGTGACGTCACAAAATCGAACAGCTTGATTTGAGATGGGGGAAAACATATAAGAAGATTTTAAAAAAAAACACTGGATGGATTTTTATCATTTTATGATGGTTGTGTACAGGCACTGCCAACACACATTTCAGTACAATCAACTTGTAAAAGTGCATGTACCATTATATGACCCCTTTAAGCAAGATGAGAATGAGAATGGGGAGACTTCTTGCAATCTTATAATTCAGTGAACAAAACGTATGAAACTGAGTAAACTGATCCTGTCAGGGAACCATATAAAATGTTTAATTGGGTCACTTAAAAATAACTTCAGTCCATTGAATTTGGTGAAGTTATGTTTGTGTAAATTGATTCATGTGGAACCAATGTAGATAATTACAACTTGTAATTGATATTATGAAGTAAAGCAAAACTCAAAAGTAGAAACCAATGTTTACAGTCTGAATAACCACTGAAAAAAAAAAAAAGTTTTTGCACTCATGTTTTTAAATAAAGTTCACATTAATGGAATTAGGTCAAATCTATTTAACTAAGTTATGTAAATTAGCAAAGAGAATAAGTACATTTAACTTGGCCAGTGATTTATACTATACCCATTTGAAGTTTACTTTGGAATCCTCTGTTTCAAGTAGGCTACGCTTTACTCACTTTTTGCAAATTTTACTCAAACAATGTAGCACTGAATTATTTATCGTGTACGGTGAACAACACAGTAGATTTCTTGTTGCACTTTGTAAGACAACATATCTACACAATATAATGAGGTACCATAACCCCACTGAACATAGAGGCCTTAGGTACACAATAATGGTTACAATCAGTGGATAGTTTTTATGAATGGGTTATTTTGAGTAGAAAATAAACTCCAGATGTCACAAAACAGCAGGTTAATAAATGTAACAACAAAAGCAACGATAAGAAACAATGAAAAATCATTATTAATTATTCATGACCCAGTGCATGGTGAGAACAGTATCAGAAATTTGAGTAGGTTTTACTTCATTTGAAAACTTTGATGCTAACACAAAGAATCATTTGAAAATATAACAAACCATTCCAAGTAAAATATAAGTTCAAGCTTAATTTCTACAAGCTTGAGTTGAGTACTATATAGAATTTACTCTTTACTCTAAATTCTGAACTAACTTATTCAATGTTGAAATTACATTTTTTTTTTCTTTTTTTCTGTATTTACTTCACCACAGAATTATTTTTATCAATGCTATTTTATATTTTGCTTGTTAAAATTGCCATTAGTATTACTGAGGAGAATGCCGTGCAGTTATGTCTTGTTTGTACATGTAAACAGGATCATTTACATCACTGCAAAGTCTCTGAGGCCTTTGTAGGATTGCAGTTGGTTCTTGTTAATGCACTCCGGCTTGTGTTAGGTGAAGCTGTCAAAGCGTAAACAGTGTAATGGTTGTGTAACCTTGCATCACACCCATTAATATTTCATTTGCGGCTGAAAAGAGTCTAACTGTTGAGAGACTAATACGTCTCTGCATATCTGGTCTGATGAGGGCCCAAGTAACCTATGAACTTAATATCCTTATTACAGCCCGCAAAGTTCTGCGTGAGTAAAACAAATTTACAGCGTAACTTTCAGTAATTATAGTGTACCTATAGAGTACATAGGTATAAGGGACCAATATGTAAAGTTTGGGGAATAAAGGGGTAACAACTAGAAAAAGATACTGTAAGTATTTTAGAACTAATGGGTACTTATTCTACTATTGATAGGCAACAATCTTAAGTTTGGGAGCAATTTAGCAAAAACATACACTGTACCTTTTTGTAATAATAATTTGTTTGTAAAGTTTGGTCTTTCATGTTTCAAGGCAAATAAAACTATTAAAATACTCTTGTTCTATACAGGGTAAGTAGTGCTTGTTACCCTCTTGTTCCATGTCAGGGTAAGTACAATAAAGATACATACACACAATCTGATATCACTGACTCTGAAACCTTTATCTGGAAAGCAACTTATTTCAAAACAGATTTACAAAACTTCTTATTAGTTTAAAACTAGTTTTTTTTATCAACATTTCATTTCAAATGCTAACAGCACACTTGTTTTTAAAAACAAAACTATATATAATAGTAAAGTCCTGGTAATGATAACTTTGGTCATGTTGTTTATTTTTCACAAGACCTAGATATACAAAGCAGCCAACTGTACACATGAATTGTCTCTGGTGCATTTGCTCTGCTATTTTAGACTGTACAGAAATCAGAAACGACAGTTTCAGATGTGCAGTTAACCTACAAATTATTAATTTTGAGGATCCAGTGCGTGTGTGTTGTACGTTCATAATGTTTTGCCACAAAGTCTCCCAAGTGGCCGATTTTCCACATTTATTGGCACATTAATTATATTGTCAAGTTGTTTATGTGCTCTCAGTCCCCCAGTAGCATAAGCGAATAACTGTGAGAGTGTGATTGAAATGAGAATGTACATCGATGCCGCACCTGTTTGTTTTCTTGGTTGCCAGCCAAGTGCTCCATCCCTGAGAGGCGTGCACTCCAACGCATTTGTAATAATCATAAAAAATAGATCTTTTTTTCCATCCACTCAGAGATATAATTGTTGCCGTCGAGCAGGAATTTGACCAATGACCTGCTCTTCTTGTATGAAGAAGTCTGTAATTACATTTAGCTCATTTGCAATTCCATCTGGAAGTTGGGTGCACTTCAGTGTTAATGCTGTCTTAGCGTCGAGAAGTTTTTTGCAGTCTAACGATTTACTCATTACCCTGTAATATTCACACTAGAGATGGGTTTTAAGAGGCCCATTTTGAAGGCGTAAGAACCAATTGCTGTCCCTCTGAAGAGGCGAACCGACTGTGCATCATACTGAATGATCATATACAACTATGTTGTAGGTTGTCTTCTCAGCATGTGCTGATTAATATTTATGTGAGTGCTTAGTGGTGCTTGATCAAGATGTGTGCTGCAGTCATGGAATGATCAGGACATTTGTTCTTTAATGACCTTCTCCACAGGATAAAGAAAGATATTTCGTTTGAAATATGCTGTTTTAGTAAACCGATGAATGCTGGCATCAGGTTTTGCGGAGATGCATGAAAGGCTAAGCCATTGATAGCACCTCTACAGGTTCTCTTTGATGTTTAAGCTGCTCTTTTTTCATCTAATTTATAAAGAGATGCTTGCTGTGGCTGATTTTGTATGCCAAGGCTCAACAATAAGGATGGCCCACTGGCTCTGGCTCAGGGTCATTGTGAAAGAGTTTCGAGCTATAGTTGAAAGAAATTTCTTATTTACCTGTTGTTCAGTTTCCCAAAACCATCTTTAGCCCCTGCTGAAAACTCCAGCATTGCTGGTCAACAGCATAAGGTATGTTTTGCACGCTGGGACATTGTTTTGCAATGTACACAAGCTCTTTTTAACTGGTTTTAAATTACTTGTGTACAGATCTTTTGAAACTGGAGACAATTCCTTTGAAGCTTTGAAACGTTTTACCAGTTTACCAGTGACATTGATTGATAATGTAATCATAACTAAAACCATTTTAAAAAATCCGTTGTACTTTCGGCAGAGGGAGCAAAAAAATGAGTAAGTTACAAAATCAGTAAATCATGTTTTAACCTTATATTGTTTTCCTTTATATCATTAATGTATTAAATATAGAAACATGCCAGCAAAAACAATGCTTGTCCCCAAAACACTGCTTACACTACAGCTCTCATGCTGTGGTAAGAAGCATAGTTTCTTGTTAAAAATGACTAGCAAGCTAACATTCAATGTCTTTCATACCATTTAAATATATACACATTTTAATCTATATATTTTAGCATGTCAACAATCAGTGCCATGTATGAGGAGTGTGCATGTGCCAAAATGCACAAGGGATCCTCAGACTCAGAGTATGTATGAGGGAACCCGCAAAGAATCGAACATCAAATAAAGTAAAAAAAACAAGGAACAAAAATAATGTAGTAGTCTCTACTTCATTACAGCAGCACGTCAGAAAAATTATGTTGTGGAGAAAGCCGCTGACTCAATTAACCACATTTATATGGGAGTAAAGTGTACAAATGCTGCATGTTATTGTGATTAGTAAATGAATGGGTTTCTGTTGTTTATGTAAATTAACTATAATAATGTTAATACATTAATTGCAATTTCGAATCGATTAATTTGCAAAAGTTGTCACTCTGCCACCTGCATTTGACACAAGACTTTGGTGGTTATCAGTGAGTTTTGTCGAATTTGCAAAAATGTCTTGTCACCACCTTTGAAAAGCTATCAGTATTGTTTTGCATCTTATGCTGTCGTTTTCCAGAAAGTGTGTGTATGAATTTATAGAGTTAAATTTTTAACTGTATAATTTCCAGCCTGCATTTAGTATATCTTTAAATCTTTCAAAACACTAGTTGGGTCAACATACAGTACTTTGAAACGATTAGTACACTTTATAATTGTGTAGTTGATGGAAATGTTTTCACTGTCCCCTTCAGTCCATGTTGTATCTTCTGTCCAGACATTTCCTTCAGTCTCCTGCTGCTTGTATTTGCGGTGTGTGGTTTGGCCCTGCTGGGTGTCATCAGCGTCGCCACCTGGAAGCTGTGCTGGGTGCCCTGGCGCAGCAAAGTGCTTTCCTCTAGCGCCACCGCCCTTGCCCCCACCCGGCCAGAGAGAGACCAACACAGAGAAGAAGGTCACGGTGACTACTACCCAGCCCTTGGAGACATTATGGCATCAGACAAGCTGAAGGATCCTGGGAACTTTCTGGAGGCGGCAGTGAAGATTAGTCATACGTCGCCAGATATCCCTGCAGACGTGCAGCTGTCCATGAAGGATCATTTGCTGAGACGTACGCGCATCTCACGGCAAACAACCGAGCCGACCTCCTCTAACAGGTCAGTGTTCTGGAAGAATGAAGAAATGTTTGTGTCTGAAGACCTTCATATAGGTCATCACGGTTTACTTTATATACAAAGCCATTATGAGGTCAGTTCCAGTCATTCCTAATCATGTTAATACTTCGGAAATCTCGTAAATGTCAGACACAATTAGACCTGAAGGAGGTCTCTGGGTTTTATTGACTACAAAAAAGGTCAGATGGTGGAAAACCACAATAACTCCAGAGTAAAACCATATTTAGAGGGAACATTATGGGAACCTTACAGCATATCCAGAATTATCACCATCAATTTGCATTTGATCACAGGTTGTAATTCAAATGTAGATTAGCACCTGGTGTGCTTTTTGTGAAAGAACCAATGCATCAGATCAGAATGCCAAATTTTGTTTGATTGTTGCCAGGCATAGTTCCTTCAAGAAGCACCTTCCCAGGCAGATGCACCATGTCACCAGTCTGGACCGCGGAAGTGATTATTTAGACGTGGAGGACCATCCCATCAGCACCGCTGCCTCTCTTGGACGCATCCAACCGGAACTCTACAAACAGAGCACGGTGGAGGCAGAGGAGTCATCTAAGTACGGCACTGATAAAACATGCGGCAAGATCAACTTCTCCCTTAAGTATGATTATGAGGGAGAGCTCCTCCTCGTCACCATCCTCAAGGCATTCGACTTACCCGCGAAGGATTTGTGCGGCAGCTCCGATCCTTACGTCAAGATCTACCTGCTCCCCGACCGCAAGCGTAAATTCCAAACTCGCGTGCACCGCAAGACGCTCAACCCCACGTTTGATGAGACCTTTCAGTTTCCGGTCCCATACGAGGAGCTGGGGTCCAGAAAGGTCCACTTGAGTGTGTTTGACTTTGACCGCTTCTCACGGCACGATATGATTGGTGAGGTGATCCTGGAAAACCTTTTCGAAGCTTCAGACCTCTCGCGGGAGACATCCATCTGGAAGGACATCCAGTACGCCACTAGTGTAAGACAATTCATCCTCTTTACAACTTAGTGAGTCCAGACCCCACTGGTGATTTATCACATTAATGTGACCCTAATGATTTGGCTTTTTAAATATAGGAATACACTTGTATTGAGTATTTCTGAAAACACAAACAGTGAATAATTAGATGTCCTATGGGGTGTGATATGGTAATTTGTCGAAATTGTAATTACCAAACATGATAAATTGTGCAATGTATGTTAAGTACTAAAAATATCAAGGGCAATAAACAAAAATTAATGCTTTATTATATGAGAATACTGAGTCTTAATAATCTAAGTTCTGTTATCATTTACTCACCTTATGTTGTTCCAAACCTGAATTACTTTCTTTCTTTTGTAGAATAGAAAAGTAGGTATTTTCAATAATGTCTCAAATGTTTTTGTCCATATAATGAAAGATAATGGGGTACAAAACAAAATTAGATCCCATTTACTTTCATTGTCAAAAAAACAAAACACAGAAACATTTTTTGAATTATCTTCTTGTGTCCCTTTTTTCTTTACTATAAACTGATGCATTTATTGCCAACTGCAGATTTTTTTTTTTACTATCTGATTAAGGCAGTATATTTAATTTGTGTAATATATTTAGGGAAATAGATGCTCAGTGCCCTGAAATTCCAAAATAAGGCCAGACTACTTATCATCTGGCTTTTCTAACTTATACATCATATTGAAGTTATTTTGGTGCAGCAGGACTCTTACATGTTAAAGAGTGTAGTGTTTTGAGTTTCAGGTTTGTATCTCTTCTACTCAGCAGTGGGTTTCTGGCATAGACATTATAGGCAGTCGCCTAAGGTTCTCCAGGGCAAAGCTCTCAGACGCTCTACTTCTGTATCACTCACCTGCAGCAGTTTGACAGCAATGTGCAGCACGCTTTAAGTTCCACCCAACACTGTCTTTGAAATTGAAGTTTTCCAAACAACTTTTCAAAACTTGTCTGGTCTCACCAAGGGCACCATTGGAGTCAAAACTGCCATTGCTTCTAGTTACACTTGACAGAGGTTACTGTAGCTATTTACAGCCTCTCCAAATCAAATACATACTAGAGCTGATCTCGATTCAAAGTCAAACGCCCCATTCTATTAAACCTTTAACAAAACCACACCAGAACATTCAAATCTGTGTTTGCGCTGCCGCTGACCTGGAGAAAGCAGTTATCACATATTGGTACGAAACAGCCTTTCTGTTACAAATATTCAATTTATCACAGAAGTACTGGGATAAAAGTTTTTAGTTAAGATACTAACATTAATGTCTACGGTAGCAATTCAAATAGATTAAATCATCTTTAAGTCTTTATGAATGAGGCACTGAATAATTCATTCAAACCGTTTTGTTAGAATTATTTGTTAAATAGATTGCAGCAATTAACATTTTTGACTGAAATTAAAGTAAATTACATGTTTGCTTTTGTTAAGTTGTCTGTTCAGAATTGTGAAACATTTGTAATTCTCAATTTATCCAGAATCATGCAGCTCTAATATTACCTGTACAGTTTAATATATAAAAGCTTTTATTCATCAGAGAAAAACATTACTATTGTTATGTAAACTAATTGCTTCTATTGCTCTCCTCATTTGTAAGTCGCTTTGGATAAAAGCGTCTGCTAAATGATATGTAAAATAATGCTAATTAAATCACTGATACAGCCACGCAAACTGCAGTTCAACTAACTAGTCTTACTCTGTGATTCGAGACATTTCCTAGTTGTCTATAAGGTAATCATACTGTCATCTCACTATGGTATTGTGTTCAGCTATGACTTTTATAGCGCTGTGATAAGGCATATGCATTCACATCATTGATATTGTATATGCTAGAGATCACTGAACTCAGTAGATGAGCTGTCAAAAGGATAAAGCTCTCAAGATGGGTTAAATGTGGGAGAAAGACCTAAGGAGTTGTGATGCACTCACTCAATACCTTTCATCTGAATGGTCTATCAGATCAATTTATTATTGGCAGCTGGCCCTGGTTACAATCAATTGATCTCTAGATGTCAGGCTTGTTGAAGAGACTTAGTAGTACAGCATATTTATGAGTGACAACCACATTTAGATGTGGCAGTGAATCCCATAAATTATCATTGAATACAGGACTGACTTCCAAACTTCTAAAGGAAGATAACCCTGATATATTTGGTTTGAAACATTTTGGTTTGTCACTACCTGAGTGAATTAAGTTGTCTGTTCTGTAAAATTTCAAACTGATAGGAATTGTTCCTAAAGATATTATGTCCCTATCTTTTTCATAAAACCATTATTATGTGAATTATGTTCTATTCAATGCATCAGTTTAAGTAAGAACGTTTTTACAAAGCATTTTCGCTCATAAAAAAATACTTTTAAATAAAAATGGGGTCTGTTTTTGACAGAAGTCTCTTAATCTTACCAGGTCTTCAGTGTCACGATCCTTGAGAAATCATTCTAATTTGCTGATTTGATGCTCAAGAAACATTTCTTATTATTATCAATGTGGAAACTGTGATCCATTTTTTAAAGATTACTTGATTATCAGAAAGCTTAAAAACAAAGAACAGAACTCAACTTTAACATTATAAATTACTTGAAGTAATTTTTTGAACAATTTAATGCATCCTTTCTAAATACAAGTATTAATTTCACCCCAAACATTTGAATAATGTACAGAATTGGGATTAAAGGAATTTAAATTTGTCATTTACTCACCCTCAGTTCGAAATACTAACATAACTATGAATATTAGTAAACATAGCTATTTATTTGTAATGATGCCATGATCTACTGGATTTTGTGTGTCTCCATTTGATTCTGCAGGAGAGCGTGGATCTGGGAGAGATAATGTTCTCTCTCTGCTACTTGCCAACTGCAGGGAGACTCACACTTACGGTCATCAAATGTAGGAACCTCAAAGCCATGGATATAACCGGTTATTCAGGTATGCTGCTGTCTTTTATGTTTGTGTCTTTATTTTCTTTCATCTGTCTGCTTGGCTCCATTTTTATACACTTGGACAGTCACATTTATCATTGTCAGCAAGCGAATTACAAGTCCTTTCATCAGACATTTTCAGACCATGAGAAGACAAGGAGAAAGATACATTGAGAAATTGGTGTCACACCTCCCTGCTCTTTTGGCAGATCCGTACGTGAAGGTGTCACTGATCTGTGATGGGAGACGCTTGAAAAAGAAGAAAACTTCCATAAAAAAGAACACGCTGAATCCAACATATAATGAGGCGATAATATTTGACATTCCCCCAGAGAATATGGATCAAGTCAGCTTACACATATCAGTTATGGACTACGATCTGTGAGTGTTATTCAATATCTGATATTTTCTCTGTACAAATATTATGTTGTCTACGTGCTTCACAATCTATTCCTTATTCTCCTGGTGTGTAGAGTGGGACATAATGAGATCATTGGAGTCTGTCGTGTAGGGGGCCATGCTGAGGGACTTGGGAGAGATCACTGGAATGAGATGCTCGCTTACCCTCGAAAACCCATCGCTCACTGGCACCCGCTCGTAGAGCCCAAGAAGTCTGAGAAGGAGGTGACTGTCTGTCCTTAAACGTTTCCAGAGTGGAAAAGTACATTTGCATTTCAATATGTAAATCTCTCCCTATCTTTCCTTCTGTTTTCCGTCTCTCTTTCAGTGGAAGACTCGCACCGCAAGCTTTGACAGTCAAGGGTCTTGTCCATCTCCCAGACTCCCTTCCAGTCCATAAGTGAGGGACGACTTCTCTCTACATCTTTAAGCCAAGTATCTCCCAGGGACTGATGGTGAGATTTAAGATATGTCCTTAGGCAACATGTGACACAACTTATGTCTGTGTGGACAGGCAGTTGGAAGAAAGAGGGTGCTGTTCAAAACTTTTCAAAGTGCAACTGAGCCTAGCCAATTTTGAGCTTTTTTTTGTCTCGATGGAAGTGTTGCTCAATGGAAGTGAGGAAGAGGTTGAAAGATATACACTTCAAGATGGATTAAGCTCCCCACAGGAGTAAAAGGGTGTATTTGTTCATTTACATTGGTAGATGTACATTATATTTTAATTGACATTATAATAGTACGAAGATATAGTTTATTATATATTTAGCCATAATCCTTCTAGTTCTTTTTTGTCTTCTTTGAATATAAAATACATGTGTTTAGAGATTATGAATGGAGAGATACGTGAAGTCCTCAATATGTTCAACCTACTGAAATGTATTAGCCAAACTGTATATTGTTTACAGAGCAGAGATATTCCATTGATCTTCCTTTTATTTGTGAAGTAGTGAAAATGCCAAGAATTATTTTTATCCCGTCTACAAATTTCTCTTCCTGTGTAAACTGTAAAGGTTTTGCTTTGTTCTTATTTAAACATTTAAGTGTCTGATGGCTCTATGGGTATTTTGAATAATTTACCGTATTTTTGTTCAAACAAGTTCAGCTCAGTTAAATGCAGCCATGCACAGCTTTATCCTGCATCATCCTTAATGTACAACTGGCTAAAATCATCATAATTTCACCATGCAGTAATTGTAGCTTTCAAAGTATAACCATAATGAATAGCAAGGGTTGTGTGTCAGATCCAAAGGACGCAAAAAACCATGGCTTTCTAACAAGACTTGAAATGATATCAATATGTAAATTAGAAGCACTGTTTTACAAAGACCAATTTTGTATTTTACATAAAATGTGACAAATGTTCATTGTTCTGTATTTTTCCTGTTACCTTTGAGGTGTTTTCTTTTCAGATAACATGATGTAATTTGTTGACTGGCTTGGATGAAACTCATTGTATCAGTAATCACTGGAACTGGCATTTCTTTATGAAATGCCTTATTCAGAGCCACTTTTATATTGAGAATTTGTATAATAGTTACTGTTTCAGAACATCCCCTTGTACTTCAAAGGTGTGATTAAAGATCTTGCTTCTATCTGTTTTGTTCTTCTTTCATTCTTTGTTAAATATTAAATCAGATTAGGGCCAGTTCACACAGAACATGTGGCAGTGGAATGGGAAAAAACCAAAAGGTCTGAAGACTCATTTTTTAAAAAGGCACGGAGTTTTTAGAATGCTGTGTCATGCGCGAGCAGATTCCACTACTGCTTTTACATTGTTGTTTTTTTTGCGCTAGAAGTACGTGTTTAAAATGGCGTTCTAAATACATGGCGCTCAAGTTAAAAAGTTGCTCTAGACTTGCTTTTCTTATTCCACTATCAAGTTTAAATGACCTCAAGACGTTGAAAAATAATGGAAAAACAACACAGTGGAACGCAAAAACCACATTCTGTGTGAATGTGTATTGTATTAGCCTATGTGATCAGTGATGTGTAGGCCTACATCTTGGGCATGTTCAAGTTCAAAACGGTGCGCAACGTTTTGCTACGGTTTCCGGGTTGAACGTCATGTTTCCTGGAAACGGCGTGCACCGGTGTGCAACGGGGTTTGAGATACGTTTTCTCTTGTTTGGTGGGTGTGTCAGAACTGCAGTCCAATCAGCAGCAACATGTATATAAAGCACGTGGTATTAAAGTGAACTCCCACAAGGGGTTCAAGAAAAGTAATTTACAAATGTGTTCGATGCAGCTCGGTATACGCAACAACTGAGGATATTAGACGACATGTTTGTCGTAAGTTTTATTGTAAAAATATAGGATATCAACATGATGTAGTTGTTTATATTTTTAGCTTCATTGCAAGTGTATGATATTTGGTATAGAAATAAACAATGGTAATTAAGGGCTTTTCCTAAAAATGAGAAAGAAAATACAGGGTATTAAAACAGTATGGACTACAAATAAAGTCAGTATGTGAGGCTAAATAGATGTGTTTTAGTCTGAATTAGGTAAGATGTGTGCTTCCATTTCAGTTTCAGCAATCCCTTCACTGGGATGTTCTCTTTTGTTCTGGGCGGCAAGTGCAGTAACTGTGACATCAGGCATATTTTGTAGTATTAAACACATATTTATACCGACTTCATCAGGCTCAGAAAATTCTTCACAAAGAACACAAAGAATGGCCTTCTCAGCTGCCATAGTTGCCACTTATGCGTCATCAGAACAGTGTGTTCAACGCATCACCGTTTCTGTTTAAAAAACGTTGTGCAACGTTTTGCCGGGGCTGAACGCAGCCCTGGTATACGCGGCTCTGGAATACTTGATTCTGATTGGATAATTGCGCCATCCAGCAGTCAGGGCTGCGTTCAGCCCCGACAAAACGTTGCACAACGTTTTTTAAACAGAAACGGTGATGCGTTGAACACACTGTTCTGATGACGCAAGAGTTGCAACTATGGCAGCTGAGAAAGCCATTCTTTGTGTTCTTTGTGAAGAATTTTCTGAGCCTGATGAAGTCTGTATAAATATGTGTTTAATACTAAAAATATGCCTGATGTCACAGTTACTGCACTTGCCGCCCAGAACAAAAGAGAACATCCCAATCGAGTGAAGGGATTGCTGAAACTGAAATGGAAGCACACATCTTACCTAATTCAGACTAAACACATCTATTTAGCCTCACATAGCCTACTGACTTTATTTGTAGTTCATACTGTTTTAATACCCTGTATTTTCTTTTTCATTTTTAGGAAAAGCACTTAATTACCATTGTTTATTTCTATACCAAATGTCATACACTTGCAATGAAGCTAAAAATATAAACAACTACATCATTATGTTGATATCCTATATTTTTACAATAAAACTTACGACAAACATGTCGTCTAATATCCTCAGTTGTTGCGTATACCGAGCTGCATCGAACACATTTGTAAATTACTTTCCTTGAACCCATTGTGCGAGTTCACTTTAATGCACATGTTTTATATACATGTTGCTGCTGATTGGACTGCAGTTCTGACACACCCACCAAACAAGAGAAAACGTATCTCAAACCCCGTTGCACACCGGTGCACGCCGTTTCCAGGAAACATGACGTTCAACCCGGAAACCGTAGCAAAACGTTGCGCACCGTTTTGAACTTGAACGTGCCCCAGGTGTTTGTCTGTCTTCGCTGAAAGTGTTACTACTTTCATGTCTTTGGAATATTTCGTATATAAGAAGGACTAATGGTGTATTGACTGACTCGTTTAAATTTTGTATTTCTTCTTCCAAAATATGTTTTTGGTTTTACAAATTGCCATGTAGCTCACTAATATAGTTCCTTGTAAAGCATTATCTATTGTCCAGGGTCATTTCATTATGGCTTTTGTAGCGCTGTGCTGGAATTTATTTTCAATACCTTTAAGTTCTGATATCACTGTAATATTGTTGACGTGTTCCTCTAGTTGCTAGGTGAATTGTTAACTTTGCAATTATTTGTTAACTGCAAAATGATTTATTAACGGCACATTTCATGTCAAAATAAAATATAAAATCATTTTATTAGTTCTGCTCCAGGCAAACTAAGTTAAAATGGTTCTTTCTTGAGCCCTGTACATTGATTTCTAGTAAACAAACATGTGTCCAATCAATCATATGTTGTGCTCTCGGAGTAACTACAAAGCTCAAACGTACTGAAGTGCGACTCAGCCTGGTTGCATAAGAAAAAGCAAGCCAATAACAAGATCTTCAGTACAAATTCTACACTTCCAGCTTCTTTTTCATTTGGAGTTTGTAGAGGATTTGATAGCCTTCATCCCAAGCATAGAGCAGCTGCTCCACAGGGCTGTATTTGAGGCTGGCATGAGTGCCATATCGTTTGGGAAAGTATACATGTGGAGCGTCGTCATTTGTTACCATGTCACTGACGTCAAACACGCACTGAATTCGGGAGCGACTGGGTAGTTTGGAGTTGTAGACCACATAGACAGTACCACAGATGACGAACGCTGCTTCTGCATTCTCCCTCACACAAGGGGTGTCCCACATCTGTTCAATGTCTAGAGTTTTAGGGTCTATCTTGGCCAAAGAGATGTGCCTCTCATTCTCCTGTGTGGCGTAGATGGCCCACAGACCCTCTTCGTCCACCGCTAAGTCGATGAAGGTCTCGGGATTCAGGCTGTACACTGGGAGCTGGTTTTTAGCTGGAAACACCGCAGTGTCCGTGACTATGTTCTTCTGAAGATCAAACTTTATTAGTTTCATGTCCTCGCCCTGCTTCAGATAGTAAAGGTGGTTGTTGTAGATTGCATGGCCCATACCACTCCAGGCCGAAGGGAGCTGGACGCTGGTGGCCCCAGAAGTGCCTTGGGAGGAAGTGAATTCACGGACTGTTCCAAATTCATACACTGTATTATCATCTGTCCCGTTTAAGATGTACACCTTCCCGGTGGCACTTCCCATGTCTTTGGTCCACATTCCCTTTGTGCCGCCCACTCGTTTCAGGATCTTCATGGCTTTGATGCTGGAGATCATGTCACTACAGTCTAAACGTATAAATGGAAAATCAAAATCATTTTCATTTTTGGATGAACTATCCTTTTAAATATTGTATTAACACCTCATTGGCTTTAATCGTCAAACATTCTGTGACATTTCCTTTGCATTCTGTCTTTTGCTGGAATTATAATGTAAATATTTGCTTTCCACTAAAGCCTGATTTAACACTAAACCCTAATGGCACAGTACACTAATGACAGTCTGGGTTAATCAGATTTGTGGCGTTTTACTATGAAAAGGCAATATAGAGCTGCTGAAGTGTAGAGGAAAGCATCATGATTTGTCCTCCAGCAGTATAATTACTGTCTCTCTCAATGATGGAATAATAATACATTTTATTTAGTGCCTCTAAGTGCTTTTCTAAACGAGGACTATAGGAAGAATAGACCCACTATTTAATACATTATGTATTAAACTCTGTCAAGTTGTGATACCTCAGAGCTTGATGTGATTGAACCCTCTTCCCTGTCTTTCTCGTGCCACTTATTCTTCATTAAGAGCTTCTTAAAACTGAATCTATGAAGCGTAGCTGGCACTTTCCACAATTATTTTTAATGTTCGCTTTCTATTAAGTTTTATTCAACCCTGCGAAAGTGTTGTTAATGTTAACTAAAACTAAAAAACTTTTTTTGAAAAAACTTAAGAGTTAAAAAAAAATTGAATGTTAACATGGAAATTAACTGAAATCCTACAAAAAAAATATGAAGGACTAAAATGACTAAAACTAAAACTGAAATAAAAATAAATTAAAGCTAAATATATATTTTTTTATCTAAAAATGACAAGTGCACACAACAAAATGTCTAAATATAAAAATAAAATCTAATTCAAAATATTAAATAAATTCAATAGAATATAAACATACTAAAATAACACTTCCCTGTGACTAAAAATATTGTATATATCTATACGTTTAATTTATTTGATCATTTTTGGTCATTTTTTCAGTTTTTTTTTTTTTTTTCAAAAGCACAAACTTTCAATAAACATCAAAGTAGACAAAATGCATAAATTAAAAAAAAAAGTCAGAATGGGTAACAGGGTTGAAGTGGTTAGCTAGATTAGGACCAAATTGTATTTTGTAGTTATTGATAAACTCATATTCACCATAAATTAACTAATAAACAAATAAATTTAGTACATTTTAGATATTTTCTTGTCCAAATAATGTCATTTCCTGGGTGTCTAAATTTAAGAAACGTTAAAAAATTGTGTAATAATGGAGATAACCGTTTTTTAAGTTGTTGTCTTTAAAACTAAATCTCAAATCACAACTTTAAATGTTAATGATATGCTATTTTATGTTAGATAAAATCTGTAATAGTTCTCACAACAAAACCATGGCATTTGTGCCTCTAATGCACTGAGAATGGGACCCCAGAGAACTGATTTTGTTGAATGAGCCAACTATGGCTCATGCCATCTTGCTGCAAGGCAAACATTACCCATATCTAAGCATGTGGAATGTTACCTAAAGCTCTTCACCTGTAAGCTTGGCGTACTTGGCTTTGTTTCTCTCCTTGACAACTGTCACCTGCTGCTCCACCAGCTTGTCATCCACGTCCACGCAAGGCTGCGCGCCATTCTGTGTATCGAGGTAGTCCATCTCTCTCTCCACGCGATCTACGCGTGTTCCCACTGTGTCCAACTCGCCCCGCAGTGCCTCCTTGCTCTTGTCCAGGCCCTCTAGCTGTGCCACCATCTGCTGCTTGAACTCGCGCAGCTCAGAGGCGTAGCGGCTGGTCTGCTCATGCCACAAGGAGATGCGATCCTGCCAATGGAGAAATAAACAAAAACAAGTCTCAAGAGCCTCAGTAAAAGAGATACGAGTTAGTCAGATGTAAACATATCTGTTAAAAGTGGCATCTTAAACAATATAAGATGAACTGAATGCTAGCAATAGGCTCGTGGGATAGTCATTTAAAATAAATGTTCTTCTGGTTACCACAATGCTTGGGTGGTTGCCAGGGCGTTGCTATGAAGTTGCCAGGCCTTTGCTATTCGGTTGCTTGAAATAGTTATACAAAAATTATATTTATAGTACATCCAACTTTACGTACATATAATTACATAAAGTAATATATATCAAATCTCTGTGTATAAAGTTGGATATAGACTTGGTCCGCATACACACAGTATACTTTTATAGGGTAATAAATACTATTTCTGTCATGACAACTCTCTGAGTGTTTGGCATGGTAATGGGTATGACAGTGTTGATATGTTTGGTCTTGGCAGAATAGATCTGCTACACTGCTGTTGCTTTTATTGCTGCTGCTAGAGCAAGTATTGGACTTGCTAGTGCCAATACATACATGACAGGCTGCTGTGAGCGAGTTAGACATATTGCTGCTGTACAATAGCATGCATGAATTACCCGTTGCAGATCTATACAGGTGGAGCTGGGGAAGGTGGAGGGTTTCTGAAAGTGCACTGCAACTGCTACAACAAATGCTGAACAAGTATTTGAAGGTTGAGCAGCAAGCTCATTGGCCACTGATACAGTAAGAACCAATTAGCTGTGCCCTATAGATGATGTGATTGCAAACAGATTGAGTTAAGGACCTATCAGCCTCCGCCATCTAGAGTTTCATGACAGAACTTTTCAGTTTTAACTGCTTGATTACTTGTATCACCTCAACATATCACCCAGTTCTGTGACTGTAATGCATGAAGATATTAAGATATTAAAAACATTTACATAATGATTGTAAAGCTTCTTTGAAACCATGTGAAAAGTGCTACACGAATACATTTTATTTGACAGACGTTACTATTTTGGAACATGCATGCAGACATTGATTTCAGATGGCTTTAATGCGCATACATGTTCTAAGCATGTTTAATACATTTTAAACCGTGAACTCGATACTGAGTCAGACAGCCTCGTGAGTGTACATTATTCATATATAAGCCCTCCCTTGACAGCTGCAGGAATTCATGAGGACTTTGGCATTGGAACAGCATCATTTGCGCTGCAGATGGATCAACCTTTGGCAGCAAATGTTCTTTTTTGAATTTGTGACTCAGTGGAAGGAAAGAAGAAGCAAAGTGCGTTTTAGCATAATCACACTAAATGACTTGCCTGAGAACTGTATGTGCAGAGTCAGCACAGAGAGAAAACAAGGGAGAAAATTTCCTTCATGTGGCTGAATCCAAGACACAGAGGGAGATATGGTGACTGACTCAAGGAGAAATAGCAGTAGGAATGGAGCGAAAGCAGAAGGGAATAGAGATAGTGTGTGTGTCCGTCTGTTTTTGTTTCGTTGCGATTGTCTGGCATGCATTGGTTACACGTTGAGTGAGTTTGTGCTTACAATACCATGTTATGCAAAATATTTGCAAATATTACTGTACACAGTAGATCCTTAAAGGGTTCTGTCAAGCTACGTCATAAATGTAACCTTTTAGGGGTTCCCACTATGGGATAATTTTATGGATTTAGCTTAAGTAATTATATTAGAATTTTATGAATTAAACAGCTCGTAAACATACTTTATCACTAGACAATTTAACATTAAAGTATTATGCAGTAATTTAAGACATTTCTCTTTATATAACCTTTTTGGCATATGTTCTTTAAAATTGTGTCAAGAATCCTGTCCACTGAAGCTTTTTTTTTTAAGAGTATACATATTTGTTTGATCATTAAATATCATTTCAGCCCACTTGTACTCCACTGCCAACTTCTCTGTGAATCTACACTCCTATGGGGAACCTCACAGAACTTTAAAAAATGTAAAAAAATAATGATAATTAATGCTGAAAGTACAAACCAAGTAAGTATTATAGACCTACTAACGTAACTGCACCATACCCTTAAACAAATCCACAATTCATCCAAAATTCAGTCTGTTGTCTTGTTCTTTAGCTTCACTCCTCTCAAAACTCCATGTCAGCCTGTATAAGGAGGTCAGGGTCTGGCTGGGAGAGCATTATTGTTCTTACCTCAATGGCAAGGAGTCTTCTCTCCAAGTAGTCCATAAGGGCCTGCTGCTGTGCCCCAACCAGGCTAGAAAGAACGAGGACAAGGAGCTGGAGGGCTCTCATCTTCAAGACCGGGGGAGACTGCTTAGAAATGGTAAGTGTGTGAGTGTGTGTGAGTATGTGTTTATGACAGGCGGAGTGGAAAAGCCCTCATGCAGAGGCACTAAGTTGGCTGGAATGTTTAGAGAAAGAGCAGAGCGAGAGGAGGAGCCTAAAACATCTGGAGCTGCTCTTTCCCTGGAGAGCTGGATTACCTCCATCTCATTCTCCAACGCAGAACTACTAATGACCAGCATTTTATTCTTCATGTTTCATTATGACTTACATTTGTGATTTACCTCAAACATATACAGAATGTAGTCATAGTAGTAGTACTGTAGAGTTTGAAAGGCATGAAAATGACTCAATGGCCAAGTTAGACAGTAAAAAGAGAATTTACTGATGTTCTTGCCCTTTTCATTCTTCATCAGCTTTATTTTCTTTGGACGAACGGCACAGCTCACATTCTGTTGCATAACACTAGACAATTTCCTGACTCTGACTCATATTTCGGTCTAGTGTAAACCATAGAGTGTTTCACTGCAGGCGCAGTTTCAGTGTGGAGAGAACGAAATTCATGAGGATCATTCACAGTGATCAGTCAAAGTGTGAGAACATGTTGAAACAACTATTGATAGTGTTGCGTATGTGGTCTGTGGTGCAATACATAATAGTATAGCTGACTACTTTCATTCAACAAGGTTTTTCTAAAGCATTATGTGTGAATTATCAGGTAAACCTAAATTGCTTCAGTCAAGTAAGTGTTCATTTTGAAATATTAACAATATAAAACTAATTTACTTGATAAAAATCTGTAAAGATATCACAGCAAAAAGACAAGTGTACCACAACCTAAAGGGGAACATTTTTAGAATGATACAAATAAAAGCATAAAATAGCATAAACTATCAATCAGACGGGTTGTTAAACAAAGTTTTTATCATGTTGGTATTTTAGAAGCCTTTGAAATTTGCGTATCAAATATGATACAGTAGACGTTATAAATAATTATAAATAATTCAACAATAATCTATTTCTTAAATGCTAATGTTGATGACCACTAGGAGGCATTACAGCATAATATGACTGCATTAGCAATAGCATGCATGCATCAGGTGGTGAAGTACACAAATGAGATCATCTTCCTGTTTTAGGGGCAGAAAAGAAATGTAAACTACAATTTTCTGCCCTAAGTAAGTAAGACTTGTGTTGTGACCTAATACTCTGCAGTATACTTGTTAGGCCAAAGAAACTATTTTCTTTCCATTCAGTTGCAAAAAGATCAAGTTTGAGTAGAGGGAGAAAGTATTGTGTTTGCTTTATAGGATAAGCATAGACTTTTTTTTACTTCAGGCTGTCTGCCTACAGAATAATCAAAACTGTTATTTTACTCCAAAAGTCAAAGGTCCCAGCTTCTGACAAAGTCTCTGCTAAAATTCATGGTTTAAATTCCTTGCACGTCTTGCAAATATGGTGCATGCACTCAATCCAGTTAAATCAGTTTAGGAGGCTGCTGCAAGTAAAATAATCTAAAACAAAAAAGAAGCAACACTACTGCCTCCATCTTGTCTGACATGCTTAAGATGGCCTTGTGCCTCTCAACACCCCTTTGCACTTTGGTATAGAACTGATGTTTTTTTCCTGATAGCAATCTCTGTCTGAACCCTGTGGTTAGACTGTCTGTCTACCGTTTCTTCTTTTTCTTTTTTTAGTTTCACTTCAAACAAGAGCTGTGATTATTGAAGCATAGTATTCTTTCACATCATGAATAACATCAGTAATCATTTATTGATATTTAAAGAGCTAGTTAACATCAGATGCATATATCCACTCTGAATTTTCGTATTTTTTTATTTAGCTTTCAATTCTGACATGATCTTTATTTTTTTCACCTGATACACAATGCAGTGAAAAGTGAGTGGAAAAAGGTTACTCTTATTTGCATTTAATTTAAAATACTTTTTAAATTACATTTTGAATGAGAGCTTTAATATGCATATGAGAACTATACTTTTCAATTGCACTTCATTTATAAAAACTGAGACTAAATTGGACAAATGGCCTCATACACACCATGAGAGGGATCAGTGCTATAGGTTCTTCTTAGGGAAGGTTTACACAACAACGATGTACTAAAAATGGAAACTTTTTTTCTTAGCGTTTTTCGCATATGGACGACAACGTTATCAAAATGATCCCTGTTCACACAGATCCGAGAAAAAAAAGACAAAACGCTGTGTTATGCCTGCCAGGCCAGTAGTTGGCGATGTCACTTTGTAAAGATAGACCAGGGCTGCGTTCAGCCCCGACAAAACGTTGCACAACGTTTCTTAAACAGAAACGGTGATGCGTTGAACACACTGTTCTGATGACGCAAGAGTTGCAACTATGGCAGCTGAGAAGGCCATTCTTTGTGTTCTTTGTGAAGAATTTTCTGAGCCTGATGAAGTCGGTATAAATATGTGTTTAATACTACAAAATATGCCCGATGTTACAGTTACTGCACTTGCCGCCCAGAACAAAAGAGAACATCCCAATCGAGTGAAGGGATTTGTGGAAACTGAAATGGAAGCACACAGCTTACCTAATTCAGACTAAAACACATTTATTTAGCCTCACATACTGACTTTAGTTGTAGTTCATACTGTTTTAATACCCTGTATTTTCTCTCTCATTTTTAGGAAAATCACTTAATTACCATTGTTTATTTCTATACCAAATGTCATACACTTGCAATGAAGCTAAAAATATAAACAACTACATCATTATGTTGATAGCCAATATTTTTACAATAAAACTTACGACAAACTTATCTTCTAATATTCTCAAGTTGTTGCGTATACCGAGCTGCATCGAACACATTTGTAAATTACTTTCCTTGAACCCATTGTGCGAGTTCACTTTAATACCGCGTGCTTTATATACATGTTGCTGCTGAATGGACTGCAGTTCTGACACACCCACCAAACAAGAGAAAACATATCTCAAACCCCGTTGCACACCGGTGCACGCCGTTTCCAGGAAACATGACGTTCAACCCGGAAACCGTAGCAAAACGTTGCGCACCGTTTTGAACTTGAACATGCCCCAGGCACCTATAGTCTGAACACACAATATGCATGTGAGTGACGTCACCGTTTTCACAAATTCGCGTTTTTATAGTTTACATGGAGACAATAATGATATTGCTTTTAAAAACTTGCACAAACCAACTTGCACAAACCACAATCCAACTTCTCTACAAAGTGACATTGTCAACCACTGGCCTGGCATGCATAATACAGCTTTTTTACTTGTTTTCTCGGATACTTGTGAGTGGGGATCGTTTTGATAACGTTGTCATCTGTACAAAGAAAAAACTTTAAACAGGGTAAACATACCCTGAAACCTGTCTTCAAAAGTTTGCATTTTCAACAGTATTGCTGTTTTTATTGAGTTTTTATTCAAATAAATGCAGCCTTTGTGAGCATGAGAGACTTCTTTCAAGAACATAAAAAACACTTTTAAACTGTAGTGTACATAAATTCAGAACCATTTTATTTGAGAGAACAAATCATACAATATTTCACACTGTTATGTATAAACAATAGGCTTAAAGTATATTTTTCAAAAAATTTCTATGACTTATATCTACTCTAAATTAACATTTCTCAAGAAGCTTTTCACTCCGAGTGTAAAAATATGATCAATGCGTATGAGATGATAACATCAAAGTGAACATTTTAATCAAAAATACATTTTCTGAAATGGTGTTATACAAATGTGTCATTGCTGGGAGTGGTTGTGAGGATCAGCTTTCACTGCCGATAAGTGCTTCTAAGGCTCATGTAGCTTCCAACAGTCAAGTCCAAATCCTGGCCTTCTCATGTGGCTTAGTTTCCGAGCCTGGCAGAACCATTTCCACTAACAGGAAAAGGGGTGAAAAGCCTTTAACCTTGGTTGATAACCCAAGGAGTGACTTTCAAAAACTTCAATCAAACCCCTGTTTACTTGGGCACACTGGGCCCATCAGCCTTGGTTGGCAGTAAGTCACAGTCTTAACTCATGCACGTAGGTGGCTTAGATGTATGGGTCACTAAAGCCGCTTTTCCACCGAAATTACCCGGAACAATTTGTCCCAGGAACTTTTTTCCCAGGAACCTTTTTTGCCCCAGACCGGTTGCTTTCTGCGTTTACACCGCGGTCTAAAGTACCGGGAAGGTAAACTGCGCGCAACTGCTCCTCCCAGTCTGCGACGGACAGTAATCAGTTTTGAGCGCCACATTTATAAGTATGGAGGAGATTCAAACTGTGCTGCAGTTATTGGTTTACTAACGAGGTAATTAACATAACAAAATAGACGAGCACTGATACTAAAGCGTGTTCAGAAAGCTCGTATGCGTATAAAATTAGACAAGGTATGTTGTGAGATGACTGGGACAAACGCGCAGAAATTTCCTTTTGCGCAAATACGCTTAAAAAAAGCCTGAACCCCGTCTATCAATCATAAATAGTGACAGTCTTGTAAATAGTTGTTTGTTACACCTCAAAGCGCTATTTCAATCCTGTTATAGTAAATTTGTAACATGGTTTGCCTTGCAATAGATGACAATGTGTAAACATAATGACTTAATATTAAAAGCTGTGGCAGAAAAGAGACGAGCACTGATAAAGCGTGTTCAGAGCTCGTAATGCTAACGTTAGATATAAAATTGTATGTTATCAGCTATTGCGGACATTGGCCGTGAGATGGCTGTGACGAACGCGCAGAAAGTTTCCTCTTCCACAAATACCCAAATAATAAAGCCTGAAACTCGTCGCCAGTCCCCCAGTTTTTTTTATTAAATTCCATATTTGCAGACAGACAACTTTACTGCATGAAGCCACTTTTTAAAAGGGAGGTTAAAAATAAAGAAAATGCCATCCAACCAAAATGCGGCGTGAACACAACCAATCAGCTTGTGCAGCGCACAAGTCCCACCCCTGAAAGTTCCTGAACTTTGAAAAAGTACTACCTCATGAGCAGGGACTATCGGAGGGGGAAATATTTACCCGGAACTTCATTTAGACCCTGGTTCCTGCGGTGTAAACACATCGAGTACCAGCCCAAAGTTCCTAGTTCCTGGGGAAAGTTCCTGCGGTGGAAACGCGGCTTAACTTGTTTACCTGAGGCAACCAAGTGACCAAGCGGCCCTTTTTGGGGATAGTGCTGCTTGCTCCACACAGAGATGGGCCTAGTAAAGGTGGCTCAAACCCATCTTACATCCATTTGGCTTTTCGTGGGCTGTGGCCAATGGGCATCTCATATCAGCTGTATGAAAAGCTAAGATTAAGATAACAAAGACAAGAAGTTTCAAGGTGGTGTCCTCAAAATGCTAGACTTTGATGAAAGTGATCAAACTCAGAGACACTCAGCACAGGTGGCAATAGACCTAACTAAACTGGACATTGACATAAGCTAGACTCAGCGAAGTATGCTTTCCAGAGTCTGAATTTGTGTAGGCTAGTCCACTGGTAGTGCACTGTGCACATAGGAATGTACTTTAATTCTACTTTACTCTGTTCCCACCATTGACTGAATTTTCCAGCTATCTATGTTTTCACTGTTATACGGTAGGGGGCGCTATGACACATCTTCGACTACAGAATCTCCGGATCAAAACACAGGAGAAGAAGAAGCTGAAACAAGTGATAGAAGATTGCTCACTCAAATGTAAAATAATGTGATCATCAAACTTTAAACAGCTTGTAAATCAAAACTGCTTAATGTTTCCAAATGAAACGAAGCGTAACCCATGAAGAGAAAACGACTGTGAAGCTTTGGGGGTGTTGGACTCGATCTACTCCATCTGTGTTTTGATCATCGTTCTGAATCTGATCAAGGCGAAGTCTGACAAAAATGAGATTTTCTCATCTTTTTTGTTTAAAATGTTGCCTTTATTTATGAAACTTACCAACATTCAAGTGTTGATAAAAAAGAATGCATGAAGCTAATAAAATGTTTTTAAAATTAAAGTACAGTTAAAGGTATTTTTCAAGTATAAAAAAAATAACATTTGAAAATAGTAGTGTAGGCAGTGGTTAAAGTGGGATTTGGCAGGTGGGGGAATCCTCAAATTTTGTGTAGGTGCAACAAGGAAATGACTCACCGGGGACAACATATTGAGTATTGTGCAATACTTTTTTGAACAAGAGTGTCACTGTGGCACTAACGATCACAATACTTATTTACTTGATATTTGAATGTTTTTATTTTATATCTACACTGATATGATGATGACGATACTATGTTAAAATTGACTGGGCTGAAAATGGACTGGATTGCAAATGCACATCCAAAATTTGGATTTCTCTGACCTACATATGTGCAATTATTTTTATCCAAAAATGGATAAGAAATAGCTTTAAAACCATGTCAGTGGGCATTCGATTATTTGTCAATACCTGCTCTCTCCTCATCTTCATCTTTCTTTTTCTCCTCATCCTGCCCTATTTCTTCCCCTCCTAAAGCTGAACTTTGACTGATAATCTTTTCATTTTCATCTGTGTCAGTAAAGAAAGTAAACATAGGCTCAACTGATATTTATATGTTTTTATTAATCATTTTCTTAGACAAGTTAATTGACTCGAGGCTACCAGGAAAGCTGTAGCCTAAGTCAGTATTGCCAATAGGAACCTTCTACAAGCTTTGGAATTTGAAAACGTCTGTTTTTAAATGTTAAAAAGTAATTTAAAATAGGCTAATACAAATTATAGGTTGGGGTTTACCGCAGTTGGTGTAATTGGCAGACGTTCCCTTAGGCATCATGCGCTGTGGAAACGCGTCAAAGCATTCTCAGTTATAAATATGCAGCATTAACGCACGTAGGTGATTTTGAATGAATATTTAATGTAGATATACAATGGTTACATAATGTGAAAACTAATCCTGCTATTGATATCTTTGTAAGACTGCCGACCCTATAGAACATTGGCAAGGGCAAACAAATGTCCGACGAATATCGAATCTAAAACTAACTTTACCGCGCTCAACCATTGTGAGTGCATTTCACACATTAGGAATCGCTGGCGTTCAGCGGGGAGGGGAGGAAGGACTTTGTCTGCATGCGTGAAGCGGCGAAGATGCACTCAAATCAGACAGGAGAGCCATGACTGAAAACATAACGTCGGGAAGTGTGTTTGCCAACCATCAATACCCTACCATCGCGCTATCATTGATATTAATGAATCTATTTATTTATTAATTTATCTTGAGGTGCCGGAACGCAGTTCCGGACCGTTCCGGCCCACTTTAACCCCTGAGTATAGGCCTACTGCAAGTGCAAAAATGATATAAAAATAGTAAACTATAAGTATAATGTTAAGTTCACTTAAAGAAAACTTATAGTATAAAACTACTAAACTAGTAGTTTACTGAGAGTACAGTAAAAGAAAACTTGCAAGTTATCGTAAGGGATAACCTCTACTGCTCTGGAAAAGCCAAAGAAGATTGCAGACTCTCTGGAGTTGGCCTTAAGATCGAGAACTCCATTAACAACCAGATCACAAGTCTTTCAGTTGGACATTCTGACCGGCTCATGTCCCTATGATTCCCCCTCCTGGGCAACCAGTTTATGACCATTAACAGTGTTTACCCTACCACACTTCAGGCAGAGCCCATCACAAAGAAAACTTTCTACAGAGAATTGAAGTCCCTTCTCTTGAAAGTAGATAAGAGAGATCACACATTCTGACCAGAAGTATTGGGTCACCACAGAGTCTGTAATTGTAACGACAACAGGCACATGCTACTGGAGTTTTGCATGGTCTGACTATAACCAACACCCTATTTCAGTAGAAGTACAACCTAAACCTTGTTAAAGACAACCTGCAGACATTCACGCTCCATGCATTGGCACCTCCAAGACTACATCCTTGTATGTCAAAAAGATGCCAACTTCTGCACAGACCACAGGCTGGTTCGAGCAAAAATTCAAAATCCCCATCAAGGCCACAGTGAAGAGAAGGGGACCTCAGACCAAGAAACTTAATTTTAGCCGGCAGCTGGCTTAAAGAGAGAAGTTCAACAGGGAGATTTTGCAAACCAAATTCACCATATAGACCCAGACCCTGAGAAGCGGTGGAACCAGATAAAGACTTTTACTCAGAAAACAGCCATAGATGTAGCAAGCTTCTCATACAGGAAGAACAGAATTGGTTTGGTGAAAATTATGATGAAATCCAGAAGTTTCTTAAGTCAAAGCGCTCTAGCCACACAAGACTCCCTGCTTGTCCCGATAACCAGACCTGCAAGGCAGCCTACAGAAAAGCATGTAACACTCCAGTCAACGCTGAGAGTGATCCAGAACAACTGGTGGCTGGACAAGCTGGGAAAATCTCTGTGGCCCATCACAACAGATAGACGCTGTTGCTGGACAACTATCCATGCTTTTTGTACTCCGTAGGGAGGGAGGGAAGGGAGTCATTCTGCAAAACCTTTGCAATGCAGTGATAGTCTCCTGTGTAAGAAAAAGAAAGAGAATTCTGAAAGCTGCAACTGGTGAGGCATCACTCTTCTTTCCATTGCAGGGAAGATCCTTGCCTTACCTACCATCGCTGAAGAAGTTCTCCCGGAGAGCCAGTGCGGCTTCTGAGCTAACGGGGCACTGTGGACATGATCTTTGTGCTACACCAGCTGCAGAAGAAATGCAGAGAGCAGAATTTGGGCCTGTGTGCAGCTTTCTTTGACCTGATGAAAGCCTATGATGCCAAGATGGGCTCTGGAAGCTGGGATGCATGTTCGAAGTTTCTTGCAGTCCTTCAGCAGCTGCATAAAGGACAGCAAGGATATGTAAAACTCAGTGGCAACCACTCAGACCCTTTCCCAATTGGTAATGGCATCAAGCAAGGCTGTGTCCTTGCCTCTATGCTCTTTGCCATCTTTTTCAGCATGATGCTGACAGCAGTAGTTAATGAAGTTAATGAGTTAATGAAGACTCAAGTCTACAAGGCAGTAGTCCTCAGTACCTTGATATGTGTATCTGAGTCAAGGGTCCTGTACTGTAAACATATCCAGCTGCTCGAGTGCTTCCACCAGTGGTGTCTCCTTTTCATCATGGGAATCCAGTAGCAGGACTACAAGACCAACACAGAGGTAGGAGCAGCGGGTTCGCCAAGCATCGAGGCCATGCTGTTGCTGCGACAGCTTTGCTGAGCAAGCCACATATCACGCATGGACGACAAAAGACTGCCAAAAGCGGTATGGGGAATTTTGCCAGAGCAAGCATAACTGAGGAGCCTCATGCAAGCATTACAAAGATTAGATGAAGTGACAGTTGCTGCAGGCTGACATCAACCCCCGAAGACTGAGAGACACTGGCAGCAGACAGATCCAGCTGCAGGACCACCACAATGAAGGCTGCGTAGGAGCTTGAGGAGCACAGAGTTATAATTGCTTAGGAGAAGCGTAAAGAACGAAAAAGAACAGGCCTATGCCACACTTCCTGCTTCCGGAACGCAGAGTAGGGATTCAGAACTTCCGATCAACAGTATTTCTCGATAAGGATTTAGATTATCAGCCATAATGTCTAAACCATCCGAGGTAGACTGACCACGAGCTATGAGGTTGTGAAACGAAGGTTTTTGCTCCTGTAGAAGCTATAAGTTCGTATGAAATCAACCTTGTTTTAAGAAAAACATGTTTTATCCGCGATCTTATGGAAAAAAACTACACTACCCACAATCCTAAGCGTAGCAGCAACGTCTGCTGATTGGTCTAACTCGCTGTTACCATAGAAACGTTTACCTTATTGGCGAACAGCCCGCCGCTGTTGTTGTAGTGCACCGGGTTGCTCTGCGTCAGGACGTAGACAGCCATACCTCAGCTTTCACGCTTTTCCACTTCAGAGTTTTCATTTACCATCCGAACCACATCGTCATATGTGACTTCAGGCAGGTTGCGGAGAGATTTGGTCCAGCGGTATCTATCGGACCCCGCCATTGTAAAAAGCTAACCGGAAGAGCCGTATCCCTACTAAAAGACGTACTTCCGGTCTTCAATTTTTTCGTGACATAGGCCTATTGTCTGCCCAAGTATACAACAGCAACCTGATCTTTCCCTGCCCCATCTGCTCTAAAAGCCTGCAAGTCTATGGCCTCTGCAGCCACCTGAGAGCCTGCCATCCCAGACAAAACCTTCTCATTGATCTTTGGATAAGAAGAACCCGCCAACATATATTCTTCAGTAGTTGGGAATAGTAATATAATGCAATATACAAATTGCTGTATTTCCTATTTATTATATATTAAATATTTGTACAATTGTGATGTTCTTAAAGAAACTTATTGAAATTAAAGAACAAAGGAAGAAATGATTACTATAATAGAAATGTAAATGTCACTAATGAAATTTTGCATATACAGTGAATCAATAAATGCCACAAATCTTAAATCTGCCTGAAACACTCATCCAAGTCATTCCCAGAAAAGAACATTTTGTTCTGAGCTGCTGAAACAGATAAAAGGAGATTGAGAAAGTATCTTCAATTCTTCACTGTGTCTACCTGACAAGATTTTAAAAATGTATATAACTAAAAACACATATAGTCAGACCATTTTGCTTTGTATTCTAGTCAAACAATCCACTTACCTAAAGTTTAAATTATTAATATGAGCTATCATGTGATAACAATCATCACATTACCAATTTGGAGAAGGATTGAGTGTGGCATCACCTTCCACACAGGCTAGGAAGAAAGACCTGAATGAGATAATATTAACTTTTAATTTAATATGCTTCATATTAAATGGTTTTCAATTAAAAAATAAGCAAACAAAACATCTTAACATGTCCATAAAACATGAAAAGGGTACGAAAAGTGTCCTTGAAACAATTTTGAAGATATCTGAATTGAATACAAAAGATACTTCGTATACATATAAACAATAGTTTTAATAAAAAGCCACAATGTTGGAACATTCTGCTCAGAAGTTTGACACTAACACAGGTATCTGCATGAGCGCATATGAATCCCTCACTCTGTCTCTCACTCACTTGTGGCAGTCATTTTAGAAACCCGAAGCCTTGTTTTCCTGTGACGCCATTAATGGAGGCTATGTGGCATTCTAGAATTAACTATGAACTGTGTGGATTTGGTTTGTGAATTTCTAGTACTAAGAGTCTATGGCAATTTCTAGTACTAAAAGGTGGCACTCTCAAACTTTTCTGTATTTGGGGTTGTATATCAATGATACTAAAATATCTCTGGTCTCAAGTGAAGGAATACGTTTATTAACAATAAAATAAAACTTACAACTATATATATATAAAAAAAATGCTTTAAATTTACAATTAAATGGTTATATTTAAAGTTTTAGTTCATGTTTTAACATAAGTAGTTGATTAGGACACTTTTTGCCATTGAAATAATATATTTGTAAGATATAAGATATTTGTAAAAATGAAACAATATGCAGTTTTTGGGAATAAAAGCATTGAATTGCATTCAAAACATTTTTCATTTGCTCTTCTTTATCCATTTGCCAAAAAAAGTTTTTTTTTTTTATGTCATCATTTAAAGGAGTCATAAAATGAGAAATCAAAAATCCCTTGATCTTTTAACATATAAGAGGTCATTATACTATAACCACATCCTGTATAAGTTTCAGAGCTCATAACGTTCTCGTTAGTCTAAAAACAGCTTAGCCTATATTGAAGCCAATCCATTTGGGGTGCGTTTCCCCAAAAGATACTGAGTATACATATAAACAATATTTTTAATAAAAAGCCACAATGTTGGAACATTCTGCTCAGAAGTTTGACACTAACACAGGTCTAACACAGGTCTAAGTTTGACACTAACACAGGTCTAAGTTTGACACTAACACAGAGCGCATATGAATCCCTCACTCTGTCTGTTAGGATTTGGTGTGTGAATTTCTAGTACTAAGAGTCTATAGCAATTTCGAGTACTAACAGGTGGCACTCTCAAACAGGGTGGTTGTCTTTAACTAAAACTATATAACAAAACATTTTCATAACTTGAAATAAAATAAAATATAGAAAACTAACTTGTTTTATTTGAACTTGTTTTGGTTTAGTTTAACTTGAACTAAAATAACTGAATGAAACAAACTAAAACGGAATAAATCTTTACAGACATAATAAAGAAAACTGTAACACTTTACAATAAGGTTCATTAGTTAACATTAGTTAACATGAACTAAGAATGAACAATACTTCTTCAGCATTTATTAATCTTAGTTAATATTAATTTCAACATTTACTGATACGTTATTAAAATTAAAGGTTGTATTTGTTAACATTAGTTAATGCACTGAACTAACATGAACAGCTGTATTTTTATTATTAGTTAACATTAACAAAGAATGATAAATACTGTAACAAATGTATTGCTCATTTGTTAGTTCATGTTAGTTAATATACTAACTAATGTTAACTAATGAACCTTATTGTAAAGTGTTACCAAAAAAATTACTAAAACTTTTACTACAATTAAAATGAAAAAAGAAAACTTAATATTCTACAATACAAACCCAAATTCAGAACAATTTCCAAACCATTAAAAAGTGTAATTAAAAGGAATGGTGATGTGACACAGTTGTAAATATGCCTCTGTCCCAACCTTTTTGGACTGTATAGCTATCAAAATCTAAATTTGTTTACATTTACAAAATACAATTACGTCGTACAGTGAAAAGTTAAAACATTGGAAATCTTTTCTTTGTACTTTTGCCAGTTAAATAAAGTTGAAAGATAATGAACAAATCGCAGATTCTTGATTTTACTGCATTTTACAAAATGTCTCAACTTTTCTGTATTTGGGGTTGTATATCAATGATACTAAAATATCTCTGGTCTCAAGTGAAGGAATACGTTTATTAAAAATAAAATAAAACTTTAAAATTACAACAATATATAAAATAAATGCTTTACATTTACAATTAAATGGTTATATGTAAAGTTTTAGTTCATGTTTTAACATAAGTAGTTGATTAGGACACTTTTTGTCATTGAAATAATATATTTGTAAAAATGAAACAATATGCAGTTTTTGGGAATAAAAGCATTGAATTGCATTCAAAACATTTTTCATTTGCTCTTCTTTATCCATTTGCCAAAAAAAGTTTTTTTTTAATGTCATCAGCCAGTCCATCATTTAAAGGCCTCATAAAATAAGAAATAAAAAAATCCCTTGATCTTTTAACATATAAGAGGTCTTTATACTATAACCACATCCTGTAAGTTTCAGAGCTCATAACGTTCTCGTTAGTCTAAAAACAGCTTAGGCTATATTGAAGCCAATCCATTTGGGGTGCGTTTCCCAAAAGCATCGTTAGCCAACTGGTCGCAAATTCCGTCGTTATCAGCATTTTTCAACGAGTCGGTGTTTCCCGAAATCATCTTATCTTGTATGCGAACAGCATTGCAAAGTTGTGTGGTTGGAACGACAGCTCTCGACCTGTGGTTAGAAGCATAGTTTCTAGTTGACATGTGGACTTTCATTCATGTAGGCTACATTCAAATATAGGCTACATACAAATGTCATTTACATCTTTTAGGCCCTGTCCCAAATGGCACTCGCGGTCTTCCTACGAGTCCTCACATTTGTGACGTACCACCACTTTGACTGTCGGGAAGAAGTCTGCTGCGGTGCTCGCATCACTAGCTACGTTTACATGGACACAATCGGAATGAAATCAATCCGATTGATGAATCCGAACAAGGTGTTTACATGAATGATAAATAAAGTAATCGGGTTGATGTGCGCGTTTATATGTCACAAGTTTCTAATCGGATCTGATGTTTTGACATGCGCACACTGCACGAATATAGCCTACAGAGTTTCCCGCTTTTCGCGCATAAATATTCTCCTCTATTGGTTCTTTATTTGTTTTAAAAAACAGACGTAATATTAATTCGTCTCTGGTCATAATTTAGAGCATATTAACCGTTTTGCCGTGCTGCTTATTGATCACGCAGTTAAAATGCCCCTCCCCGCGGCCAAAACAAGTCGTCTGTGGATGAGAATCCAAAACAAGGACTGGTGGGACGTTGTCCTGCTTCACTTCACAGACGCGCGAGTGAAATGAGAATTTTAGAATGACGGGAAACTTATTAATATGACACTTTATTCAACAGGAAGAACAGCTCGTTCCGCGCGTCATACGTCATTACGCTATTTAACGTCATTGCACATGCGCAGTCCTTTCAGTTTCGGTTTTCAATCCGATCAAGTGTTTACATGTTCTCTCGATCGGATTACAAAAGGGATAAACCACCCCTTTCAATCCGATCGAAATTTCATTCGGATCGAGCTCAATCGGATCGATTAAGGTGTTTACATGAAGGTTTTTTAGTCCGATTGAGCCGTCAATCCGATTATAAACTAGTGCGGACTCGGCAAAAGTGCGCATCGAGTATGGAAGGCCAAAAGGGCCAAACATGTGAAACTGTTGTGTAAACACTATAATTACATCTTAACACGCAATTTACGCGTTAATACATAATTTATGTATTAACACGTAAATGACGTGTTAAGGCGTAAATTGCGCATTAAGACGTAATTACGTGTTTACATGACAGTTTCACACGTTTTGGCCCTTTAGGACTTCCATACATCGAGGGCGCATATTGAAGGCAAAGCACCCTTCTGAAACCTAAAATGACAAATGGGACACCCTACGCGCACACGGCAGTCATTGTAAGTCCACAAGACCAAAAGTGCATATGAAGTGTGCCATAGTTTGTCAAGAGATTTAAAGCACCGTTTTTGAAGACTGCGCATGTGCGAACGTGCTCTAGGCTACTATGTAAGAACAAGCCTATGATTGAATCTGGAAATAAAGAAAAATAACTGAGAAAAATGAGAAATAGTCCTCAGATGTTAATGAAAATGCTAACTTTAGCCTGATAGCACTATAAGCATGTCCCACCTTCCCTGCAAATCGCCATCCAAAGCCACGCCTCCTGAAAGCATGAACGTGCACAGCCAAGAAGACCGGAGACAATACTGCAATACCAATAGCATGGGCCCTATTTTAAAAATAGGGAATCACCTATGGCACCTTTAATTAAGATATTTTGAATGTAAAAATCTCGATATCATTATAAGTGGACTTCAGAGAACAGTACAAAATAATTACAAAAGGCCCATGGCCCATTTAACAAGCCGGATCCTCGTGAAATGTATGAAAGAGATGCCACAAATGTAATGTCCACATGTTAACACCAGAGGACAGTATTACTTGAATTCTGAAACAGTTTCTACAACACTCTACTTTCTTGGAAACAGAAACAGCCTTTGAATGGAAGTTCCCCAAACCGGAAGTGCCACCCATAATTCAAAACGCAGTTAGCTCATCAGGAATAAGGTGGATTTTCCCGTTATCTGTAAATGACTATCAGTGTAGGGCAGAGCGGGGCACAACCGAACAATTTTTTTATTTTCTCAGTTTGTGTCAATCCACTTTGGGTTCAGAGTATTTTTTTCCACATTAGTATCACACGTCTAGAAGCCCACAAATATAGGCTATGGGTTCTTGTTTCATTATTACAGTGTTTACTTTTTTCTTTATTTACCCCTAAAGAATAGAAGTGAATGTGTCAAACTGCACATTGCAACAGGGGTGTGGCCACAAGGGTGGCTAAAAATGACCTTTGCCACCCCATTTGCCACCCTAGATGACAGCTCGGATAGTTTTCGTTTTGGTTTATGGGTGGGTGTCGATACCTTCCCCCCATCGGCTTTTATTTAAAAAAAAAAAAAAAAAAAAGTTTATTATAAGTGATATAATAACTTATAGCATATTTCATATTTGATAAGTGCTTTTCGCGTCACGAAAAGCACTTATCAAATATGATCTATAATTCACAATAGTTTCAGTTTTAAGTCTGTCTGATGTCTTCATGTAGATAACGTGCATTTCTGCCCCTGCAGCAGGCTAAGTGTATAAGGCAGATCGGAATGAATCAATAGCACGAAGCGCCGGTGCAGTAGCCTTACTTTGTTAGACTCGGAAGAAGAATGCGCTTGTCTTGTCCAGATAAGAGTATAGTTGTGAGAATCTCCACGCACACGAAAGCAGACTTTTCATTTGAATCGCACATTCTGACAGGTGTAATGGTATTGAATACATTTTCATTCAAATCGCAGTGATTGAGACAAAACGTGATAAAAAAACAAAACAAAAAAAAAGTGGAGAAATAGCCAAATCAGCACAATATATTAAAGATCTTAATTATATAAATGTTTTTAATTAATATGTTAAAAGTTTTTTTATTTAATTTTTAAATGGTTGACATTTTAGTTGTAACATCTCCGAGATGATCTTGACAACAGACTTGATTGCGGATTAATTACTAATTTATGTTAAAATGTAAATTTATCAAAGCAAATAGTAGCCTAAGCAAATATTAAAATGGCAGAGCTAAATAATATTTTTTGGGAAAGTGTTCGTCATATAGTGATGTCACTGGCTTATCTTCACCTCTTCCCCTTAACTTTTTCACCCAAAACACCACGTGGCAGGCCCGTGACCAAGCTGAAGCTAGAAGTTTAGTATGATTTCTCATATTGATGCAAAGAAGCAGGTAAAGTCAATCATGTGGCTATGTTACAATGAGTTATGTAGGCTATATTTTCAATCAATGCACTTACGTTAGCTCATTAGGCTACACTGTCCGTGACACAAGTGGATTTTTTGAAGGGGCAAAGTTTCACTTAAGTGAAAGAAATTGACTTGCCTGACGGACAAGTAGACTGATTAAAACTTCAGTGACAAAAAAGAACTAGGAGAAACGCGAGAATGGTTCTGATTTTATTACATTCAGCCTTTAATAGCGAATAGGCCTAATGGATAAGTCAGTGTATTTCTGGTAAAGCTGAGGCCAGCTGCCTGTCTCTTTTTGAGAGACTTTAGTGGATAAATCAAAACAAATGAGCAGCACCCACAAGAAACTCACAGAAGAAACTAATTCAAAATGTTGAGTTTATTATTAATAACATGATACAGTTAAGTAATAAAATGACTATGGTTTGCCGAATATTATCACGATTGCAAATGTAACATTGATTAAAGTTAAATGTTCAAGTAGTTAATATTAAGTTAATTACATTTTAGACACATTATTGACTGTTTTTGTCAATGAAAATAGTTCCAAACAAAGAAAAGCAGCACTCAACAGTGTTTTACTAAAGGAGTCATAACCTGCAATTTTCACTTTTCCACGAGAATCAATGTATGTTATGATCGACTAACGATTATACACTGGCCGGGAAGCCGATATTTAAAAGTGAAGCGTTTGTTTACCTCAGGGTAAATAAACCAGCGCGCGTGCAGCCGTGCACGCGCACTCAAATACGAGATTTTGATTTCAGCTCCCTCTTGACGTCATGAGGTAGTAGGATATACCATATATGGACACCGCAGCAGGAAGCCCCTGCAAGTCTTTTAAAATGTCAATGACGTCAGAATGCTGACGTCATTAGCAGAATGCTAGCGTGTTATGGGCAACAACAACTCAACCTGTAAGAAATCGAAAAGAAATAAGTACTCGTTCATTCAACTTTCGACCTATAACCTATGTTGAACTTGCAAAGCCTACAATAAAATCTGAGATTTCTCAACGGCGATCGGGTGAAAGAGACACATTTAGCCGTATAGCCCCATTGACTCCCATTCAGTCTGCACCTATGGTCTGCACTCGCTCGCGATCACCCCCAGTGGAATTCTAATGGAACTGCAACCAAAATCAATACAATGGGGCTGAATAGGGAGTGCCAAGGCTCTCCGTAGACGGGCTCTGGTTCAGTCGAGAAAGATGGAGAAACCGAATGCACACCGGACTTGCTCTGTGGTTGATTGCCATAAAAAACATGTAAATGTGTTTTATCTCCCAAAATCGGACGAAACTATCAGGGACCAGTGGATGAAATTAATTTTTAATGACGCTGTCCCAACAACCCTTTCAACTGGCGTGCAGAGCCATATAGAGCGTCCACGACAGCCAAAACATCGCATTGATCTCGCGAGACAATAATGCCTTCAGAAATAAGGGTAAAAGTAGGTCTGCGTTTATTTTTTTCCACTTTTCTTTTTTAGAAGGGCCTGAAAGACTATAATACAGCAGTAGGTATCCAATGTAATACTAGGTTATGACTCCTTTAAATGATTCAGCGTATTGAACGAATCGGTTGAATTAATGACTCAGTTATTAAGTGACGTGCTGCCACCTACTGGCAAAAAAAAAAAAAAATTCCAACATTTCTTATTTGTATATTCAAAAGTTTATTTAAAACATTAATCTCAAAGCCTAACATTAATTATTGCAGTTGTAATTTCGCAGTATACATTATTTAATTTGATTGGTAACAGCCCATAGTGTGTTACTATTAACACTGAATTTATTGATCAAATGTAAACATTTGACATGAAAGATGATGCATACATTTAATAACAAAATTGGCCTTTATCAAAACAATTAACGCCCTGGGATAAATATCAAAAATATGCAGATTTGCAGAACTATATAAAAGCTGATAGAACACTGATGAGGATATTGCTTCAGAATAAATTATATTTACACCACCAAAAAGGATTTTCCCCACACAGAAAAGTAACTTTTTTACTCAGAGGGTTATGGGTTAGGGTTAACAGATAATGAGTTAATGGCTACTGCCTTATATGTTTGACTATTTGTCTGACTAGGTTCACACAATCAGTTACAGTTGTATATCTACTGCATCTTACAGACTATGCATCATTTCTTTTGAGGCTCACTATTTCCTGGAATTTTTCCTGTTTTTATTTTTTGGTAATCAAAATATTCTGGATTCCTTGTCTTTTTATCAATATGAATAAATAAATAAATGCACTTTTGTGTACAAATTAAGTAATCAATTTATTTTATTTTAAAAGTAGTTGTTTCCACCAGTAATCTCCACTACAGCAAGGCCATCCATGATTACTCCATTAATATGCTTACACACACATTCCCATGCACACACATTCTCACACAAACTACATTTTTGAGTAAATAAAAAAAACTATAGGCTACAACATCGTTCTAATCCACACATTCAACAGACAGAACAGGAGACAAATAGATGAGCCAGATTGCTTTACATTTCTTGGAATAATAATATCTGAACATTGACATTGTCTTTAGTCATCTGTTTCTTACGTCAGTACTTTTGCTGTGGTAAAATATGGTTATCTCTATATAGCCTAGTGTTGATATGGCACCTAGTAAATACACCAAGTTTCGTCATGCTAGCATGTATGGAAACATTTAAACCAACCATGTGTGTCACAACTAGACCCATGGTGGGTTGTGGCCTGCTCACCCTAGATCACATTTGAACTCAAAAGGTGGACTGAACATCCTCTTTTCTGAATCTCACAACAGATTATGCAGAAACAACTCATTGCAGAAAAACAGAGATAAGTCTGAAAATATTTGTGTATGGTCAGACAAGTATTTTCTGCACTTCCTATCATGCTCTGAGAAGTCACTCAACTCACTCTCTCTCTCTCTCTCTCTGTGTGCTCATTACCTGAAATAATTCTACACAGAATTGATCGCCTGAGGACATGCTTGAGGACACGTGACTTGCTCAAAGGCCTTCAGATTCCCCCCGTGACATGCTTGTTACACTGAATCAAGGCTCTGGAATAAAAAACCGTTCACCCTTTACCCAGTACAAAGGCCACATTGTAGAGGCTCAAAGGGCCAGATGAAAGTAGTACAACATGTTAAGCCACTATGCTATAGAGTAACATACTGACATTCTCATTCGCTATATACTTTACAGCTCAACCCCTCTGTCAAGTCCTGACTTTTTGTAAACCGTTATTTTTTTAAGTATGCTAGTGTATTCTTTTTTAATATATAATACATTTTTGTCCTCTCTTAACGCAGAAAGGTTTGTAGAGATGGCATAAAAAATTATGCATCTCAAAAACAAATTGGTCAGATTTTACAACACCATTACCGACTAAATGCAAAATTAACCTTCAGCGCTCCGCTGAGCCTCTTAATCTAGAAATAATTCAAAATATCTGTATTTTTAAAGGTCATCCAAAAATCAAAACAATGGTACAGTATGCAAAAGCATCTATACACACCATCTGTTTTGCAGAGTTGTCAATTAATTGTTTTAAAGTTGCTAAATATAAAGTGATGAGATCATTTGATAGTCAAAGCGATAGTTGTGTGTTGAAGTTTGCACACTTTTTTTTTTCTTGCCATTGAATTGGAGAATAACAACCCAAAGAAACCTATGAAAGACCTAATTGTTTAGTATGCACCTAGTACTTGGCTTTAGCATAAATTAATATTGGTTTTAAAATATTTATTTGATCATGGTATAATTATTTTATCATCTGTCTCATAGACTATCATATTTTATAGAACACCTCAAAATCTAAATAGTCAACAGAAACGTGAAATACGTTTTAATGTGAATTTTTTGTTAGTTAATAAACAGCTTGCAGATTGTCAACTGTAACAAGTGCATCACCATGTTGTCTGCATATAGAATTTTTACAAATTTGCAGAGGCAAGCAGTAAACAGTGGTTTTAAATTTTTGTCATGATTAAATGGTATTTAATATTTCATTTATAAATTTGTTTAATGTTAAAATTAATTTAATTTCACTGCATTTAAAAGAGCATTTTTATCAATGTATAAACGTGATTTTATCTTGATGTGATTTTGGGGATTTTGAGGGGACTGTCTTTCACCTTGCAAACTGATCAGTACAGGAAATCTCCGACCCTCTATCCTTTCTAACCATTATGAAACCGCCCTCAAACCCCAGTGCATGATAAACACAAGGTATAACAGAAACCACATCAAAAACTAGTCCTTGCAAAAACAATCTAAAAAAAACACAAAAAAACAACCACACACAACAGGTGTAAGCAAACAGGCATTTGAGTAAAATATATCCTAAACCATTTTTAAGGAGACTTTTGTCAAAACTGTATCAAATCTAAATACATATGCAAGAGTCAGTAGGTTCGATTGTGAAATGGTCGCACCACATGGGTCACGGATAAGGTGGCTGTAATCAACCGCACGACAAAGGAGATACTATATAGGAGACTTTAGTCCAATACTTAAATAAGAAAACGTACAATCACAGAGAACTGAAATAATGCTAGACAAGGGATTGACTGAAACAGAGGGCTTAAATGCATGGGCAAACAAGAAAATAGACAAGACACACCCGAACAGAATACTCAAATCAATTAGTAACCATAGTGACAATTTGACAAACAGGGAGAGAACTTAACTAATTAAGGGAGAGCCAAAACGGAGAGAAAAAGATGCGTTTTCAAACGAAGATGTATTAGTGTGGACAAGGCCTCAAACATGAACTGAACCGAAATATAGATCAAAACACAAACTGAAAACATGACTATATGACAACATATGTTTTTGCATTGCTTTAACTCATCAAAATAAGCAGAGCCGGACAGTAACGGAGTACATTTACTTGAGTACAGTACTTAAGTAAAATTTTGAGGGATCTGTACTTTACTCGAGTATCATTTTTGGGGAGTACTCATGACTTTACTCAAGTACATTTGAGAGGCAAATATTGTACTCTTTACTCCGCTACATTTCTATCCATAACCGTGAGTACCCGTTACTTCTTCTCGGAAACCCTCAATTTGTTGTTTCCCTCTCAAACGTGATTGGATTGTGCACGCGCCACTGATTGGGACAGCCTATCAGCAATCACCTTCAGCTTTCCGCCAAAGTCAACTCCATGGTCAGATTTAGATAAGAGACGAAACCATGGACGAAACAATGGATGAAGACGCAGCAGGTCCATCCCGGGAATGTGCCAACCCGTGGCCCCACCTCGCCAGACTATTTCAATTTTCGGAACAAGTTAATGATAGTTTTCGCCTCAAGTGTTTGCTGTGTTTACCAATGTAAGCACTGTGGCAGTAGTAATGCAGTATTTAGAAAATGTACTCTTGTACTCTTGATACTCAAGTACTTTTAAAAACAAGTACTTCAGTACTTTTACTTACATCTGACTGTAGTACTTTTACTTGTACTTGAGTAAAATTTAGCAAGGGGTATCTGTACTTTTACTCAAGTAATGAAGCTGTGTACTCTGTCCGCCTCTGAAAATAAGTTAAGCAATTTTCAGTGTTTTTATAAGTTATACCAGATTTAAAAAAAAAAATTAAATCAGTTTAATGTAATTCAAGTTTAAATTACCTAAATATCCAAGTTGATTGTACTTAATTTTTTTTTTTACATTGAGGTGCGGTCACGGTCCGTGTACTTTTTGTTCATTTCATTTCCTGTTTGGAATGGAATAACGAGAAATGAAAACCAGCTCGTTTATTCGTTTTTTACTTTAGTTTAAAAAACGAAAAATGAGATTTTGGCTTGATTTTAAATTTTTCGTTTGTGGTTTACAAATCGGTTTATGGGTTCGATATTTCATTTGCACACGTGGGCGGCGCTGAAACGCCCCTTTCATCTGATTGGTCAAACCGCTCCGCCTTCAGTTAGCTACGAGCTTTTCTTTCTGTCAGGCAGAGTCAGTACGAGTGTGGCACGGACAAATCATACACTATAATAAAATAATGTCTGAAACCACCACTCACTGTTAACTATGCACAGTATTTGAAGCAGAATATGTTGCTGCTCACGTAATTCGTGCTGCAAGCGACCCCATTAATGTGAGCCACAGTATATGACAGATTATTTTAGCATGATATAGTCCTGTCTCTTTGGATAAAAGGGAAGTGGAAATAAAAATCAATAATAGGCTGAATGGTATGTCTGTAACATGTCCGTAGATGAATGCTGTCCACTAGAGGGGGCGACAGGATAATACGTCTTTTCTACTCTCTTTCCCTGTTTGCATCAGTTTAAATGACAAATAAATGCATGAATTTCGTACATAAATAGGCTATATCTGTGTATGAGAACAAGCTTTACACTTCAAGATCTATCTATCTATCTATCTATCTATCTATCTATCTATCTATCACAGACCATCTTTTTTAAACTGTTATTTAAAAAAGGTGGTCTGCTATATTTCACAAAGGAAGCCCATTTGTGTGGTCGTTGGCGTTGTACGAGAAGGGTATTCTGAATATGAGCCTAAAATTAGCTGGCTTAAAAATGCGGATTGATCATTGCAGAGTTATCCCAGACGCCTCCCGGTGCTATTCGTATTGGAATTGTGTAATCACAGATTATGAACAGATGTTTTACACAAAAATATATTCCCATTGGGTTGTTGGGTTTTCATGTTTTATGGGAACTTTAGACATAATTTTTATACTGTAACTGTGTTATAGCTAACTCTAATGTAATAGTTATGGGTAGGTCATCTACGGACATGTTACGGACATACCATTCAGCCTATTATTGATATTTATTTCCACTTCCCTTTTATCCAAAGAGACAGGACTATTTGCACTGTATTTATCAATGGGAAATAGCCTATATCATGCTAAAATAATCTGTCATATACCGTGGCTCACATTAATGAGGTCGCTTGCAGCACGAATTACGTGAGCAGCAACATATTCTGCTTCAAATACTGTGCATAGTTAACAGTGAGTGGTGGTTTCAGACATTATTTTATTATAGTGTATGATTTGTCCGTGCCACACTCGTACTGACTCTGCCTGACAGAAAGAAAAGCTCGTAGCTAACTGAAGGCGGAGCGGTTTGACCAATCAGATGAAAGGGGCGTTTCAGTGCCGCCCACGTGTGCAAATGAAATATCGAACCCATAAACCGATTTGTAAACCACAAACGAAAAATTAAAAATCAAGCCAAAATCTCATTTTTCGTTTTTTAAACTGAAGTAAAAAACGAATAAACGAGCTGGTTTTCATTTCTCGTTATTCCATTCCAAACAGGAAATGAAATGAACAAAAAGTTCACGTACCGGTCACATCATCCATTGCTCAGCAAATTCTTCGAAATCCCCCATGCTGCCATGCAGAACACGTGGACTCGATGCTTTGACCAACAGAAATCTGCTGGTTTGAAAGTTACTTCTGTGTGAGCTGTGCTTATACATCACTACAATATTGACAATATACAATCAACCTTTGTTTACATGTGAAATCTAATGTGGACACACCTTTGCACTGTTATTTTAATTATTCCTACTTGTGACTTTGAACTTGTTTAACCTGTCTAGTCTGTGTAAAGGTTTAAAATGGTGTAAAATGTGGTACCCCTGTAAATACCAGAAAACCAAAACAGCTTAGAAGACCCCACACCTTTCACACTCTTAACAGTTTGTTGCACAGTTGCATTATAAAAAATAAAACCTCACCAACTATATGGCATATTTTCTCACTTTTTTTTTTTTTTTTTTTTCTTGCTTAGAGGAAGTAATTGTGCGTGAGAAAACTGCTTAAACATTATATGAAGTGCCATCTGAAAATTTCTTCTAGAATGGTCATTTTTATCAAGCTCATATATTTAAGTTCAGTAATTTCACATAAATGACAATTAATAGGTAATTTTCATTGCCTAAGTTTGATAAAAATGATCATTCTAGAGGAAAATTTCAGATGGCACTTTGAAGGCTTTTGAATCTTAACTCTTCATATATACATTTGTGTTAAGATTCTCATGTGAGTGTTTTCAAAAAGCAACTACACTGATACTACACCACTTAGCAGTAAATCAAGTCCCAATAACTATTAGTAACTATAACTTATAACTTAATATACCAATGATTAACATTTCACCACTGTACGTTTGAGAGAATGCACCTCTTTGTGATAAATTTAAACGTTTTAAGGAAATAGAGTGGAGAGAGAGAGAGAGATAGGGAGCCTGTTATTGCAGTTTGTGGTTTCTAAGCATGTGATGTGCTAGGTTTTCTCTGCTTTGTACATCACTTGTGCACGGATGGCAAGCAGTAAAGAGATGCCACTCTCTGATGTCGCAATGAGCTCCACAAGCAGTTACGATGACCTTGATTTTTCTGTGAACTCCACAGATGATTACGTCTACTACAGTCCATTCGAGGATGATCCGATTTCGCTGCCCATGTCCAATGTCTACATTCCTGTGCTCTACTTCATCATGTTCTTCACTGGCTTCTTTGGAAACCTTTTTGTCATTTTGGTAATCGGCAAACGGCGACAGAAATACGGACGTCTTGTGGACACCTTCGTGCTGAACTTGGCATCAGCCGACCTTGTGTTTGTTCTCACGTTGCCAATTTGGGCGGTTTCGGCACTTAATGGTGACTGGCCCTTTGGTGAGGTCGTGTGCAAGATCAGCAGCTTCATCATTGCGGTCAACCGTTTTTCCAACATCTTCTTCCTCACCTGCATGAGCGTGGACCGGTACTTGGCTATCGTGCGCCTCATGGACTCTCAGTTCCTACGGAGCAGCTACTGTGTGCAGATCACCTGCGGCATGGTGTGGATCATTTCTTTCTTCCTTGGAATTCCATCGTTGGTGTACCGTCGGTTGATAGACGAAACGTTGTGTTCGGAGGATTCGAAATCCTCTTTCGTCCAAGGAATGAATCTCCTGACCATATTTCTAACCTTCCTGCTACCTGTACTGATTCTAGTCCTCTGTTATGGGTCGATTTTGGTTAACCTGCGGCGTCACTGTCACACTGCCGCAAACTCGCGTGCAGAAGCCAGACAACGCCATACCCTCAAGATCGTGTTGGCAATAATTGCGGCCTTTCTGATTTCCTGGCTTCCTTTCAATATGTTCAAGACCATCCAGATCATCTTACTGATGAGAACGGGAGATCTTAGCAGGGACACAAGGTCGATCATACTTAATGGACTCACGCTGTCCTGCTGCCTGGCATTTCTCAACAGTTGTGTAAATCCAGCCATCTACTTTTTTCTGGATCAGCATTTCAGGCGCAGAGCCTTGGCCCTGTGCCTGAGCTGCCTGGGTCAAGGAGACGTGCACCAGGGCTCCTCTAATTCTTTCTCTAATGGTACTTCTGAGACTTACTCAGGAAATTCTTCGACCCGCGGGCGGCTTTTCTCACTTACTCGGAAGGAGTGAAATCTGCTGATTTCAGAACGCACTCTGTCTTTATCAGTGATGCTATTTTATTTCATTTTGAGCAATGTTCTATGCGTTCTATATTTGATTTCCTACATTAAAATAGATTATATATTGGTGAACATATTACTTAGTGCATAAGATACATTAAAATAAATTGCACACAATGCAAGCATGTAAGTACACATTTTGACAGTAACCTAGAAAGCATCATTAATCTACATGATCATTATATAACAATTTAGTTACAATTGTGCATATTCAGAATTCATTATGTTTATACTGTTAGACAACTTCATTTTTATATTTACTTGTGTATGTTTGCTAAGTAATCAAACTTTTGAGCAATGTTACTTCATAAAAATAAATGATGCATTAGTGAACAAATTACTTAATGTACAAGATTAATTAAGTTAAATCACAAGCAAGCATGTATGGACATATTTTTGACAGTAATCATCTATAAAGCATTATTATTCTACGTGGACATTACACAGCCATTTAGTCATTGTGAATATTCAGAATTGATTATGCTTATGCTTTTCCTTTTTTTTTTAAATATTTACTTGTGTATGTATGCTAAGAAATAAACTTTCTTACAGTATTCAAAGTCTTGTTCGATTTTCTTAAGAATATTGGGTTACACTTTATTTTAAGGTGTCCGTGTTACAGTGTACACATGCATTTAAGTATGTAATAATAACTACATGTACTTACTATAGGGTTAGAGTTAGGATTGGTTTAAGGTTAGTTGCATGTAATTTTGCATAATTTATAGTAATTAATAGTAACTACATGTAACAAGGAGACTGTAAAATAAAGTGTTACCCGAATATTGTAGCATAAACAAAACACTTGAAACATTCTATATGTAAACTCCTAAATCCAAATATGAAGAAATACATTTTTAGAAACATTTCATCAGCCATTGCCTACCGTTTTTATGAGCCTTTTATGATGTAGCGTCCTACTTCAAAACTATATAGCCTAACTGATCAGTCATTATCACTACAATCAGTGAACAAATGAGAATGGCATACGGGCTATAGTACACAGGTTTCATTTTATCTGGAGTCATTTTCTCATGAGAAACTGAGTGGGCTGTGAAATTTAAGTTCAATGGCTCACACTTGGTGGCATGGCATCGCAGTTCCTCTTCGATATGAATCATACATCCAAGTTTTGAGACAAAATGGTTCTCGCATGTATAACGCTCGAAGGCAACCTTGGGTCACAACTTTCGTCTTTGAAAAGGTTTATGTTTTGAACCCGACAATAATGTGCAAAAACAGTATGGAAAAACACTGGCATAGAAAAAAACCCGGTGTCAAACAGTCAAAGAAAAGCTATACCAGTTACGTTATAAATATATACATTCATTTTACTGAAAACTGAAAAAGTGCAAGCCTTACTGATTCATTCCAGTATAGTGTGGGGCATCTGAAAGTTCAATGGTTCATTGTATTTTTTTATGTATGCCACCTGGTTTTGAAATAAATCATCAGATTTGAGGTTACTGAAATGTGCCCATTACTACGGAAGCTGTACATTCCATCAGCATAAAAGATCTTATAATAAAATAATATAATACATATGTAAATATGTAAATAAAATAAAATCATACACTGGTTCATTGATATCATTTTAGGTCTGTAATTCTTTGCTTAATTTTTCAAAACAAATAATCCATTGGCACAAACACATTTTCAAGTAAACGTGTTGCCCAGCGTCAGTTCAACTAATTATATGAATTATCTGACCTGGTTTCATTGACTTTACTTACTTTTATGTGTCAGTCAATATAAACAGCTGCCACCTTACTCAGGCACATAAATGCCACATGCTTTTTTTCTAAGAAAATGTTCTTATACTAAAAATAGGTTATGACCTATGCTTCACTTTTAGCTTTACATTGTACAACTGCCCTTACCGACCACAGTTTAAGATGACATGAGATCCCCGGTGAGAATGTTATTTCACAGACATTCTCATGAACCTCTTTTACTTGAATTTGCAGTTGGATTTAATGATACAAACTCTCGGTTTGATTGTAAATCACACAATTAGTTTCACAATCCACAAACCTTAAGACACATCAAAGAGAGCGTGTTAGTGCGAGTAAAACTGAAAGGCTGCCTGGCATACAATATGATATAGAAACTTTTTCTTAACAAAACGTTTCCTGTTATTGAAATATACATTTAATTGTAATAAATTTCATATTCATATTTTTATTTATTTTGTATATGTATTTTTATGCAACCAGTATCACTTAATTACATACTATATTACTTTAAATGTCTCAACTTTACAACATTTCACACTCAGTTTGTGTTTGTTAACTTCATCTTTGTATAATATGTGAAAAACGGCCAAAAAACGAAAACAAACCAAAACTACAAGTCACCAAGATAAGATCATAGAAAATAAGAAGGAAAAAAATTGTAAGGTTGTAAAGCTCAAGTTCTTTTTTTGTTCGGTCACGTGGTGCTTTGTGGTTTATGTCTATAGACAAACGCATTAATGTTGTCCACAAAACTGTGTATCAACAGCAAAGGATTTGAAATTGACTTTTAACACATTTTCACACGTTTTCACAAGGTTTAGTTGATGTCACCACCTTTGACTAGGAGACAAAAAAAGACAAAATAATTTTTTTCATTATAATATAAAGTCTGTAGAGCAAATATAAAAGTGCTAGGCTATATAGTTACTGTGGTTATCAGACTAATTGTGTATCATATTTGGGAGCATATGAGTTTAAAATCTACTGTACTGGGGGGCGGTTGCATAAACTAAAACTAGTTTACTAGTTTATAAACTAAAACTAAAGTCTTACAAGTTAGTCATATTCATTTCATTTCATTTTCAAGTCAGTACATAAAAACGTAGATTGGTTTAATTTGACACCGAAAAGTAAGACTGATAACCCCTTAATAACTGCTAGTTGTTCGCATTTGTTCTTAAGACACAGTCTTAACATAATGGCTAGGTCTAGGTTTATGAAAATGGCCCTGATGTCATTTCACATGTTTTGCTTGTGCCAGAATCTTTGTGGCTAACGTGTGAACCATCACAGCAGAATGTTTACTGCATGTACTGACTGCAGATTACTGGAGATTATCAACTAGTTAAATTACCTGCAAAGTAAATGTTTCTTTTTACCTTTGGAAACCACACATTAACAAATGCATCTGATTTACACTGAGATGTTACACCATTGGGGACCTCAAAAAGTCCCAAAGTAATTTTAAATGTTCTTAGTGCAATATGCGTACTAACAATATTATAAGTAAAGTTAGTAAAACAAAATTACCGTAGACCTTCTGTTTATACTTATATATATATATTAAAAAAACACAATGGTGGTGAATAAAAAAAATTGGAATAAAAAAAAACCCTGAAGCTTAAACCTCACATCTCGCTACTGACATCTAGTGGTCATTGTTCATTTCCAAGCTACTAACAGCATGTGTTTATCAGTTCTCATCAGAGTGGGCTGTTGTGAAATTTAAGTTCAATGGCTCACACTTGGTGGCATGGCATCGCAGTTCCTCTTCGAAATGAGTCACACACCAAGTTTTTTTTTTTTTTTTTTTTTTTATTAAACCCCCGTGGTGCTTTGTGGTTTATGTCTATAGACAAACGCATTAATGTTGTCCACAAAATTGTGTATATCAACAGCAAAGGATTTGAAATTGACTTTTTATTTATCTCCTTAGGAAACACATTTTCACCACACGTTTTCACAAGGTTTAGTTGATGTCACCACCTTTGACTAGGAGACAAAAAAAGACAAAATAATTTTTTTCATTATAATATAAAGTCTATAGAGCAAATATAAAAGTGCTAGGCTATATAGTTACTGTGGTTATCAGACTAATTGTGTATCATATTTGGGAGCATATGAGTTTAAAATCTACTGTACTGGGGGGCGGTTGCATAAACTAGTCTTACAAGTTAGTCATATTCATTTCATTTCATTTTCAAGTCAGTTACATAAAAACGTAGATTGGTTTAATTTGACACCGAAAAGTAAGACTGATAACCCCTTAATAACTGCTAGTTGTTCGCATTTGTTCTTAAGACACAGTCTTGACATAATGGCTAGGTCTAGGTTTATGAAAAATGGCCCTGATGTCATTTGACATGTTTTGCTTGTGCCAGAATCTTTGTGGCTAACGTGTGAACCATCACAGCAGAATGTTTACTGCATGTACTGACTGCAGATTACTGGAGATTATCAACTAGTTAAATTACCTGCAAAGTAAATGTTTCTTTTTACCTTTGGAAACCACACATTAACAAATGCATCTGATTTACACTGAAATGTTACACCATTGGGGACCTCAAAAAGTCCCAAAGTAATTTTAAATGTTCTTAGTGCAATATGCGTACTAACAATATTATAAGTAAAGTTAGTAAAAAAAATTACCGTAGACTTTCTGTTTATACTTATATATATATATAAAAAAACACAATGGTGGTGAATAAAAAAACCCCTGAAGCTTAAACCTCACATCTCGCTGCTGACATCTAGTGGTCATTGTTCTTTTCCAAGCTACTAACAGCATGTGTTTATCAGTTCTCATCATCATAGATCATTATTGATGATCCTATTATCATACGACTGCATTATTACGTGGTATTAGTATCATTTAACGGGCAACCCATGTTACGTTGTTTTAAAGAACAGCTAAAGGTATTTTTAACATTGAGCTAATCACAGCAAGTTGTTGAGGAACTGCCAATCATTCATCAATAGTCCTACCTCATTAAATATTCATGGCGATTTTACTGTCACAGACCGAAACTTTCACAAGCAAGCATGTATGGACATATTTTTGACAGTAATCATCTAGAAAGCATTATTATTCTGCGTGGACATTACATAGTCATTTAGTTGTGAATATTCAGAATTGATTATGCTTATGCTTTTCCTAGATGCAACTTTAAAATAAATATTTACTTGTGTATGTATGCTAAGTAATAAACTTTATTACAGTATTCAAAGTCTCGTTCGATTTTCTTAAGAATGGGTTACACTTTATTTTAAGGTGTCCTTGTTACAGTGTACACATGCATTTAAGTATGTAATAATAACTACATGATGTAGCGTCCTACTTCAAAACTATGGAACTGATCAGTCATTATCACTACAATCAGTGAACAAATGAGGATGGCATACGGTCTATAGTAGCCTAGCCTACACAGGTTTCATTTTTTCTGGAGTAATTTTCCCCATGAGAAACTGAGTGGGCTGTTGTGAAATGTAAGTTCAATAGCTCACACCTGGCGGCATGGCATCGCAGTTCCTCTTCGAAATGAATCACACACCAAAATGTTTTTTTTTTTTTTTTTTTATTAAAACCCCCCCGAAGCTTAAACCTCACATCTACAGCACATTGTGTGCTTTTCCAAGTTACTAACAGCATGTGTTTATCAGTTCTCATCATCATCATAGATCATTATTGATGATCCTTTTATCATACGACTGCATTATTACGTGGTATTGGTATCATTTAAAGGGATTAGCTCAATGTTAAAAATACCTTTAGCTGTTGTTTAAAACAACGTAATATGGGTTGCCCGTTAAAGGGATAGTTCACTTTGAAATTAAATTTTGGTATGTTTTAGCTTACCTCAAGGGCATCCAAGATGTAGGTGTCTTTGTTTCCGCAGTAGTTTCAATTTTGATATTTTTAGGTCAAACCGTTCTTGTATGTCAGTCATTTAATGCAGGTCTATGGTCACCACCTCAAAGAGCATGCACAGAGAAGTCCAAATTAAACAATTCCCCATCGTAAGTAGCCTACACATTGATGGCCTAAGACACGAAACGAGCGGTTTGTGTGAGAAAACGATTGATATTTATATTGTTTTTACCTCTTGTACACAACCACGGCGCTTGCGTAGACTAACCCCCAATTTCCACCAACTGCGGAACGGCTGCGGATCTGCTCCAGAACGGCGGCGGAGTCAATAGGTTTCCATTAAAGTCAATGTGTGTATTTTCACTGACTGCGGAACGGCTGCGTTCCGACTCCGGCGATCCGCAGCCCTCCGGAGCAGATACGCAGAGCTTCTATTTTTGCCGGATGCCGGACAGCTCCGCAGCAATTCAGCACTTATATCGCGCGATCATGCGTGAATTCATGAGATCTCGTGGGTCCTCGTGGCTTCAGCTGTTAGTCATGGCCGCAGCCGTTCCGCAACAAATCCGGACCTGGTGGGTATTGAAGGACAGCGGAGCACGGAGCCGACACGCAGCGGAGCCGATCTGCAGCCGTTCCGCAGTTGGTGGAAATCCGGGGTCAGCCAGAACGCGCGCACACGTCACACACCAGGAAGCGCGCGCGCCCTCAGATCACTTGGATGTGGTTGTGTACAAGGTAAAAAAGATATAAATACTGTTCGTTTTCTCACACAAACCGCTCGTTTCGTGTCTTAGGCCATCAATGTGTACTTACGATGGGGAATTGTTTAATTTGGACTTCTCTGTGCATGCTCTTTGAGGTGGTGACCATAGACCTGCATTATATGACTGACAGACAAGAACGGTTTGACCTAAAAATATCTAAATTGAAACTACTGCGGAAACAAAGACACCTACATCTTGGATGCCCTTGAGGTAAGCTAAAACATACCAAATTTTAATTTCAAAGTGAACTATCCCTTTAACGGGCAACCCATATTACGTTGTTTTAAACAACAGCTAAAGGTATTTTTAACATTGAGCTAGGCTAATCACAGCAAGTTGTTGAGGAACTGCCAACCATTCATCAATAGACCTAAGTTACCTCATTAAATATTCATGGCGATTTTACTGTCGCAGACTGAAACTTTCACGGGCTTTATATCCATTCATGTGATGTGTGACGGAAACAGTTTTTTTTTTTTTCTGTTTGTTTCAGAAGACTCAATACAAATGAAGGATCCACGTGGAGACATTTTCACAGATGGACATTACATTGCTGTTATTGACAAGGTTGCACGCTGGTCCAAATATTATTGACCCTATAGTTAACTACAAAAGAACGCTAACGAAATAAAGTCTCGAAACCCAACAAGTAACGTTATGAAACGTGCGAAACATGGAACAATGACCACCTTGTATACAGGGTTAAGAATAACCATAGGATTAAAAATCCTAATGCCACTTTGGGTGGCAAAATGACACTTTACTCGTTAAGTTACCTCATAGAGATATTGAGATAAGTTATTCTGCAGTGGAAAGTTAATCTACTTTTAAATACGCTTCGTCAGATCAACTAGTAAACTCTTTTCTCTTTTCTGTGACTGGCGCATGAGCATTTACTGTGAGACAGTCTCCTTTTCAAGGTGAAACCATTCATATGTTAATAAAAGGCACCAGCACCCTGCAGTCCCATAATGGTACATTACATTCTACCTTCTCTACTTTTCAAAAGATTCGACCGCGTGCAGCTCAACTGCTCATTTTACAGAAATTACAATAGCCCTCATTTCCTATCCTATACAGTGCCTACTACGCGTCGTTCGCAAACGATTTAAGCCATTATTATAACAGGATCTAACAGTATACACTGCCCAGCATGTATTCAGTCTAACGATGTCCAATTCAAGAACGAATCTTTAGATACGGATCACTAAACTGGTCTGAACAAATTCGTACACGAGGCAACAGTTCAACTGACTACTGAACTTAAAACCTCTTTAATTCATGTACGATCGTAAATATTTGAATGATGGGGAGAAGTTACTTAGTCGTGGTTGCAACAAACAGAACTAAATTACAATTATTAAAAACTTTTAGTGTCGCTGAATCGTTTGGACTTTGGAATCGGTTAAAACGAGTTGTTCAAAAGAGCCTTTTCGCGGTCTTCTAGTTCTAGTCCGAGTCACCAGTTCACTAGTTCAGGGAGCGCTGTGAAAAAGTTTCTGGATGGGTGAGGGACGTACCATTGTGACATGGGGGGTATGGTTTTGAAATTCATATAAAAGTGCTGTCGTAAAAGACATAGAATAAAAATACAAGTCCCGAACTTTTTCAGACGTCTTATATTGACTTTGCTGCATTACAAATTTCTTTAAAAAGTTATCTCTTTTGTCGGAACCATGGACGAGAATCTACGTGCGAAGCAGCACCTTTAGTTCCCGTGGTTTGGTAGCGGCCATTCTTCAGAGTCTCGCTTACATCAATTTGGTATGCGGCGCTGGAGAAAGCGTGGATAAATACTATCCCATGATAATGCATTGCGTAAACATTTGACGACTCTGCTTAGGTTTTCCTGTTATGACGACAAAAGGTATGGTAATATTTTCTTAATCGATAATACCTAAACATAGCCTGAAGACAGAGCACCAGATGAAAATTGAGCGTATCTGCCACTTCAACCAAAGTTTTGAAAGTATTCAATCAAGTATTCAAATTTGGGCATAATAAGAAAATGTATAAATTATATATTTACTTTTACATAGGTCCAAAGCAATGTGTGAACTGAACGAAACTGAACAAAGTAACATTAACCCAGCATTCTCAAATCCATGCTTTACGTTGAAAGTATCTGCTGCAGTTCAGCAGTTTGTGTTTTTTTTTTTTTTTTTTTTGGTTAAGTGATACTTTACGTGTATTTAAATGTTAGTTGGGAAAGTTCCCTAGCCCAGATTTTGTTCTAGCTCAGATGGTGCCTTGCAATTTTAAGTAAAATAAAAGTGATACAAAACCTACAACCTTCAGCAATAATAAGATCTTTGCAAATGTTGACCTCTATGATTCTAATTAGTAACAAAGAAAATTAGTTTTAAATTCTGAAAACTCATCATATTGAGTAGATATGACAAAATATTGTGACATAAAATGGATGGGAACAAAGATGTTGTTAAACTTATAAGAGCACTTTATACAGAGTAAAATTTGTAAGCGCTAGTGATTGTTGTTTATATGGAAGTTTAGTATTGTATAGACAGTGTAGAGAAGTTGTAAAGCTTTGTTTAGAACCCAAGAGGAAAGAAACCTGCACAGGGATTCTAGCTGCAGCGTGAGAATCACTTGCTTATATTGTTTCATTGTCTGAAGGTGGATATTATTTTACACACCATTCATTTATTGAGGTGGGAATACTCATTTCGGTGTGATGCTTATGAAGACACGTGAACTAGTCAGTCGGTCTCAGTCAAAACAGTCCAGAACTAAGCTTTTTATCTAATAAAGTCAAAGTCTCATTCCATTATTGAGTTGTCTTTCTTACAAAAGGAACAACATTCCTGATGTAATGCTGTGGAATCCAGTGATCAGTGGGACTCAGAGCATCAAGGGTGATTTGAGTGGGCCGGCATGAGAGGGAGGTGTGTAGACCACTGAACGTGAATAGCCCTGGAATCTGTGGTTTTGTTGGTTCATAGCCAGGGTCGGCCAAAGCGGAGCCAAGCAGCGTGTGTGTTTTGTTTGCTGCCGACAGCTCAGTTTTAAGGCTCTCATTAGCACCTCTGGATGTGGCCTAATACAATGGCAGGCGCTGCAGTGATGTTTCTATTTCATCCACTTGTGCGGCAGCACATTTGATTACATTTGACTTTCATAATCTGTTGATTTGTTGTATTGTGCTATTCTAAATTCTTCTGAATAACTTACTTCCTGTCTCATGTTCCTTCCCATACAAAATATTTTGGGACTGATGTCTTTAGTGATACAAGTAGTCACTCTAGAAAAGTGTGTCGCTTACGATCAAGAGTTTCCTTTCTAATTTACAAACTAATATGTCCATGTTCCTGTTTAGTGTTGATCTATGGAGACTTTCAGCATCATTCAGCTCTTGTAAACCTGAAAGAATAAGTCAGACATAGTATTTTATTAAACTGCATTACTTTTTTTTTTACAGCATACCTAGAATATCTATCTACTGTCCTGTGCGGTGACACAAAGACTAAACAGGAACAGACTAAAGCCATATGTAACCATAACACACTGATTTCAAAGAAACACTGCACTTCCTCTTGGATAAAGAAATGACAATTAAAATAAGATATTGTTTTCATGAGTAACAGATAAAGGAACATCAATGCAATGCTTACCTGCATATTTCCTTTTTTTGTGGTGGTAATATTCCACTGAACATGCAAACTATAATTTACATTTAAAGGAATATGTCTCAATACGAGTTAAGTTCAATAAACAGCATTTGGGGCATAACTTTGATTACCGCAACCATTAATTTCGACTCATCCCTTAGTTTTGTAAAACCAAAAAATCAAGGTTACAGTGAGGCACTTACAATGGGAGTGATTGGAGTAAAAAAAATAAAAAATTTGCACATTTAAAAGCAGAAATGTAAAGCTTATAATTACAATTATTATTATTTTAAAACATAAGCATTATTTGAGCTGTAAACTTGTTTTTGTCACTTTTACTTTCAATGTAGTGTTTTAAGCATTATGTTGTCATTGTCAAATTGAAACTTTAAAAGGCTTGTAAGCCTTTCTTGGGCCTCATTCATTTCCATTGTAAGCGCCTCATTGTAAACTACATTTTTAAAGAAAAGGAAAGACATATCAAAGATATTTTTGTAGTAGCCTAATCAACATTTTGCCAAGAGCTTTTGAAACCTTTTTTCTGTTATTATTCTACTATTTGCCTGTTACAATGATTCAATGTGCTATGTACAAGCCACAAACATTTTCCACTAGTAGACATACCTCCCCAGTCGTAGCAGAGTGAGTTAAGCCAGGGTCTGTGAGGTCTGTTTCATCTGCTGAGTCTCGCCGCAGTTGTAATGAATATACGGAGGGAAAGAAGTCCTGGGGTTTGCAGCCGGAGGGATTCGTCCTGCGCTGCAGTGCTGGTGGTACCGCGCATGACACTTCAGTCCACATCAGACTATCCATCTGTGCTTTGGCTCATTTGAAACCAATTTCCACTTTACATCCTCTTTAAGTTTCTCCCAAAAGGGAGCCTCATGGCCACACACAACTACCAAATGCCAGGGTGCGGTGTTGGTGTTCACAGGCCTCAGGGATCCTTATTCCCTCTCTGTCTCACACACACTTTAATTATGCAGTGTCTTTTTTTCTATGGATGCTAGTTTGGAGTAATTACAAGTCACTAATTACTGACAGTGACCCACAGAATGTATATTTAGGACCTTCCCATATTACTATTAAGGCTAAATATAACATTTCATCATGCTTGAAAATAGAAAGGCTTTTTCAACGTCACAAGATGGTTTGTTGAATGTTGTTTTGACAGGAGTCTTGCTATGGTGAACAAAGTAGACCATTTTATTCTTTTTTATCTATCTGGACTAATCCCAATCTTCTGTGTTAAATAATCCGTATTTTCTTAACATCCCTTTTTTGTTTGCTATTGCTTGCGGATACACTTTCAGTAGCTATATCACATACATTCTATTCTGCCTTTACTAGTGTGTGTGAACTAGCTTTACAGATAGCTAACAATCTCCAATAAAGAACCAGGAAGCAACGTGCTCTGTTGGTGTGTTTTACTGGAAAGACTGTAAAACTGTAACATACAGAAACAAAGAAAATGCATATTACAATCTCAATAGGGTGAATATACAATGCAAATATAAAATAAGTAGCTTAGAATAAACTAAAAACCTCAAAAAACGATCGCATTAGCGAGCGACAAGCACGATGCCAATATACATGGAAAATGCCATAGGGAAGCTAACAATACTAGCGCCACATATTTCCTTACAAATTACGAATTGAAAACATGTTAAAATTACTAAATTTGGTATCTAAAAGAAGCTAAGATCACTATCAAACAAATACTTACAGACAGATCTTTTTTAGGGACCAAAATAATAATTTACAGACTTTAACACTCTGGAGTACGACTTGCTGTGGGACTGTTAGGAGAATCACTGAACTACGGAAGCTCTGCGTGGACAAAACGCAAGAAACTCAAAACACAAATAACTCTTCCCACAAGGGGGCAGTACACTCCCCGCCTGGTATACTGCTATAACACTCTTAACCTTTAACTAATAACACAATTTCTGAAATAGGTCTTGTGTACACCTTAGCAGTACCTTCTTTAATTATCCGTACATCTACTTTACGTACTCTCTTATCTCGACCAGGATAAGTGTCCACAATAAGTCCAGTAGGCCATTCGTTTCTTTTGACCTGAGTGTCCTTTAGGAGAACAACGTCACCAATGGCTAAGTTTGGTTGATCTGCTTGCCATTTTCTTCTTGGTTGAAGCGTTGCAAGATACTCTTCTCGCCATCGTTTCCAGAACGAGTTGGCAAGACTTTGCACCTGTTTCCATTGCTTACGGTACAAGTCCTTAGGATCAAAGTCTCCAGGTGGAACAGAGACGGGACAGATTTTCTGAGTGAGAAGGGCACTTGGTGTCAGCAAGTCGGGTTGTTGAGGATCGGATGACACAGGTACTAATGGACGACCATTCATTATGGCTGTTACCTCTGCCATGAGCGTCACAAGAACCTCATGAGTCAGATTTGGAGAGTGAACTTTCAGCAGCATAGCGTCCAAAATACGTCGGGCCACTCCGATCATTCTTTCCCACACCCCTCCCATGTGAGAGGAGTGAGGTGGGTTGAACTTCCAAGTGCATGCCTCATTTTTGAGGTAGGATTGAAGCTCTGGATCTTCTGAACTTATCTGAAGCTCTTTGCACGCTCCAACGAAGTTCGTTCCACAATCTGATCGAAAGAGCTTTGTGGGGCCTCTTATGGCCAGGAACCTTCTGAGAGCATTTATGAAACTTGAAGTTGAGAGGGACTCAACTACCTCGATGTGGACTGCTCGTGTGACTAAACAGGTAAACATTACTGCCCAGCGTTTGTTCTCTAACACTCCACCTCTTGTCCGGCGGATGCTGATGTTCCATGGTCCAAACACGTCCACCCCGACATGTGTGAAAGGAGGAGTTTGGATGAGACGATCAGCTGGAATGTCTGCCATTTTTTGTTGTTGTACATTTCCTCTTAACCTGCGGCAGGTTGTGCATTTGTTGAGAAAATTTGTCACCAACCTTTTTCCTCCAAGGATCCACAGTCCAGCAGACCTGATGGCTCCTTCTGTGATGTGTCTACCTTGGTGCACAACCTGCTCGTGGTAGAACTGGACCAGCAAAGCAGCAATGTGATGCTTCTTTGGAATAACAATGGGTTGGCTTTGTTCTTGAGTTATTTCTGCAGAAGTCACACGTCCTCCTACTCGCACCAGTCCTTCTTTGTCCAAAAACACATTGAGATTCTTCAGTGGACTGTGTTTTAGTATGTCCTCTCCTTTGTTCAAAGTTTTTATTTCCTTTTCAAATGTCTCGCCTTGAACCGTCCGTACAATAACTAACTTTGCTTGTGTTAGAGCGTCCATCTTTGATTCATTTGACTCAGGAGCTTTTGAGATAGATCTGACCTTTTCAATGAGTTTGGCGATAGCTTGTGTAAGACGTTTCCAACTGGAGAAGCGCTCAAACCTCTGTGAGCCGAGCGATTTTGTCACAGTCATTGTAGCAAATGTTGAGACTTGTGGGCGGACTTCAATGTCTGTGGCAGGTTCAACAAGTTGAAAGCTGTTTGGTTGCACAGGACACTCTTCATCACTTTTCCTTAAGAATTCAGGACCAGTAAACCAATTGGTAGAACTCAGTAATGAAGCTGGCACATGCCGTGTTCCATGATCAGCAGGATTGCTTTCCGTGCTCACAAAGTGCCACTGACTGGGTTCAGATGACTTTCTGATGCGAGCAACACGGTTGGCCACGTAGACATAGAACCTTCGGCTGTTGTTGTTGATGTAGCCTAAGACTACTCGGCTGTCAGTGTAGTATTTCACTTTGTGAATTTCGATGTCAAGTTCATTTAGTAGCATGTCTGCCAGCTCCACCGCCAGAACTGAAGCGCATAGCTCCAAACGAGGTACTGTGTGGACTTGTCTAGGAGCTAATTTGGACTTACCCATGCAGAAGCCTACGTAGACGTGACCTTCGGTGTCTATGGCTCGAAGGTACGCAACTGCTGATATGGCTGATGTAGAGGCGTCTGCAAAGACACACAGCTCTCTTTGACAGGTAGATTGCAGTGACGTGTTCACATACTGTCTGGGGATTTGTAGTTTCTCAAGGTCAACAAGCGAGTTTTTCCAAGATTTCCATTGTGCCTCTTTTTCTGCTGGCAGTGGAGTGTCCCATTCACAGTTCTCTGAGCACAATTCTCTGATGAGAGACTTGCCTTGCATGATGATGGGGGCCACAAACCCCAGGGGATCATACAAGCTGTTAACAGCAGAAAGAATGCCCCTTCTTGTGAATGGCTTGTCTTCTCTTGACACGAGGAAGGTGAAACAGTCATTTTGCAAATCCCAGTTCAGTCCTAAACTTCTCTGTAAGGGCAGGGGCTCTGCACCAAGGTCAAGGTTTTTCAGTTCCTTTGCACGTTCTTCAGATGGAAACGCTTCCATTACACCTGGGCTATTGGAGGCTATTTTGTGCAAACGAATGTTAGAGTCTGCAAGCATTTCTTTGGTGCTTTTCAGAGTTTGAATGGCGCTGGCGTCTGAAGGAAAGGAAGCCAGTCCGTCGTCAACGTAAAAGTTTTTAAGAACAAACTGTTTGGCCTCGTCACTGTACTCCTCTTGTGTAACCAGCGCCGCCCTCCGGAGGCCATAAATTGCTATGGCGGGAGACGGGCTATTTCCAAACACGTGTACAGTCATCCTGTACTCTCTGATGAGCTTTGTGGGATCGTTACCTTCATACCATAGGAAACGCACAAAGTCGCGGTGGTCCTCACGAATGACAAAACAATAGAACATTTGCTCTATGTCTGCAGTGATTGCCACAGGTTCTTTGCGGAAACGCAAGAGGACCCCGATAAGGGTGTTGTTCATGTCTGGGCCGCTCAACAAAACATTGTTTAGAGACGTGTCTTCGTGAGTGGCACTAGAGTCAAACACTACACGTATCTGGTCAGGTTTGCGAGGATGGTAGACACCAAAGAACGGTAGGTACCAACACTCTTGTTCTTTGTCGAGTGGCGGGACGGGTTCCGCGTGTCCTGACTCAAACATTTTCTGCATAAAGTTCAAGAAATGTTCTTTCATGTGGGGCTTTTTGTTAAGCACGCGACGCAGCGAATTGAGACGTTTGACCGCTTGGTCTCGGTTGTTGGGTAGTCTGTGCCTGTTTGGTTTAAAGGGTAGTGGCGCCACCCAGCTGTTGGACTCGTCCATAAACATCTGCTCATCCATGATCTCCAGGAAGAGTTCATCATCCACTGACATAGCGGGTTTGTCATCATGTGGCGTTCTCATGAACAATTTGTTGGTGAGACAGTCGTTCTCATCTATGTCAATCAAGCTGGTCATGCTCAAAGAGTTAAATGTGGAGTCAGTGCTCAGGACCTTTTCTTTGACATGGAATGAGTTGGAGCAAGAGTCCAAGAGAGATGTGCGTCCATTGTTCAACACTGTTGTGCGGTAAACACTGATTTTGCTTGGCACGTGAGCACCCCCAAGGCAGACCTCACCTATTATGACCCAGCCAAGGTCGAGGCGCTGGGCGTACGGAGCATCGTGGGGGCCGTTGTAGTGTTCTCTGACCTTGTGCACTCTTGGTATGTCCCGACCAAGGAGGACCAGTATTGAAGCATTAGGGTCCAAATCTGGAATCTTGGCTGCCAAATGCTTGAGGTGAGTGTGGTGTATTGCGACCTCCGGCGTCGGGATCTCAGATCGATCATCTGGGAGCATGTTGCACTCGATTAATGTGGGAAGCTGGACGCTAGTGTTGCCGTCGAGAGACTCTACTATGAAACCGTCAGCTCGGCGTGCCCTTGTCTCACTTACACCTGAGCAGGTTTTCAAAGTGTAAACTTTGGTGCCTGTGTTAACGTTAAAGATCTCAAAGAATTCCGTCTTTGCTAAAGACCTATTGCTTTGCTCGTCTAACACAGCATAGGCTTTCACTGCCTTTTCTTTGTGTCCAGCAGGATAAATGTTTACTAGACAGATTTTGGAGCATGAGCGTGAGCTGGTACCTTTGCCACAGATCTCAGTACATTTGGACACAATGGCTTGGACAGAACTTTCTCGTTGCTCCCCGCCATGCCCGTCTGAGGCTGCAGAGCCTGGAGTTTCCGTTTTCCAGGGTGCTGGTCCAGGGTGCAGCGCGGTGGTGTGGTGGTCGCTTTTACACTCATTGCAATGTACACTTGTGTCGCAGTCTTTTGCCATGTGGTCAACGGAGGAACAGCACTTGTAACAAATGTTCTTTTCCTTCAGAATGGCTTTTCTCTCATCCAAGGTCTTTGCTCTGAAACCACGACACTTGCGGAGGGAGTGTGGTTTGTTGTGGAGCGGGCACAGTTTATCTGGATCAACCATCTTTTGGTCAGAGGAGTCACGATAGCCTTTTGGAGCAGTTATTTCAGTTTTTCGAACAGATACTGCAGTTTTGAAGTTGGGCTTGTTCAGCCTTTCAGGCCTATAAACACTTGGGCAACCAGTAGAGAGCAAGGGGGCAAAGCTTGGGTCATTGAGAGTTTTAGCTTTGTCGCACACAAACTTCACGAAAACAGGGAATGGCGGGTATGAAGCATGGTGTTGCTCTTTGTAGTAGGATGCTGAAGTAATCCATTTCTCTTGGAGGTGGAATGGGAGTTTTTGAACAATAGGAGTGATGCCCCGGGACGTATCTAGGTAACTCAAGCCAGGTAGGAGACCATCTACACGGGCAGCATCGAGCTCTGAGATGAGATCACCTAGCTCCCTCAACTTGTGGTTTTCTCTGTTTGCGATTTTGGGAAAATCTTCCAACCTTTTCAGGAGAGCATTCTCTATCGCTTCCGGGGACCCATAGCTATCCTCCAGTCTTTGCCACACCATTTTGACACCAGCTGTGGCATCATAGGTGTGTACAGCCCTTAATCGTTTTGCTTGCTCTGATGATTTGGGGCCTAACCACTTGCAGAGGAGATCCAACTCCTCTCTTGGGGATAAATAGAGTCCTTCTATAGCATTCAAAAAAGATGCCTTCCAAGCCCAGTAATTTTCAGGCTTATCATCAAACGTCAGAAGCCCTGAGCTAACCAACTCTCTGCGAACCAAATATTTGGCTAAGTCTGATGTAGCTGGGGAATTGGGCTCGTTCGCACTGACAGCAGGGCGTGGAGACGATAGCCTGGGCTGGAAAGGGGGAGACTGATGGATAGAGCGTGGCTGAAATCTGTGGTCAGTAGTAACTGGGGTTGGATACTGCGAGTGAGATGTGAAAAAAGCATTTTTGAATGAGCTTTGGGCATAAGAACGATCTGCTCCACTGGTGATGCCATTATGTGAGGAATGCGCCACTTGTAGCTCTTGAAACCCATATTCACTAATCTCACTGTTTTGTACGCTGTGCTCTTTGACTTTATTTTGCACAAAATCACCACTGTAATTTCCTCGCTGAGCTGCTGGAAGCACTAGTGTGGTAGCTTGTGTGGAGTCAAAGTGGGTATTAGCCGGCGGAGGTGGAACTGGTATGGGCTGGACGACATTGTCCCTGTTTTTTGGAAACCAGGTATCTCCACCTTCACCTTCGGCTGCTGCCTCCAGGACCTCTGCCTCGGCGTTGGCGGCTGCAGCTGCACTCTGTAGACGCAGTTTGAGGAGGTCAGCACTGAGCTCTGCTTTCTTTTTAGTAGCTTCAGCTTCGATGTGGGCTTTTTCTTTTATCACCTCTGCTTCTCTTTCGGCGTATGATGCCTGTGCTTGAGCGGCAGCTGCTTTAGCACGTGCTTTTGCTGCCAAAATGCTTGCATTGGACCTTTGACTGGCCCGTGACCGCTGACTGGAACGTGAGGTGTTAGAACAGTTCGATCTCGTTTCCCACAGGTCACCAACGTTGCTGACTGTACTTTGGTGGTCCGGGACAGCAGTGTTGTCTTCTGTATCGACTTTTGGCTGACCTTCCATTTGTCTTTTTACTATTCTGCCTTTACTAGTGTGTGTGAACTAGCTTTACAGATAGCTAACAATCTCCAATAAAGAACCAGGAAGCAACGTGCTCTGTTGGTGTGTTTTACTGGAAAGACTGTAAAACTGTAACATACAGAAACAAAGAAAATGCATATTACAATCTCAATAGGGTGAATATACAATGCAAATATAAAATAAGTAGCTTAGAATAAACTAAAAACCTCAAAAAACGATCGCATTAGCGAGCGACAAGCACGATGCCAATATACATGGAAAATGCCATAGGGAAGCTAACAATACTAGCGCCACATATTTCCTTACAAATTACGAATTGAAAACATGTTAAAATTACTAAATTTGGTATCTAAAAGAAGCTAAGATCACTATCAAACAAATACTTACAGACAGATCTTTTTTAGGGACCAAAATAATAATTTACAGACTTTAACACTCTGGAGTACGACTTGCTGTGGGACTGTTAGGTGAATCACTGAACTACGGAAGCTCTGCGTGGACAAAACGCAAGAAACTCAAAACACAAATAACTCTTCCCACAAGGGGGCAGTACACATTCGTTGCAGTATAATTGTTGTACTGTAATTTTGTTTAGCTTAATACTCATTGTGTATTATGTTTATACTTTAGGCTAAATGTTTTCTCAGGTGAAAAAATGTGGTTCATGTGGTCAAGTCAAGTCAAAAGGATTATTTAAAATGACTAAATCAATTAATCTGGGACTAGATTGGTTTACACCAACAATTTTATTTTAAGGGTTAGATGGTATAAAAATAGTTGCACATTTAACGGTTTATAATGTGCATGCAATATCATGCATATCAGTAATGTGAATAATACCTAGACATGTTGATTGTTGCAAAAAAAAAAAAAGCAATTTCAAATAAATCCTGTTCCTTTGTATTCATCCAAGAATCCTGCAAAAAATCACCGTATCCCCAACACAGTATCACAGTTTCCACAAAAATATTAAGCAGATGCTAACTGTTGTCAATATTGATAATAATAAGAAATGTTTCTTGACCAAATCAGCATATCTGAAGGATCATGTGACACTGAAGAAAATTAGCTTTGCTATCACAGGAATAAATACAAATTTTATATATATTAAAATAAATTTAAATTGTTAGTGCATGTGTGTAATCTGATTCGGCATTCTACACTCTTTGGTCACTTTATTAGGTACATTAGGTACAAACAACTGAGCATCAGAATGGTTAAGAAAGGGGATTTAAGTGATTTTGAACGTTGTTTGTGACAGACGGGCTGGTCTGATTATCTTAGAAACTGATGATCTACTGATTTTCACGCACAACCATCTCTAGGGTTTACAGAGAACGGTCAGAAAAAGAAAAAATATATAAATCCAGTGAGCAGCAGTTGAAAATGTCTAGTTGATGCCAAAGGTGAGAGGAGAATGGCCAGACTGTTTTGAGCTGATAAAAAGGCAACAATAACCACTTGTTACAACCAAGGTCTGCAGAAGAGCATTTTTTGACCAAACAACACATCAAACTTTGAAGCAGTTGCAGCAGCAGAAGACACGCAGGTGCTACTCTTGTTAGCTAAGAACAGGAAACTTAGTCTACAATTCACACGGGCTCACAAATCTGCAAAGCAACTGCAGCAACCACGTGATGCTAGCATATTAATATGGACCAATATCTTTTTGTTTCTGGTGTAGACAGGACACAAGTGAAGGTTAATATGTGACTGTCACAGTTCACTGGTGTTCCCAGCATGCCTGAGCTCCCTGTCTGAATGGGCAGGATGGGGGAGATTCCCACAATAATAAAACTCTCTCCGGCTCCCATACGTGCTAATCCGACATCCCGGGAAGGGGGGAGATATGAATCTACGGGCTTCCATACAAAATCAGTTCAACCTTGTAGACCGCTAAACCTATGGAAATCCAGTGGATGTGGCACTAAATAAACAATGTATTCAATCACAACTATCTTGAAAAGTATGTTAGTTTAGATTTGAGACCCGTCTCTGGCCTTGCAAACTACTGTTGCCACGTAACGTCACATGCACTTTTGACATGACCCAAGAAACCCTTTTTACAGCAAAGAACTCGTAGCTCTCTTCATAGCAGGTTGTGGTATAAATCTACAGAAAGATTTAAAAAAAGAATAATTCTAGAATCCCCTAATTAGTGTCATCCCAGTAGATAACCAAGCACTAATTATCTATCGTTGTTTTCTTAATCAGAATTTACTCTGCTTAAATAAAATCGTTTTTTAGAAATATAAAGTATTATCAACTGTGTTTGCTTGTCTGAAATAGAACACTTGGGCCTACTATAGTCTCTCCTAGCAGGGAAGTCCCTTTGGGGTTTATTCTGACACAAATAACATGATCCTGAAAACTCAATTACTTCCTACAAAACTAAAGTCTTGTAGCTAAATCTGGTCAGTTCAGAAGTCAGTGCTCAATTCAGTGTTTGTGGAGCCCAGCCTATGCTTATGTTAGGCAAAGGCAAGTAAGGATTCTGCCATCATGTTGTTCTAATCTAAACCCATATGACTTTCTTTCTAACACAAACTTATTGTATGGACTCAGAAAACTTGATATATATACTCATATAGCTCATGAGTCTAATCAAACTTCTTTTTATGATACATTTACGGTGCTTTGTTTTTGAAGCTTGAAAAATGTAGTTCCTGTTATTTTGTTGAAATGATCCCATTTTCACGCTATTGTTTGTATGGTATCTTTGTTTGTTGTCAAGATATACAAATGAGGGACTAAGAGGAAAATAGCATAAGTAGTCTTTTGTATTATTCTATACGCAAGTGCACATAACAGGTAGGGCTGTGCCGGTAAACTTGACAACCGCACCACCGCGGTTGTAAAGCGCCACCGCGGTGGCTGAGTAGTACCGGCGGTGTTTTGCCTAAAAAAATTTTTTGTATATGAATGCTGTTTTACATTAATATTATGACACACAAAGCTTTGTTTACAAAAGAAATAATAGGTTAGCAATTAAATGTTATATCGCAGCCATGGAAAAGTTTGAATTCATGACGAATGAGAGAGTTGTAGCCTATATGAGCCCATAAACTTAAGCTTTGTCGGCTTTGAATTCTGGTTTGCGATCTGGTCACCCGATTATTAGCGAATTTAAAAATATTCCATTAGTTATTCCTTATAGAAAGCTTGAATTATCTACTTTTAAACAAAACAATTCAAAACGAAAATAAACCGACTAGCATATTATGTTTTCCGTATGAAGTGTGCATTTCTCAGGCGCGTTCACTGCAAGAGTGAGCATCGTCAACTTCATCTTTGCAGCTCGACACTGACACACACACACACACAAAACACTTTATTAATAAACAATTCAAATGTCTTCTTGCTATATTTGACACGTTCATAATCATTACTTTTGCCGGCTCTTTGTGACAGCTGTTATGTGCGTTATTTGCAGCACTGCGTCACCCTCCGGTTACATGAACGCGTCACCACTGCATCAGCACCGTCCAGAACATGGAGATTTTATTTTAGAGAATGATCGCACAACAGACATTAGAACATTAGATATTCTATAATTAAATCAACTAATCGAATATTCAAAAATCGTGACTCATCCCTGCATGGAATCTCTTTTTTCTTTTCCCAAATCTTCACTCGCGTCTCACCCAAAGACGCGTTAAACGTTTCTTCCTTTGTTCGCTTTTAGGTCGATTATTTTCGTATTCTTTACTGTGTTAAAGTAGAAAAACGCTGTATACAGATAGCCAACATTTTTACTTGTAAGTCAAATTATTTTTAACACAGTTTGTGCTTGTTAGACATATGATAATTGGTAAGGCGCGTCAAGTTCATTTTGTAAAGCGCGTTTCACACGCGCGGGTGATTTTAGTTTTGCTTTCTCTGGCAGCGCGCAAACAGCTTAAATGCCTTGCCCTTGTGGAAGATAAAATTCGCTCTTCATACCTTTTACAAGTAGAAAACATGAGGATATCAGAAACGAGATCGATGGTCTCTTTCCTGCTCGTGTCCACATCCCTCTCAAAGCGCAGAGCGGTAGGCTTTATCACGCGCCTTTGTGTGGAAAGTTTTTTTTTTTTTTTTTTTTTATAGATTCAAATTTATTATATTATGTAAGTTACCAGTATTTACTGATATTTATTTCAATGCTTTTCAGGCTTTAGTGTGTTGTTTCTTTTTTTTTTAAACAAAAAATAGTTTTATTCATGCATTTGCATGCTTAATGTTTTCCTACTGATTGCATTACAGGTCTACACCACCCCTTCTTATAGATAGAAATTAAGCCATCATATTTTTATTATTTGGGTGCAGGTAAATCTAGCAACTGATCAAAGTCCTGTGACAATAAGCAATAATAAAGTAAAAACAACTGATAAAGGCCTGATTTTTTAATGTTTGAATTGATTAGTGTTATTTTTATTTGGCTATAAAAAAATTGTGCCCATGGCTTTGATATTTTTACGTTCAAGTACTCGAATATGCAAAGTGACCATCCCATCCCTAATGCTTTCTTATAAGGGGTAGCCAAAAAAAATGTACGCAGATTAATGGTGGAGACTAGTTGTGAAACCAGATACTGGTATGCTCCAGCAGTCGTGTTTCCTTGGTCATTTGTTGGGTGATAGGATGCTATCCCGTCTGGTAGCCGTGGTGGCTCCTATAGGCGTTTAACCGGCATTCTTGGAGAGCCAGTGTGAGGACAAGGATCCTGAATGTATGCGAGAGATGCATGAGAGCAGCAGGTGAAGCGTCTCCCACAGTATTCTGGAGAGCCGTTCCCCTGACATCTGTGTGTGGGTTGGTTTCCTATTGGTTCAGAATGTCAGAGTGGAATGATCATCTATACAATGCCTCACTGAGGGCACTGTATGCATGACAACAGCATTTACATTACAGTACCGTTAAAAGAATTGAATTGAACAAGGGGTTTGTTTGCTTGCTTGTTTGGGATTGTATCTTTACATTAGTTAGTTAGCTTTATAAGTATAATCTGAATGACATCTTAATACCAGGTGTAAACAGGGCCAAGGTCTTCCGGAGTTACTAGAAAATTGCAGATAGGTCATTTTGATCAGGGTATGAGCTAAATCCTGCAGGACAGTAGCCCTCCAGGGCCGGATTTATGGAACGCTGCCATACGTGTTCTTTTAGATAGGCTTATGGTTTGAGAATGGTGTCACCAGTTGGGGGCAGCAGGATCTCATTAAAACAGACCTGTATAGGCCAAAAAGTATGAGATTGATAGTAATCACTGCAAATTATATTAGATTAGAGATCTTTACAAAATATATTATCGGTATAACAATTTGAGTGTAAAGTTAAACTAAAAAAATCTAAATGCATTTCTGATTGTGTGACTGAGTATTTGTTTTCTCACCCTTTTGCTTTAACAGAAGTATTTGAAGTGCATAAAAGTTTTGTGTAAAACCTGATGATCATGTTCTCCAGAATGATTTGATCTGATTCTGAACAGCAACTTCAAACATCCGTCTATACAAAAACATTCACATGATCGCTGTCACAAATGTGCTTATTTAATAAGTGACACAGAAATATTGCAGAAAGAAACTGAATAGTTCTTATTCATTTTATTTCTTAAACATTTCTTTGTTTTAAAACAATGAAACTTTTATTGTTTATTTCCAAGATTGAAGTACATTTTTTAGTTTTTAGATTTTCTGGTCTTGACTTACCTTGTTAATACCTTTATGATGTTACCTTAGATTTCACCACTTCCTAAATACTTGTACAAGCTGATAACTAAGAAAACAGCCAGAGTTTTTATAGCCTTTGCCAAGTGTCTACAAGAGGTGTGACACTGGGATATCACACACACACACACACATAGGTATGTGCAAGACGCACCCAGGTTCATTTCACAGTACGAACTCCTACCGGTGCTCATCCAGAGTCAGAGTGCAGTGTGGAGTTAGACATCTCATGGAAATTGACAACTGATTTTGTTTACCGGATACACATACTTTAAGGGGAATCAGTGTTTAACAATATGTAAGTAAGTACATTTTATTTTATATGATAAAGACTGTAGTTTATCATACAAGGCATCATACAAGCTCAGATAAAAGCTTTCCAGCAAAGTTGTCTTACATTCTATTTCTATTTTTACTGGTTTAAAGAATGTTTTTGTGTTGGGTAGTTTAATGTGTTTAAACTTTTTTTCTTTCTTTTTTTTACGTGGATTTGACAGATTTTTCTTTTACCAATATTCACACTTCTCTTATCGGTTCTTTAATATCGAGTCTACCGATAAATGACACCAACTTTTTACCGCCATTCATTCTCAAGTCAAGAAATGTGAAACGTTACTTATAGTCAGTAGAATGTCTGTCGGGGGACCATCATAAAGTGTTAGCAGATATGAAAAATACAGTCTACTAATGCTCTAATGAGAGTTGGTTGACATGTAGGAGCAATGTTACTTATAGTCAACAGTATGTCTAATGGGAACTATCAAAATAAAGTGTTACCAAAACTTGATTCTCAATGGTAGGCCTATTGGACATCAAATCAAAATATAGAAGAAAAAAAATCGTAGGCACAATAATTCAATATGTAGCCTATTCATGAATGTGTCAATGGGGTTTTAATGATATTGGTTAGGTTTGATATTTATTTGTAATATTGGTTTAATATTTCATCCATTGCTAGTAGAGCAGTAAACATGAATTAACATAAAATAGTGACCTTATTGACATGAGATTATTTCTTTGTGTTATTTCTCTCTTATGTCATGAATGAGTGAACCGGTTGCACTATTAGTAGAGAGCATGTCAGAGTCATCTGCGGTTTCAAAGTAATAAAGTCACAGCTGTAATGCACTGACAGCTGACTGATTTTAATATCTAACATTGTTTAACCATTCACTAACTGTAAATATTCACAGCTTACTCAGGACATTGTCATCGTGACGTAAAACAACATTTTGACATAATAACAGGAAGCTGGTGAGACTCTTGTCAGAGTCATACACCGCGGAACAAATGTGTCACAAGTGCTCTGAACTTTGGTACTGTGATTTCAGAGATTGTGAAATGCCTTAAAATAATTTTGTGTTGTTTTTGACTATAAGAAGGTTATAATATATATTTATAGTGCATAACACTAAGCACAGCTCATCATAGTCTTGTATGCACATGCTAATTAGTTATTATCTTTTGCTGTAGCTAAAAAAGCCTCATAGTTTCAGTTCCCTAAGAATGTGTAAACCAATGTCAGATGTTTTGTGTAAAAGCATCTGCCAAATGCATGCATGTAAATGTAAGTAATGTGCAAACCAGTGCGTAGCTAATAGGGCTGCACGTTTTCAAGTTTTTCATTAACCGTTAACCGAGGCCCTTAGCGGTTAATACTCGGTTAACCATAGTGTGCGCGCCGCAACCCCGAGATAGGCGTAATTTGCGGGTGAGACATCCCCACCACTATTTTCTAAGGTCGATATTGTATTGTCCCCACCACTTTTGAAACATCTCGCGGCAGGTATACCAATACAAATAAACAAAACATCTCCAGTTAACTAGCAGAGCATTCATTTCGTTCGTTTATTTTTTAGGCGATCTAGCGCTGAAATGTTTTGTTTTTTAAATCAAGTGATCAAAGTGCTCGTTGCCGCTGCGATCGAGAAGGGCCTTGTAAAACGTGCTGAGGTATTATTAATTCGTGGCCACGAAACAATTCACCTGAATATTCACCAGTTCACACCAGACTGTAAAAAATACACACACCAAAAAAAGGAATAAAAAGCTGTACGAGAATAGTCGGCCTTCACTGAAGAGCTATCTTCACAGGTAAGAAAAACAGTTTAATAATTATTATTAATTCGTGGCCACGAAATAATTCACCTGAATATTCACCAATTCACAAAAAATAGGTCTTTAGCATTCACTAATTATTATCAAACTGTTTTTGGCCACGTTGTAATTCGTTAAATCAAAATGAGGGAGGGAATTTGTTCAACGTGTCCACGATTTATTGAAACGAGGGAACAAATAAGTCGTCGTAACAACTAATTATTTAGATCAGTGGACAGGGAGCATAAGAACAAACAGTGAGAGAGCCCCGGCCGCGCGCGCGCACTCTCACCGCCTTCAAACAACACGAGCGCTGTATTGCTCTCTCTCCCTCGCGCATATCAACACAATAGTAAAAGGTCGGAAGACCGATTGTGTTTTATAGATTAATAGTTTGTTCAGATAAAGTGATTGATTAGCAAGTACATGTTTAGGAAATGCATAATACAAATTGTATGGGTTAATGTAACGGTAAACGGACTCTGCGGGTAAAACTGTTGTGATGAAATTGCATGCTCGAGGTAAAACTGCTGGGGTAAAGCTGTGGCTCTGCGGCTCTGCATACAGATATTATTGTGCTGCCATCAGTGGCGCGGATACTATGTTTGTTTCTGGCTCGCGCACAGCCTTCACTCTCGCACAGCCTTCACTCTCGGACGCGCGCTTTCTTTGCCCGCTTCATATTAGAAAACTGGTCTAGCGGTCTCTGGTGGTGCAAAAATGTATTACAACTAAATTCAGTGCACGCCATTGACGCCACTTAACCGAGCAAAATGTTTCACTCGGTTGCGCAATTTTTAACGGTTAATCGGTTAATCGGTTAACCATGGACACCCCTAGTAGCTAATCACAATTCCCTTTAACTTTCTTTAAGTTGTATGAGAATCTGTTGTAGTGAATCAAGGTTCATTAATTACAAGTGAGTGCAATGAGGCATAGCGGCCCTCTTCATTAACCTCTTCTGCTGCAGGCATTCCAGTGTTGTAATCTAAGGACAGCACGCCCTTGTTCCTCCTGGAAATTAGACATTTTTCAGATACAGGAGGAAGAGTTCTTACTTGAATGCCCTCTTAGTTAAAGCTTCCCCTAAGCTCCTGCTGACTGCGCATAGCTGAGAGGCGTAGTTACACTGTGATTTTTAGTGGGCCTGTGAAAACTATTGTTTGTCAGAATAGTCTCCTGGAATCCGCTCTGACCCCTGTGGCTCTGGGTCAGGAGACCCGTCACGGCTGAGGGGCTGAGTGGTTCCACGAGACTTGTTTTAGTTCGCTTTGGGTTGAACAGCTAACATGGTCTCTGGTGAGTGTGCATGAGTCTGATAAAAGATGTGTTTGCTTTGTAGGAACTCGTGAAGTAAGAGAAAACCAAGGCTTTCACTTCGAAGACCACTTGACCAGCAGTCATGGAAGGCAAAGAGGAGATCAGTGATACTGACAGTGGGGTTATTCTGCATTCTGGTAGGTTCAGTCTCAGTTACACCTTGGCTATAATGACACATTTTATGCATTATGTATTTATGAGGTTAAAGGGATAGTTCACCAAAAATGACAATTCTGTCACCATATACTCACCCTCATGTCATTCCAAACCTAAATGACTTTCTTTCTTCTGTATAGTTCAATGAAAGGATTACATCTGTGCAAAATTGGAAAGCAACCTTTTTTTTAATAAATGTTTTTAAAAGATTTTATATATAGGCCTACACAACTGTTCAAAAGTGTGGGAACAGTACACATTTTTTTGGAAAACAAATGAATAATTTTTTTTAGCATGGATGCATTCAATTGACAAAAAGTGACTAAAGGTGTTTATAATTTTATAAAAGATTTCTATTTCAAATAAATATTATGAAATGTTTTTTGAGCAGCAAATCAGCATATTGGAATAACTTTTGAAGGATCATGTGACACTGAAGACTGGAGTAATGATGCTGAAATTTCAAAATTCAGTAATTTGTCATAACAGGAATAAATGACATTTTAAAATGGATTAAAAATGTGATACTATTTCACAATTATTTTGATTTGATTGCATTTTTTATCAAAAGCAGCCATTAGATACTGCATAAAAAAGTACCAACCCCAAAGTTTTGAATGGTAGCTTTAAATGCATAATTTAGTGGTTAGTTTTCACTTCTTTCACTAAAAAGGAACATTGTAATGTGCATTATTACACCTGTAAGGGTTGAATCGGAAGCAATCACCACACTATAGCAGGTTTTTAAAGGCCCTTTTAAACCAAAACAACTCCTAATAAACACATTATTTTCTGTGCAGGTGAACGTTTTTCTTTTTTGTCCTTGTTCAGTTATCTCTTTGTGTGCTGTCACATGATTGATTGAAAATGTATGTTAAAGAATTCAGTAGATAAGCTCTCTAGACGTGCCAGAGGCGTTTGCCTGCAGTCACCGGATACAGAAGAAATCTATTCTTTGTTGTCACCCATTTAGCCGTTTTCAGTGACCTTCTTTTTTCATTTTTGAGCATATCACAGTTGATGAGTATGTGTTTCCTGAAAGTTTACATCAGTTTTTGAGGTATGCACGTGAGCAGACAGGTTTTTTTGTGGTTAAATTTAGTTAGTTATTTAGATTTAGTTCAGACAACATTTAGAGTTATATCATCTTTTCAGGCTATGCTAGTATTGAAACAAAGACTAATTCTTCATATAATTGCTGATTTTCTGTTATTATCTTGAAGTTTCTCTTTATCGGAATGTGTTTTATGTGTTGTAGGGCCTGACAGCCCCACCACAGTGATGAAGGATGTAAAAACTCATACTCGGGTCATGAAACTGAAGCAGCAAGCTCTGGAGGACAGGCTGAAGACGTGCTTAAAGGAGCTTAAGAAACTCTGCATCAGAGAGGCCGTAAGTCACCGTCACCACTGACACTCACAAACACGCATATGGACCCACCAAAACACTATTAAAGAGAGACGAGGAGGTTTTCACATGGGACTTCCAATGTACGCTGACGCTGATAACATCATGTTTTTAAAGTCCTATTATCCGCCACTTCTTCAGAAGGTGTGTTGATAAAAATCTTCCTAGCAATAATCAAAACATTCTCACCTCTAAAGAACATGACAGGATATTTAATACATGTAAAAAAAAAAATATATATATATATATATATGTATATATATGGCATCGACTGAGTGAGAAAGTCACCAAAGTGCATCATCTTCAGACCCCAGAGGCTTTCTGGTGTGTTAGTCTTCCTGGTAAGATGTTAAGTCACAAAAATGCATCATTGTTTCCTGTTGGAGTCACTTGCTGGGGCTTGTTCAGGTGTTCTTCCGTGTCTGATGACACCTTTATGTCACAATAAGTCTGAAGTCACGCCAGTGCGTGTATCATCCGTTTTTGAAGGGCTTCACCTCTATTGTGGCTTTTTAAAAAGCTGTGGGCTTGTGGTTTTTGTCTCAAAGAAAATTGTCTCAAAACCTATGCTGGCATGGATTTGGGAAAGATAGATGGCAGGTTTAGTTTGGCAGGTAGGGCTCTCGGTACGGCTTAGGAAAGAACCAAATATTTCAACAACAGGCTTGCATAATATAGCGGTTGAAAGCAATAACTTGTCCCAACTCGCTGAAAAGCTTCACACTGGAGAAACAGGAATTCTGGTTAAAGGCTTGTTCTTGATAACTTGCTTGTGACTTAATTATTCTTACAAATTGCACGGACAAATTACAGGTCTGCTTGACTGCCCCCATAAAATTTAAATACCAGTCTTAAAGACATCAGTTGTTGGAATACACAATATATCATGATTTGGATTGTATATTTAATTGTGATATTAATTTCCTCTATTTTTACATCTACATTTGCCATCATTAAAAGCACTAATAATAATTGAATAATATTGTTAAATCTAATCTTCAGCAAATTTAATCATACTGTGCAATATGATGTTGTGATGCCTAAATTCACTTGTAGCATTTTAAAAGATTGATTTTAGTTTTTACTGTTTTAATTCTTATTTAGACAAAGTAGTATAGAATTTTAATATCTGCCATTTTGCGTCTGTAAAATAAAAGCAGTTATCAGCTGGAATTTTAATATTGGTGCGTTCCTAATCAATTCCCTCTTCTCTTTCAGGAGCTCACAGGACATTTGTCCTCAGACTATCCCCTGTTACCTGGAGAGAAGCCGCCTCAAATTCGCAGGCGCATTGGAGCTGCTTTTAAGTTAGATGAGCCAAGCATCCTACGTAGAACTGAGGTAAAGACACTTATTCACAGAGAAAATAAAGATCTGTATATAAATTGACTGTTTCCAAGTCATTAGACGTACTCTATTGTTTCTATAAATAAGTGTGAATCTCATTAACCAATCACGAACATGGCACACAGGACTCTGAGCTGAGCTCTGTGGAAGCTGATCTGGCTCTTCAGCAGCAGATACACATGGCGGCCCAGAGGCTGTGTCAGGAGAAACATCTTAGCAAGGCGGTGAAGAAGAGTCATCTACAGCAGTACCAGCGGGAGGAAAGGAAACTCAAAGATCTTCAGGAAGCCGTGTTCAGGTTGCGACTGGAACACGGCCGATCCTCACCACGCCCTGTCGTGATAGCACAGAGAGGTGAGGGATTTATATGAGCACTTTTTTCTGTTTTTTTTTCTGTTTTCTTTGCACTTTGTAATGAGCTTGAACATCAAAGATCATCTTGTTCTTACATTTATCTATGTTTTGTATCAAGGCGCTTCAGACGATAGCTCATTGTCAGACTCGGCTGTGCTTGATGAGGGTAAGTGAAAACCATGTTTTTTTTCTGAAATTGTAGTATGTATATACTATGAATCATTTAAAAAAATTTATTAACCATATTATTAATTAAAAAAAAAATGTTAATATGCAAATGTAAATAAAAAATAAATATTATATAAAATATTTTATACAAATGTAAAACATAATATACATTTTCATATATATGTATACAAATGCTATATATATATATATATATATATATATAATTATTTTGAAAAATAAATGTTTTTCCATGCTATAAGTCATTTACCCATGTACCATTAATTAATATAATCTCTCATCCATGTTTCAGAGGAACTGTCTTCCCAGCTTTCTTCAGAGCCTCCTGCGCCTCCTGCGCCTGCTGTGGATCTTCACCATCCACGTATTAACATTTTTCATCCCGCTCCTCATACACCTATGGGCCCCTCCTACCGGCCCCTCGAGGCCATATCCCATCAAACCCCCCCACAATCCCTGGAGGACTTGCACACATGCCAGAGTCCTATCTTAGAGCATGACCCTTCCCCCATTCAAAACACTCCCTGGATGGAGACTAGTTTGGACCAGCCCTATCAGAAAAATAAAAAATCTCACTCTAATAGCGTCAAATCCAGGTATATCTATCTTTTTTATTCTTTGAATCTTTTGCAAAGCGAGAATTAAATGTGAAAAGTGCAAAGCGAGAATTAAATGTGAAAAGCATGTGATCCATGACCTTTGAAAAACAGTTTTGACACACCTGGTCATTAAGACATCACATAGTAATTTTTGGGGTGGGTACGACCACACCTCCACTTCTCTAATGGCCTTTAAGTTATCTCAAGGTTGATTTATGGAAGGCATGCATTGTTGGCAGTTGAACACTCATAACGAAACTACAGCTGTACTGTTTCTGTTTTGTCTTCGTAATTGTGAAAGTAACTGTTTTTGTTTTTCCATGCATCTGTAGTCCTGCTGTTACCCCCACGTTGCCTCCTCTTGAAGTTTGTCTTGCGGAGGCCGGGATACCACTGCAAATACCCACCCATGCTGCCCTGAAACACACACAGTCCTGCAGCGCACCCTCCACTCCAGAGATGCACCTGCGCAGGAGACAATCCATTGGGTCTGCTCACAATTTACTCAATCTCTTTTATACACTACTGTTCAAAAGTTTGGATTCGGTACGATTTTTATTGTTTTTTAAAAAAAAATAAAAAAAATAATGCTCAACTAAGCAGCAATATTATAAATACATTTAAAATATATATTTTTTTCTATTTTAATATATTTATGTAGTTTACTCCTGTGATGTCAAAGCTGAATTTTCAGCAGCCAATACTCCAGTGTTCAGTCACTTGATCCTTCAAATCATAATAATATGCTGATTTGCTGCTCAATAAACATTTCTTGTTATAAGCAATGTTATAAACAGTTGTGCTGCTTAATATTTTTGTGGAAACCATTATAGATTTTTTGTTTAGGATTCTTTGAATATAATGTTCAAAAGAACAACATTTATTTGAAATAAGAATCTTTCTTTACTGTCAGTTTTGATCAATTCTTGCTGAATAAAAGTTATAATAAAAAAAATCATACTGACCCCAATCTCAGATCATGTGTTCCATAGATATTATGGCCATCTCAAATCTTGACAAATGTAATTTCTCATTTTAACAGATTTCCCAGGACTGAACCTAACCCTTATGATCCCGAGCGGGAGCGTGGGCGCTCAAGGGGCCCCAGGAGACGGTTGACAGACTTTATGGTGCCACCATCAGAATACTCCCCCATAAGATTGAATGTTGGAAGTCCTGTGTACTACTCTAGTTCTGAGGACAGCAACTCGGAGCACTCGGTGCAGTCCTACGCCAGCTCGCCCTGCCAGGAGCACCCTGGGGAACTTCCGTGGCCCTACCAACTTCAGCACGGATATCATTATTCCAGCCTAGCCGATAGCCATGTGCCACAAAGGTCCTCCCCTACCCACTTCTACAAGAACCCTCAGTACCAGTCCTCACCTAGTTTTTCAAGAGGGTACGTGGAGGACGGATGGGGTCACCCCTTAGAAATGGACGGCGGAAGGTCGTACATAAGCCACCAGGCCCCTTCACCTGTTTATTCTTCAAATGGTCACTATGATTACTACTACAGTGAGGCTTTGCCCTCCCAGCCACGAAGTTGCAGGTTGTTACCCGCCCACGTGAAACTGTCACGGGCCCCTTCGCTAAGAGAGTGTCCTCAGCACCCTAGCAGGGGCCTGCCGCGGCAGGTGGTGTCGGAGGAACTCAAATCATGGCATCAGCGCAGCCAGCTCCAACCGCCTCGACCTCACTCACTGGATCGGAACAGGCAGGGCACGTTCCGCATCCGAAATGCACCTGGGCAAGAGTCCCCGCTTTCGCTTTCCCAGCACCACAGGTTCCAGGAACAACAGGTAAATAGTCATTCCTCACAGTCACTCAGAATAAATGGGCGGAAAATGTATTGACCTCCAATGAGTTCAAAAAGTAAAAAATCCCCAAATATGTATCTATCTTGGCTCTGTATGAAATTGAATACCGCTGTATCGCCTTGCCATCGTGTATCAATCTGTTGGGAGAGGAATTTCCAGAAAAGGCAGATCAGTTACACACTGCCCAGGCCTGTCTGTGGAACTGGGAAAGGTTCTCTTGATGCTCTGCTGCGTCAAAGTGAGATCACTACTGGATCTAGGTGTGGTGTTCATCTGTGAAAGAGCTTTTGATTGGAATTAGGGTAGGCACAATAGGCATAATTGTCGTTTTGTTGTTTATGGTTGAGACATTAGAACACTATGTTGTTTCTTATGCTCACCAAGGCTGCATTTATTTGATCAAAAATACAGTAAAAACAATAATAATGTGAAATCTTATACAATTTAAAATAACATCTATTTTAATCTAATTTTAAAGTGTAATTTAATCCTATGATGGCAAAGCTGAATTTTCAGCATGATCCTTCAGAAATCATTCTAATATGCTGATTTGCTGCTAAAGAAACATTTCTTACTATTGTTAATGTTGAAAACAGTAATATTTTTGTTTAAATCGTGACTTTCTTTCCAGGATTCTTCGAGTAGAAAGTTCTCTTTGATATTGAAATCTTTTATAACATTATAAATGTCTTTACTGTCACTTTTGATCAATTGAATGCATCCTCACTGAATAAAGGTATTCATTTATTTATTTTTAATTCTTTGAACTATAGTGCATGTGAGTATGAGCAGTGTGTTCTCGCTCATTCAAAGAACACTCTGATACCGCTCCATTTTGAGTATGACATATATTAATAAATAAAACGATTGCATGTCAACAAGAATTCACCTTATGTTTTATAATGCTGATAGACTATTAGCAGTCAAAATAAACATTAAAACGTTGGAAACATGATCAAAAATACAAATGGATGACTTCAGATTTCCCGTGTGTATTTAAAAAAAGGTGTTAAGAAAATAATTAGATGCTCCTGTCACACAAGTAAATCAAATCAAATGGATCTAACTCGGAAAGGTCATGGAAGTTGTGGCGTGGGTACAATGATTTGTTCAAAATTTACAACAATTATATCATCATACTAAAGCATTAATCTCACAACTGTAAAGATATTGCGCAAACATTATTTCACTTAATATATGGTATAAAACGACACACTTTGAAATCACTTTACGGTAGAGCGGTAAGGTAACGGTGCAGATTGTCAAATGGAGCACGCTCACGAGTGGTTTTCCCACACCAATAAATTAGCAAGGAGTGGGAAACCCCAGAGTGGAGTTAAAGCGGTGCGATTACACACTCCATTACACTCACATACTCTGCTGTAAATGCAACAAATACTTCATCAGGGATCATTTGCTTACTTTGAGTTTATTTGTATTGACACACACAGGTTTTCATTCCACTCAAAGCTTTTTCCCACTCCCCACGGTCATGATTTAGTGGGAAAACATGCATTCAAGGTTGTTCTGTTGTTTATTTCCATTCAAGCTTATGGTGGCTAAAGTGTGTGAACTTGATATGTAGGTGAGCATTCCATTCCTCAGGGACAAAAGCTCGATTGGACGGAAGGAAACAGTGATAGTGGCTCAGCCCTTTATTCAGCTTTATTTGTGTAGAGAAAGCCAGATAAGTTGTTTGGCCAATGCACCTCTATTCCGACTTTAGTTTCCCCTTAAGCAACATATTAATAGCTGGAATGTTCCCAGCTGAAGCCAATAGGTGTCTTTGTTAGTTTGTTTTCCCCCTCTTGCTAAGAGTTTGCATAAGATTGCAATGATACACCAGGACACCTTGAGCATATGCTGTGGTGTCACTCATCAAACCACAGTCCATTGTTAATGATAATTCTTAAAGACCTAATAATGTTAACTCTAATCCATTACTAATTGAAGTACTTGTGTAGTGAAGTTCTCCAGTTCTCCAAAAAAAAGTCACATAGAAACCGAACTTTGAATTTAGAAGACTGTTAGTCATTTAAACTAGATTTGATGCCTCAAAACAGCATAAAAATTCTTTATTAAACAAAAAAAATCAATGAAATAAGAACTGTGTAGGCCTAACAATATGGAAAAATAACATGACAGACTGAATAGTAAGATTTATAAATAAATGAACATCAGTGGATGTGTGATTTACATGCCTAACATAAATAACAAATATTTATTTATTTATAGTATAGAATATTTTATGCTTATTATATTAGTAATAGATACATTAATTTATTTTGCTATCAGAACTATGCAAGGTTATATTGTTTAATCTTATTTGGATTTAACTGCATTTTACCCCCCAACTGATGTCTGAAACACATTATTGAGTTGCGACACATCATTTGAGAACCACTGATTTAAATGAATCCCAAACACAAACTGTTTTTCAAAGAAGAATGTGGGTGCCAGTGTTATTTTGGTGGGAGTCGGGTAATTTACACTACAGTGAAAATGTGCAATCAGACACCTGGAAAATGCAGTGCACATGTACCAACATGTCACAAAACAAATGAAATGAAATGAAAATTCCCTGTTGAATAAATTTAAGTTGGAAAAGAATGCCTTCAAGACACAAGAAAAAAACGAGGAACCTTGGGTTGTGCAATGACACACATTCACTCATTTTGAAATTTACCAGAAACCACAGGAATCCTAAACCACAGACTTTCGGATGCATGATTTGGTTGGTTAATTTAGTCATTTGGTCTTGGAGACGTTTAGATTGTGGGACTATCAGCACTGCCTGAGGCACACATTTGCTTCATTCCTATATCATGTCATGCAATGATTTACAGAGCCATGTGTTTCAAATGCAGAGGCAGCTGGGGTTGACCTGAAGACTACTACTTAAATATCTCCAAAGAACTTTGATAATAAACATTTTGGTTTCTCCTGTCCTGTGAATCTCTGCTTTAACACACTGACTCAATATTTCAGAAAATATTGGGATGGAATGGGGCCAAATTCTGCAAATACAATCTAAAACATTTCATAATGGCCTTATTCACTGTGAGCTCCATGATTTAAGACCCAGCTGTTGTTTAACCCTAGCCAGATTTCTGACACACCTTCAGTCAACACCACAGAGCTGCTGATTGTGCAGTTACACCCTAGTTTCATTTACTATTAAGACTACATGCCAGTCAAGGGTTACTAGAATGTTAAACCAATGCAAACAGATTTCCCTATGGACTGACCTCGTTTCTTTTTGCTTTGCTCCTCCAGGTATCCCAGAAATGGGTCAATCTGGGGACTCCAGATAGGATGTATGAGGATGGCTCTGAGGTTGCCAGCCAGGTGTGAAACCATGGAAACCCTTCTGATGAGAGTCATATTTATTCAATAATTTATTGAGCTAATATACTTTTAACATTGATTAAACACACACACACACACACACACATAGGGATATGTCTAGAAAGGCATCACTTTCTATGAAATGCCTCGTCCCAAAATGAGTTTTACTGTGAAAGACAATTTTTAAAAATGTTTTATAGATTTTTTATAGATTAACATATACTTATAGATTTTTTTTTGTACAATAAAATAAAAAAGTTATTTGTTACTAAGTGTATTTTTATGTTTCTTGGTCAGTGTATGCTAATACTAAGATCAATAAAGTTTGTGATTTAAAAATGATTATGTTTGTACACTGATGCAATCAATCTTCGTTCTGATTAAATAATTTGGTATGTTAGACTTTTTTAAAGGTTTCTCTAAAGGCAAATGTAAACTTTCAGATGGTAAATGCTGATTAGTGTAATAAAACATCTTTGTAATTTAGTACACCACCTCACCATAATGGGGACATGATCACAGCGACATTCTTATAAATCAAGGTCTGTGTAGGGCAAACATAATGTGTAATTAAAAAGCCAACCATTACATTTGATATACCATTTGCCTATACTGTTATTTCTTAAATAATACACAGAAATGCCGAAAAATATACATTTAAACATTGGAGGAAAATATATAATCCAGGCTGCTGCTGCTACTTAAGTAGTGCATACACGGGGAGATGGTCCTCACTGCAGAACACAAAATCCAGGGGGAGGAGTTGGATCCAGATCCAACTCCTCCCACCTTACATATACCTAAACCTACCCATCTCCACCCCCTGATCCCTAAACCCACCCCTAAACCTACCCATATCCCCCCCCTGATCCCTAAACCCACCCCTAAACCTACCAATCTCCACCCCTTAGATCTGGATCCAACTCCGCCCCCTGGATCTCGTGTACTGCAGTGAGGTGCTGTCACGTGGCAACTGTTACTTTTCTCACCGCTCTTTTGGATGAGCCTATCACAGTGATTACTGGATTATTACCGAATTATGAACGATTTATAGAGATTGGTGGTGATGAGTTCCGTTAGGATATGAGATACCAATACTTGGAACTTATATTTAAAATACTGTACTATGGGGAGTGTTAAAATGTTTCCAAAAACGTCCTGAGATTTGAATGTGGCTCAAAAGAGTGACTCTCTTAGCCCTCGTGCGCCCACTTGAGGCGCGTGGTTTGTGTCATGAATAACAGATAATAGTTGTTAACTGGTAGCATTTCAGTAGGCGCCAGTGAGATTTTTCAGATTTATTTCATTGGTCACCTGCCATGTCTTCATGACAAACAACACTGCGCTGCAATAACGCAGGCTAGTGCTGCGTAAATCCAGTTCACATGCTATACCTATTCGTCTTCCAGCTAGTGGATTGTTTTACCACAGTTCACTTGTCGTTTCTGAGCGAAGAACAGATTGACCACCGTTTGCCGGTGTTTTGCTGTAGCCCGTCAGATCTATTGTTGTAGATTTGTGCCAGTTGTAACTTGTAGGACAATGGATAAAACATTTACGCTATATTCAGACACAGCCGAAGACGTCGCTACCTCCTCTAGTTTCCGCCAGTTTAAAATAGATCATTTTCATCTCGATCTTAAAGTGGATTTTGAAAAGAAAACCATATCAGGCACCGAAACATTACAGCTGCAATGCATTCAGGATAGTCAGAGTGAGTTACAGCTAGATATTCATTCAACTCTGTCCCTGCATGAAATCACATTCAGTCGAAATGACCGTGACTGGACCAGCACAGAATTTCTGATTCGTGACTTCACCAGTTATGGGACCACGCTCGTCGTGAGGTTTCCCACAACTTTCAACTCAGAAGACAAACTTCAGCTTGCAATCAAATATACAGCTTCTGATGGACCAGGGGTAAGCAAGAAAAACTGTACTTTTAATATTTTTTTTGTTCATAATCATTTCCATTTTGAAAGTTCAGGACAAGCCTGAGCTGAGCTTCAATATCAAAGCTGAAACTTATTCACTTGTCATGAGACCTAGAAGGAAGAATACTTTGGTTTCTCTTTCTGAATCTGTTCTCCTTGCAGTCTTGCAGACTCACTTTAGGCCTTCAGATGGTAAATTTCATTAATTTATTGTAAAAGCAAGCAAGGAAGCATCACTATGGTGGTTTGTTTCCCCCACGGAATAAAATAAATAAAAAGTAATTGCAACATTTTATCTCGCAATTCTGACTTTATAACTCTTAATTCAAAATGTTGTATCTCACAATTCTGAGAAAAGTCAGAATTGCGAGTTAACTTAAAATTGCGATGAAAAATAGTTGAGATTGTATTTATAGCCTATAATAGTGAGATATAAACTCTCAATTACTGTTTTAAATGGCGAGTTTATCGCAATTCTGAATTTAAATATCTCACGATTCCGAGAAAAAAAACCCCTCAGAATTGTGAGTTATAAACGCGGAATTAAACTCGGAATTGTTAGAAAAAAAACTGAGAATTGTGAGTTATAAACTCGAAATTGTTAGAAAAAAAACTCAGAATTGTGAGTTATAAACGCGGAATTGTTAGAAAAAACTCAGAATTGTGAGTTATAAACTCGAAATTGTTAGAAAAAAACTCAGAATTGTGAGTTATAAACGCGGAATTAAACTCGGAATTGTTAGAAAAAAAACTGAGAATTGTGAGTTATAAACTCGAAATTGTTAGAAAAAAAACTCAGAATTGTGAGTTATAAACGCGGAATTGTTAGAAAAAAACTCGGAATTGTGAGTTATAAACTCGAAATTGTTAGAAAAAAACTCTGAATTGTGAGTTATAAACGCGGAATTGTGAGAAAAAAACTCAGAATTGTGAGTTATAAACGCGGAATTAAACTCGGAATTGTTAGAAAAAAACTCAGAATTGTGAGTTATAAACTCGAAATTGTTAGAAAAAAACTCTGAATTGTGAGTTATAAACGCGGAATTGTGAGAAAAAAACTCAGAATTGTGAGTTATAAACTCGAAATTGTTAGAAAAAAACTCTGAATTGTGAGTTATAAACGTGGAATTGTGAGAAAAAAACTCAGAATTGTGAGTTATAAACTCAGAATTGTGAGGAAAAAAACTCAGAATTGTGAGTTATAAACGCGGAATTAAACTCGGAATTGTTAGAAAAAAAACTGAGAATTGTGAGTTATAAACTCGAAATTGTTAGAAAAAAAACTCAGAATTGTGAGTTATAAACGCGGAATTGTTAGAAAAAACTCAGAATTGTGAGTTATAAACTCGAAATTGTTAGAAAAAAACTCTGAATTGTGAGTTATAAACGCGGAATTGTGAGAAAAAAACTCAGAATTGTGAGTTATAAACTCGAAATTGTTAGAAAAAAACTCTGAATTGTGAGTTATAAACGCGGAATTGTTAGAAAAAACTCAGAATTGTGAGTTATAAACTCGAAATTGTTAGAAAAAAACTCTGAATTGTGAGTTATAAACGCGGAATTGTGAGAAAAAAACTCAGAATTGTGAGTTATAAACTCGAAATTGTAAGAAAAAAACGCGGAATTGTGTGAAAAAAACTCAGAATTGTGAGTTATAAACTCGAAATTGTTAGAAAAAAACTCTGAATTGTGAGTTATAAACGCGGAATTGTGAGAAAAAAACTCAGAATTGTGAGTTATAAACTCGAAATTGTTAGAAAAAAACTCTGAATTGTGAGTTATAAACGTGGAATTGTGAGAAAAAAACTCAGAATTGTGAGTTATAAACTCAGAATTGTGAGGAAAAAAACTCAGAATTGTGAGTTATAAACGCGGAATTAAACTCGGAATTGTTAGAAAAAAAACTGAGAATTGTGAGTTATAAACTCGAAATTGTTAGAAAAAAAACTCAGAATTGTGAGTTATAAACGCGGAATTGTTAGAAAAAACTCAGAATTGTGAGTTATAAACTCGAAATTGTTAGAAAAAAACTCTGAATTGTGAGTTATAAACGCGGAATTGTGAGAAAAAAACTCAGAATTGTGAGTTATAAACTCGAAATTGTTAGAAAAAAACTCTGAATTGTGAGTTATAAACGCGGAATTGTTAGAAAAAACTCAGAATTGTGAGTTATAAACTCGAAATTGTTAGAAAAAAACTCTGAATTGTGAGTTATAAACGCGGAATTGTGAGAAAAAAACTCAGAATTGTGAGTTATAAACTCGAAATTGTAAGAAAAAAACGCGGAATTGTGTGAAAAAAACTCAGAATTGTGAGTTATAAACTCGAAATTGTTAGAAAAAAACTCTGAATTGTGAGTTATAAACGCGGAATTGTGAGAAAAAAACTCAGAATTGTGAGTTATAAACTCGAAATTGTTAGAAAAAAACTCTGAATTGTGAGTTATAAACGTGGAATTGTGAGGAAAAAAACAGAATTGTGAGTTATAAACTCGAAATTGTTCGAAAAAACTCTGAATTGTGAGTTATAAACGCGGAATTAAACTCGGAATTGTTAGAAAAAAAACTGAGAATTGTGAGTTATAAACTCGAAATTGTTAGAAAAAAAACTCAGAATTGTGAGTTATAAACGCGGAATTGTTAGAAAAAACTCAGAATTGTGAGTTATAAACTCGAAATTGTTAGAAAAAAACTCTGAATTGTGAGTTATAAACGCGGAATTGTGAGAAAAAAACTCAGAATTGTGAGTTATAAACTCGAAATTGTTAGAAAAAAACTCTGAATTGTGAGTTATAAACGCGGAATTGTTAGAAAAAACTCAGAATTGTGAGTTATAAACTCGAAATTGTTAGAAAAAAACTCTGAATTGTGAGTTATAAACGCGGAATTGTGAGAAAAAAACTCAGAATTGTGTTATAAACTCGAAATTGTAAGAAAAAAACGCGGAATTGTGTGAAAAAAACTCAGAATTGTGAGTTATAAACTCGAAATTGTTAGAAAAAAACTCTGAATTGTGAGTTATAAACGCGGAATTGTGAGAAAAAAACTCAGAATTGTGAGTTATAAACTCGAAATTGTTAGAAAAAAACTCTGAATTGTGAGTTATAAACGTGGAATTGTGAGGAAAAAAACAGAATTGTGAGTTATAAACTCGAAATTGTTCGAAAAAACTCTGAATTGTGAGTTATAAACGCGGAATTGTGAGAACAAAACTCAGAATTGTGAGTTATAAACTCGAAATTGTTAGAAAAAAACTCAGAATTGTGAGTTATAAACGCGGAATTGTGAGAAAAAAACTCAGAATTGTGAGTTATAAACGTGGAATTGTGAGAAAAAAACTCAGAATTGTGAGTTATAAACTCGGAATTGTTAGAAAAAAACTCAGAATTGTGAGTTATAAACGCGGAATTGTGAGAAAAAAACTCAGAATTGTGAGTTATAAACGCGGAATTGTGAGAAAAAAACTCAGAATTGTGAGTTATAAACTCGGAATTGTTAGAAAAAAACTCAGAATTGTGAGTTATAAACTAGGAATTGTTAGAAAAAAACTCAGAATTGTGAGTTATAAACTCGGAATTGTTAGAAAAAAAACAAAACATTGTGAGTTTATATATAATATTGCAATTCTGACTTTTTCCCCCTCAGAATTGTGAGATAAACTCGTAATTGCGAGTTATAAAATATGAATTGATTGTGAGATACAAGTTCCCAGCTGCAAGAAAATTCTCAATTACGAGAATTTTTTTTTGCTTCTCGCAATTCTGAGAGATAAGTCAGAATTGTCAAATAAAATTATTTTAAAGTTATTACGTTTATTTTTTTAATTCCGTGGTGGAAAACAAGTTCCCATACTTCTCTGTAGATGTCATGGCTGGACCCAGTGCAGACGGCTGAGAAGACACTGCCATTCTTGTACACATCTGGGTTCCCTGTCCTGAACCGCAGCCTGTTTCCCGGCTTCCATACGCCCATGACAAAGAGCACTTACTCGGCTGTTGTGCAGGTAATGCTTCACCAAACGCATCTATCTTCTTTTAGGTGTGTTGGCTGGAACCAGAGCAGACTGCGGGAAAGCTCAAGCCTTATGTTTTCACTCAAGGCCAGGCTGTTCTCAACCGCTCCTTCTTCCCTTGCTTTGATACTCCAGCAGTCAAGAGCACCTACTCAGCAGCAGTTCAGGTGAGGCCATTGGGCCAGTCGAATTTACAGGTAGAGAGTATGGGTATATAGACGTAAAGACGTAATTTGAGTCAATTAGGAAAAAATGGATTCCATTTTGAGGCGGCCACTTGATTTTATTAATCAGGAACTTTGGGTTCTAATTTTTTTATTTATAATAGAAATTATTAGTTTTATTCATCAAGGATGCATTAAGCTGATCAAAAGTGACAGCAAGATTGTTGTTAGGGTGTTACAAAAGATTTCGATTTCAAATAAATGCTGATCTTTTGAACTTTATTTTGAACTGTGTTCTTGATCAAATAAATGCAGCTTTGGTGAGTGACTTCTTTTAAAAAAAGAGCAGAAGGGTTTTCTTATCATTGCCCTTTGTACTGTCTCATAAACACGGTAGTTTCTTACTTTGATGGTCCTCCCTGTTCTTATCAGGTGCCTAATGGCTTCACAGCAGTTATGAGCGCTAGTAAATGGGAGCAGAGGAAAGCAGACAGCGCTTTCCTGTTCACTATGGAGCATCCCATTCCCTCTTACCTGGTAGCACTGGCAGTAGGAGACCTGCAGTCTGCCGAGGTGGGACCCAGGTAAAAACATCCCAAATCCCAAACCCCCCCCCCCCCCCCCCCCCCAAATCATTTATTGAAACTAAACTGCAATGGCTGAAAATGTTCATGGAAAACTGTGTTTTTGGTGCAAAAATACTTTTACTAACATTATAAGTAGACCCTATTATAAAGTAAACATTTAAATGGTAATAATTATTATTGTAATGACAAACATTTCTGACTTTTAACACCATTTTCAGGACACGTGTTTGGACCGAGCCTTGCTTACTGCAGGCAGCCAAGCAAGAGTATGATAACGTGATCGAAGAGTTCCTGTCTGTGGGAGAGAAACTGTTTGGATCCTATGTTTGGGGAAGGTGGGAGACACTTTTTTTTTAACACCTTCCTAACAGAGTGGTGCAGGGATGACATATTTTTGTCATAATAGCTTTGGATTGGCCATGCCGTGGTTTCCCACGTACACTTATCTAAAGCAACATTAAATTAAAACAGAGGTAAGATGCACCCAGATTTAGGTTGGTCACGGAAATTAGGTTAGGTTTCCTAAACGGAAATTCACTTCTTGTCTTTTTAAAACAAATACACTTGAATTAGTGCCAAATATTAACATACGAATCCATTTAATCTACTTGGGAAAACAATTTCAGAGTCGGTTGGAATAAAATCAAATGCAAATTCAAAATCAAATTTATTATGTCAGGTAAATGTATCATGCCAATTTCATAATCGGTTCAAAGATAATAAATACAAAACATCAAATGCTCTGGAATAAAGAGAGAAAATGCGAACCTGACATTATCAAATACAAGATGCGAAGTGTTTTGCATACACTCAGCATCACGGGCTAATTTGAGTTACAAATCGCCCTGAGCCTCCTGTTGCATTTCTTTATATAGACAGAAACTTCTTTCACATGGAAACATTTGCTAACAATGGGAATTTGCATTCAGAGTTTACACCTTTGGGGAGCAGAATGCCATTTGCCTGGAAGAGCGACCCTCCTCTGTGTGCAAGTTGTCTCTAAACTCTTAAGAACTTTATTACCTTTTGGTTTACTTCTGTGGGAATGAGACCTTTGTACCAGTAACGTACCACTAATAACGTCCACTATTGTTTCGGCACCACTACAAATGACTGTCCCCTCAAATGGTGCTCTATTTAAGGGTATAGTGGGTGATTTCGGACAGAGCCCTAGTGTATTATAAACATAGGCTATAAATGAACTACACCACGGTCGCATGACTTCAACGTCACCACACAACTCTTTCACGCTGCATCCGAAATCACAAAGAGTCGGTACTACAATTGAATTTTACTTCATGTTCATTAAAAAAAGTATTCTCTATATAATATGAAGATGGGTAGATGAATGTTGTTACTGGCACGTGACTTTCCAGCATCAGTTGCATCGCTTCACTTCCATTAAAAGCATTTTCCCTGAAAGTTTGAGTTATAATAGTTTTCAAGAGCGTGATTATAAACACATTGAGGCTCTGAAAGTGGACTAGTGAGTAGATGAGTTTACCAGTTTGGCGGATGATGTTTAATGTCCCTTTTAAGCAACCACCTTGTACAAGACAAGTGAAAACAAAAACAATTCACAAGAGGGTATTACTGATGTATTTTGTATTGTAAAAAAACATTCAAATATCTTGAGCATGTGTTCACCACAGACCTTATTTCAACCATTTAACCAAAAACCCATTAAAAAAAAACATTGACCTCAGGACGATGGAACCGGAAGTGCTAAAATGCTAACTTGTTTACTGGTTTTGGCCTACAAAAATACGTCATCCCTGCACCACTTTATTCCGATTGATCTAAAGTGGCTTAATAAAATCTGAAGAGAACTTTTATTCAGAAAAGTCTTTATTTGTTGTACTTGTGTAGATATGATGTGCTGTTCATGCCTCCATCCTTCCCTTTCGGTGGGATGGAGAACCCCTGCCTGACCTTCGTCACGCCCTGTCTGCTGGCCGGCGATCGCTCTCTTGCTGATGTCATTGTACACGAGATCTGTCACAGCTGGTTTGGAAACCTCGTCACCAACGCCACCTGGGGTGATTTCTGGCTGAACGAGGGCTTCACGATGTACGCTCAACGCAGAGTTTGCAAGGAGCTGTATGGTATGCTTTACATTATTTGACCCCTTAAAGTGTTTCACTAATAAAGAGTTCATTAAAGGGTGCCATTTGTTTCGCAGGAGAGGCTTATACATGTCTGGAGGCGGCAACTGGTAAAGCTCTTCTACGCCAGCACATGGACAACACTGGAGAGGACCATCCTCTCAATAAACTACGGGTTAAGATCGAACCAGGTACTGTGGGTCACCACTAGTTTATTGTCTATTTAGTTTGACGTTGTAAGCTGAATAAAGATAGCGGTCTCACACTACTTGGTCATTATTTATCACAAATTGTGAAGAATAGGTTGTTACTGCCTCTGTGTGTTTTTTACATAGGTGTCGATCCTGATGATACCTATAATGAAACGCCCTATGAGAAAGGCTTCTGCTTCGTTTCCTACCTGGCCCACCTCACAGGAGATCAGTCACGCTTTGACGCATTCCTCAAGGTTACTAGAACAATAAGACTACAGAAAATGTTTTAAATAATTAATAATAAATACATATATATATATACACTACTGTTCGAAAGTTTGGGGTCAGTAAGATTTTTAAATGTTAAGTCTCTTATGCTCACCAGGGCTGCATATTTTTGGGAAAAAACAATTATTTAAAAATATTAATTACAATTTAAAACAACTGTTTTCAGTTTTAATATTTTTAAAAATAAAAATAAAATAAAAATTGGGAGATTAACTTAACAGAAATCGAATCCGAAGATCCTCCGGATTTTTTTTTTTTTTTTCAAATATAATTTATTCCAGCCATTATTCCAGTGTTCAGTGAATTGTTACTTTATTTATTTACTATTTTATTTTTATTTTATTTTGAATTAGCTTTTATTTTTTTTATTTTAGTAATTTTGTCATTTGTATTAGTTTTGGTTCTTTTTAAATATTTCTATTTAGGTTTATTTTTTTATTTCAGATTTTTTTTATATATTTTTTTTTATTACAGTTCAACAAGGTAGGCATTTCTAATTTTCATTTTGTTGAAGTTTATCATCTAATATTTTATTACAACTTTTTCAATTAAGAAAAATGTTTTGATAGTTTTAGTTACCAATATAAATCATACGGCGGATCATTAATCATTTGGTGCTTAAGAAATATTTCTTATTAAAAATGTTGGAAATATTTTTGTGGAAACCATGATAATTCTTTAATTAATAGAAAGCATTTTTTTTTTTAGATTTTTTTTTTGTAACACTGTTAAAAATCTTTTTATTGAATGCGTCCTTGCTGAATAAAAGTAGTAATTTCTTCTTCTTTTTTATCTTACTGACCTGGAACGTTTTATTGGCAGTATATATATGAATGAAAATGTGTAGATATAAGAAAACAGCAATTGTGTCTCTTCAAGGCTTATGTGGAAAAGTTCAAGTTCAGAAGTGTGTTGGCGGAGGATGCGTTGGAGTTCTACCTGGAGTATTTCCCAGACCTGAAAGAGAAGAATGTCCACAAAATTGAGGGTGCGGAAAAAGACCATTAGTAGCATTTCTTTGTTATAAAATCACAAAGGATAGTCTGAATCTATACTGTATGGGCTGACGGTCTTTTGTCTTCAACTTTTGTGTTCTCATTTGCTTTGTTAGGTCTGGATTTTGACAGCTGGCTCAATGTCCCTGGTTGGCCTCCATATGTCCCTGATCTCTCTGCTGGTCAGACACTGATGAAACCAGCAGAGCTGTTAGCTGAAATGTGGGTTAACCATAACCTGGACTTAAAATCCATCAACAAAACTGATATAAAACCATGGAAGACCTACCAAACTGTCTACTTCTTGGACAAGATCATTGAGAAGTCACCCCTTCCAGATGGTGCAAATAACTTATTGTGTTTTTGGATGAATGTTTAAGTATTTTAAGTAGATTGTAAAATAATAAATAAGTATTTCCATATTAACAGGTAACATAAAGAAGCTAGAGGAGTGCTACTTGCATATTACTGAGTCCAACAATTCTGAGCTGAAATTGCGATGGGCCCAGATTGTTGCAAAGAACCAACATAAACCAGGATTCCAACATATTCGCAATTTCCTCACAAGCCAGGTTAGAATCTGTACATTATTTATAATTCATTCAGCTCTTTGGACTATTAAAATGATCAATTGTATGAATAGAGATCGATTTAGCTTATTTTTAAAGGATGGATTTTTCATGTTTTGGTTACAGGGGAAACAAAAGTACACACTTCCTGTTTATCGGGCCCTTTGGAATGGATCAGAAGAGACAAAGGCTCTGGCAATGGAGATATTTTCAGAGACATCGAATCAGCTTCACATCAATGTCCGCAATTACGTAAAAAAGATAATAGCTTGAGCATAAATTGATATATAAGGGAAACCAATGTATGTAAGGCCCCTGGTATCTTAAAAACTCAAAAGGACCCTGTTATCTTAAAATTACGGTGATTTTAGCATTAATTTAACAATCCATATGAATTCTTAAGGAAATTGCTTTCGCTTTTTGGAATTTGTGAATTATACATATGAATGAATGAATAAAGTACCTTTAAAGTACCTTCTGGGAATTTAATTCACTTTTTTAATTTAAAATTGTATTGCATTTGTATGAATCAATAAAATACATTTCTAGACAAAAATAAATTGGAGGACATTTATTATTTGCACTTTATTTTTAAACATTAAATTTTCTAAATAAAGTGATGTGAATTTCTGGAAAAAAGGAGATTGGAGGACTTTTATTTCTATCTTGTTTTATGTGTTTCCGGCTACCGAGAGACGGCGACCATAGACATTAGATAGTGTTGTAATGGGGGTGGGATTACGCAGTACGGAATGCGTTGAATGAAACGTTTTATTATGCGCAGTAACTGCGCAGCGTTGTTTGCCTCAAACACTGAGCTCTCCGCCTGCGTAGACATAGGTGTGTCGACGAATGTTTAGTTTGAAGGTTTACTCTGACTGAATCTCCTTGTAGAAGTAGATCACTCAACATGGGTTACGCGATGGTAAGTCACAAAGCTTTGGAGAAGTAACATTACACTAAAGATGAATTGCTGTTATTTACTATCATTCAGAGGAAGTGCCATGTTACTGCTTTGGAATGCCACCAAGTTTGTTTCGCATAACAGTGCTGCATGCTTTCCCCTTTATCAACACACAGCATATTGACCATAGACTAATATTGACTAGTCATGCCACCAAATTGAAAATATGCTATTCAGTTTAACTTATTAAACATTTAACTTACTACCGAATCAGCAGACAGTTCTTCTAGAAATGGGATACCAAAGCAGAAACGTCAGAGTTTATTCTAGGAAAAACAGATGATTCATCGATGCATTTAAAACCGTTACACACTTCTGTTGTGTGTACTGTGAATCAACCAACAAATGCATTTTTAGCGTTTATTAATAATTTATTATTTTCTGTTATGTTTTTAAAACCTTGTTAATATGCACTAATCTGTATTTTAGTCCACTACAGTAGCAGTGACCGTTGGAGTGGTACTGGTCTCAACAGCAGGTGTGCTGGGCTATTATTTCTTCAACAGGAAAAAGAAACCACAAATTACCCTGATTGATCCCTCTGAAAAATACAAATTGAGGCTTGTAGACAAGGAGGTATTTGCCCTGTTTCTTTATTTCAATGGGATACAATTTATATATGTGGTACTGATAAGATGCTGTTGACAAAATAAAAACTTTACTCTCTTCATACAGATCATAAGTCATGATACCCGCAGGTTTCGGTTCGTCCTGCCCAGCCCAGAGCATGTTTTGGGATTACCAGTAGGTAAGTAGTCTTGTGGGTAAGTGGTGGGTTGATTGTTTCTCTGCTGCTAATACAAAGGTTGCAGGGTTTGGTCTGAAGCATGCTGAAAGAAATCCCACACCTGTCCTATCACGTAGCCTGTGTCTGGCTGCTTTGGATAAGAACGGTGTGCTAGGCTGAATGATAAATGAGGTTTGGGTTTGAAAAGCAGCTTTATACATGTCCATTTGTTTGAGAGTAATCACAGACAGTTGGATGATGTTTATACCTAGCTGTGCTAAATACAGGTGTTAATGGAGTACAAGAATTAGCTTGATCCAGTTAGAAACACAAACCATGTCGCAATTGTTGTGAAAATGCTAATCCGTTCTAATGTGTCCCAGATAACAGCAAAGGACGCCCTGTTTGCATGCATGTCAGTCAACCTTTGCAGTAAAAAAATAAAATAATTTCCTTTACTGGTTATGTGGTTTTCTTCAGTATTCCTGGTATCAATGCTATGACACTTATCATGTTATGTATGTACATTCAGTCTCAATACTTTAATACAGGTACTAGACAAAATAGTCTTTTTCTTTTCTGAATGCATTAACTCTCTGGAGCTCTTCTTGTGGCAGTCAGAAAATCACCCTTTATTTCAATGAGATGAATGTACTACATTTTAGTTTGAATAATGTTTTTTTTTTTTTAATATTTTGTATTTTTGGGGGATTTTATGGTACTAAATTATATTTATGCTGTAGTTATGATGCTTTGGATCACATACTTAAGTTTGATCTCTTTTCAAAGACGACACTTGGAAAATTGTTGCTGAAGTGAAAAGTTTTTAAAAGTGAATTTACAAAAATGTACAGAATGTTGTTTATTGTTATGAAAAATGCTATTTATTTTATTTATTTATTTATTTATTATAATGAAATGTATATTTGTATATTTGAAATGTACAAAAACACGTTTTAATCTAAAACTGCAAGAAAATCAAAGCCATACATCTAAACAAGTTGTGTTCCAATTAGTGCTTTATCTATAAAAATGAGCAGTACCAAAAGTTTCCACTAGAAATTCGTCTCCCATTGACCGTTCGGAGCACGAGTGTGACTTTTTTTTTTTTTCAGGACCATTTAAAGGGATACTTCACCGATTAGCATTAAGCTTTGTATAGTGTTGTTTTTGGCGGCTTGTTTTAATTTTAGTTTTAGTCTAGTCTTTGTGTCAAGCTGTCATTTTAGTTTTTATTAGTTTGTCTCGTTCATACTCTTTTTAGTCTAGTCAAGTTTCAGTCGACTAAAAGTCTGAGCATTTTAGTCAGAATTATCCATGACTATTTTCGTCTAGTTTTAGTCGACAAAAACTGATGACATTTAGTCTAGTTTTAGTCAATGACAATTGTATTTTAGTCTCTTTTTAGTAATGCAATTCTATTTAACCCAGTCAATATAGTATAAGTACCACTATGGAAAAATAGCAAAAATAGCGAACAGAAAAGTAACACTCGTCTCATTCGTGGAGGTGGAAAAACAAGTTCTTTGTGACATGCAAGATTTATTGTATCAAATCAAAAAATGTCAAATTTAAGTTTTCATTTCAAATGTTTGCGATTTTAATATAAGTACATGGTTAAATATTTTACCACTTGCTTGAGCAACTTAATATATAAATCTATATAAAAGTAATGCATTGAATACGTTGTTTAAATTGTTTTTAAACGTGAATTACGTCTATTAAAGAGTGTATATGTGTACAAAGAGAATCGCAATGCTGACAACTTTTTAAAAAATAAAAGTAGCTGATAACTTCTGGGTTTGAAATAAAAATAGTGAGTATGTGTTTGTGGTACAGCCGTGGATCAGTTACGCACTGCAAACGCAGCATAATGTGAAAGCACTATAGCGCGTGCTGCTCCTGCACCACATACACACTGCACACAGAGTACGTGTGAAACGGGCGTCAGACTTAACTTTGTTTGTTGTCGTTTACGCTAACTCACCGCGGCTGCATCATCTAAATAATGCCGCGAGTGGGGCTTGAGGAAGTGACATCGCCTTGCGTCTGCGCAGTGCAACCTGATGCAGCCCCTGAAGTGAGCCACGGGAAACAGAAATACTGCAAAATAATAATAACGAGACGAAATAACGTCATAACATTTCGTCTCGTTTTGGTCAACGAAAATGAAGAGACATTTTAGCATAGTTTTTATTTTGTAAACCACATTTAGTCTCGTTTTTATTCGTCAACAATATTGCATTATACATTTGATTATAGTTATCGTCACATGACTAGCATTTACGTTGCGTCTCGTTTTCGTCACGTGATAAAGGTTCGTTGACGACGATATTTAATCATAATTTTCGTTGACGAAAGCAACACTAGCTTTGTATCAGTAGAAACCCGGTAGTATTTTCGAATGACCGTGCTTCCCTCTCTCATGTCCCCCTGAGATGAGAGATTTCTGTATTGTGTGTCTGGAAAAAAAACTCAGATGACGCAAAAATTCGTCATTTAGCGTCATCGGAGGCTTTTTTGGCCAGAGGCTAGAGACTACAGCCAGTAGTAGGAACTAGTTCTGCATGTTTTCAACCCGCCCATAGGGGGTGGGATCTCACAATATAACGGCATCTTTTCAGTTTCGAGTCAACTAGTAGCCTAGTTGTATAATTTCTTCCGATACTGCCCTCTGTAACCGGTAGGCGTGGCTTGGGAGTGGCCTCGTAGGGCAGCGAAGCAAGTGCATTCTGGGAGTTGTTGTCTTTCATCCACATGAGCCAAAAATAAATTTTCTGGCTTTTCTCAGTCTAGAAGGCACCAACTTCTAAAATAATTACACATTTCTGCTACATAAATGACCCAATTTAAATACACATTCATCTTTCCAGCGGTGAAATATCCCTTTATCCCCCAAAAAAAAAACATAAAATTACCAGAAGCACCAGAGGGTTAAATTGATCGAAAGGGACAGTAAAGACATTTATAATGTTACAAATATGCTGTTCTTTTGAACTTTAATTTCATCAAACAATCCTTGTCTGACTGACTCTTTGCAGCCATAGTGAGCATAATAAAAACAATTACAATAGTAATACATTATAATATAAAGTGTGTATGTGCATATTATATATACATTTATAACTATTTTTTGCACTTTTAACATGCATTAACTACTGAAATAGCAAGTTCTGTATCTAGACACAAAACCAGAGACTCCTTTGAGGCACGTTACCAGATGTAAACAGTAGTTTGTCTCCGTTTGTGATCGGATCATCTGATACGGATGTTACCTGGTGTAAACAAGAACTTGATGAGCAGACTGGTGTGTGTATCGACTATTAATAGTAAAGCGCTCTTTCTCCTTGTCGTTCTCTCTCAAGGCAAGCATGTTTATCTCTCTGCCAGGATTGATGGTAATTTGATTGTGCGTCCTTACACACCGGTGTCCAGTGATGATGACAAAGGATTCGTTGACCTAGTTGTGAAGGTTCTCTTGGTCTATATTTCTTGTACAAGTCTTTGGGGTTTTAAATATTTTTATAGAGCTGACATATTTTACTCTGCAGATTTATTTTAGGAATGTGCACCCAAAGTTCCCCGAAGGGGGAAAGATGTCCCAGTACCTGGAGAGTTTGAGGATCGGAGATGTGATTGACTTCAGAGGACCAGGAGGTTTGCTGGAGTACAAGGGGGAAGGTCTGACAGCACATTTACTATCAATATTTGACCTGAATTTAGATGTATGTATTTACACAGTCACACCTTACACCTACATCTCCACCCAACAGGCCAGTTCACTATACAGGCCGAGAAGAAGGCCCCTGCCGAGACCAAGACTGTAAAAACGTTGGGTCTTATAGCTGGTGGAACAGGTACAGTGTCTTTCTCCTCATTTTTAGTCATAATGAAGCCATATGATCACTATGATAATTTGTCCTCCTCCCTGTGCAGGCATTACACCAATGTTGCAGCTGATTCGTGACATCATCAAGAACCCAAGTGACACAACTACATGCAGCCTGCTGTTTGCCAACCAGGTTGGTGTTCCATTCAAGCGATATAATTAAAGGGATCGTTCTGAATTTATAATGACAGAATTTTCATTTTTGGGTGAGCTATCCCTTTAAGAGTATGGTGGAATGTTTTGTTCGTAACCATATTACATAAAAATGTTCAAAGAGATTAAGCTGTGTAGTAAGTATAAACTGAATCAGTTTACCTCTCGTCTGCCTTCCAGACGGAGAAGGACATTCTGCTGAAGGATGAGCTGGAGGAGGTTCAGGCGAGGCATCCGGATCGCATCAAACTCTGGTTCACGGTGGACAGAGCTCCTGAAGGTATAAGAATACGTTATTACATTTTATTTGATGGTTACACCACATGACATTTTAGATTCTTTAAATTTAAACTTAAACGTTCTTTATAATGATAGAAAAGTTTTTCAAACCAACATGAACACAAAGAGTGCAATTTTTAAGCACTTGGGACATATTTTTCCTTTTATTCATCATATATGGTCTTCCTTTGAATTGTACCTATGTTCACTTGTCTGCAGATTGGGAGTACAGTCAGGGCTTCATCAATGCTGAGATGATTCAGGAGCACCTGCCTCCACCCAGTGATGACTCTATGATCCTCATGTGCGGTCCACCTCCCATGATCCAGTTTGCCTGTAATCCCAACCTGGACAAACTGGGCTACCGGCAGAGCCAACGCTTTGTCTATTAGACCGTTCTCGATGTTCAGTGCCCAGACCACTAATTACTCCAAAGATACAGATACTTGAGTTGTGCAATATTGTGTTTAAGCAAATATGGTATAAATTACCCTTTATGGACAGTATATAATACATATTAAATGTTTAAATGCTAGCCTGTCCAGAGGTAATTGGTTCTTCATATTAAAAGCCCTTAATTATGTAACATGATACAACGATGACCTGCTGTGTCCTCAGTCTTTATATTCACCCGTGTGGTTTGATGTGTTCTAAAAGCTCACGATAAGATGCTGATACTACAAAAAAAGCCCCTATCTAATGCACTTGAAAAGGCACCAGTGTGTTAAGACACCTGCTTGCTGAATTTATTGCTGAATATTATATTCATGTGCCTATATGACTTGACACGCATTCATATTTGGTGTATGTGTACATTGTTATGAGATGCATTTGCTGTCACTGGAGTATTTTTGTATGCATGCTGCACTCCATATGTTTATCTGTTATGTTAACTATGCTTTAATTTAAAAAGCAATGCTATTGTTTTATACAAAATGCACTAAAGGCAAGCAACTTAGAAATGCTTATTAAAGTGTTTTCACTGGCATCTTTTTTTTCTTTTTCTTTTATTGTTTTCCCCTCAGCATTACATGTCCAAATCTGAGGATTTTATTTATGTTTTGGTTGTGGGATGCTCACTTTTGCATTGAAAGAGATTATAAAGACGGATGAGGATTGGGGATTATAGGAGATTGGCGAAGGCCAGCTGGTTTAACAAAAATACTTCATCTCCGTTTAAAAAAAAAATCTTTCTAAAGGCTGTCAGCACGTGCCATATAAATGTGACCATAACACAAAGATGCTGCTGCAGTGTAGTAAAACGCTTCAGTATTCTCTGCAGTCCTCAGACTGAAGTTCAACCTTCACTACCTGGTATTTTACAATAAAATAAATCACCTGCTGGAGATTACTGCTGTAAATGTGGAAGCATTCACAAGAACCACCAAATAAATGGGTTAGTGCCCTTAAATAGCGCTGTGGGGGTTTTTACCAAATATCTTGCAGGACCGTCTTTCCCCAGCAGGAGGCGCCGCCGCGGTGTTATTTCAAAGACAACAGAGCCAGTTTGAACTCGCCGTATTGCACACAGCAGCTTTCAACTCTTTTTTTTCTCCATCCTGCTGGTGTTTGGTGGCCGTCCGGAAGAGATCTAATTTCTTTAACAGCAGTTCTGGAAATCAGGTAACCGTTTGCACGATAAAATGTCTCATTATTTCAACGCAAAGGCAAAATTGTGATTCATATAATGTTGTGGACGCATCCAGACACAGTACTTTAGCGGTGCGTAGCGGTTTCTGTGTCTCAATGCTAACCTGCTCTAATAAACCAGCTTGGTTTTTTTTAAAGCGCTTAATTTCGTACTAATTAATCGTTGTTAGTGGCATTTTTGCGAATAATATAGTATAGTTGTTGTTGTAGCATTGTTGCTATGTTATGTATGATGATTTTGTAAGTGTTGATCATGACGTGTGCCGGTGTTTTGGCTGTTCGTCCTCTAAAATTTAAAGCCCCTTGTTAGCCAGCAGGCTAATACCGTTAGTCATTGGTATGAGCTATATGATGACACTTCATACTGAGATATTTGTCAGTTATTACGGGTTTGATTTAAAATCCACTGAGCTGCATATCTAGACGTATTTGGAATCAAATACGACATGCGTTCCAACGTTCGATTCGAATTAGTGGTAACGTTAAGGATTTTGATTCATCACCGTGACTCGAATCTTTTAAATCAGACCACAAAAAAATGGATTCGTTCAGTGTCTTGTTTCCGCATTTAATCGGATGAGAGTATGAGTCAATGACTCGTTTACTCAAACAACACCTAGGCGTTTAATACGTGTTATTGTACTGTATACAAATTAGTTTTTCTACAATTCTTTAGTTATTATTATTATTATTGTTATTATTTTTAATAAAGACAATTATAGCCTAATTAATTAAGATTTTCAACAATGTCTTTATCTCATGAGAAATCTGTCAGTCATTTTCACACATTCACGAACAGTCATTTTCACACACTGTCTCGTTTAGTGACGCTTTTCGAATTTCGTTTTAATAGAGTGCAATGGACTACTACAATCCCATGAAGCATTACAAATGACAATTGAGTTAAAAACTATGGATAAATATAAAACTATTATTAAATGTCTATATAGAAACAATATAGTTTACGTTTATTGTAAAATATGGTTATTTATTCAAATATTTAAGAAGTTTGAATTTAAGACTCAATTACGTAATTTAGGATTCACTAAAGTATTGCTTTTTGCCACTATTTACTTATAACAATTCTCTGATTGGTGGACATTTCTTTGCAGAATTATGGGTAACATAGTTTTTCTCCTGGAATTCCTCTGTTAAACAATTATTTTTTTTTTTAAATCGAATAAAAAATAAGATAACCTATATAATTCATACTGATGGCTTCAACAAAAGCATAAACCAATCGATTAACATCTTCCACAGGTTTGTAAGTTAACATTTTAAAATCAATTCCCCTATGCAAAAAATGAATAGGATATATTTCTTTATTTTGGTTTGGTTTATTTATTTTGATAATGATTCGAAAAAACACAGCCAGTATTTTGAACTGAGATAATGATGCCAAGTGGTTTTTATTTGTTTTTTCCCCCCCTAAGATTGAATGCAATTTCATAGAGAGGCAAACATCAGCAGGCTGGTTTAGACCTGTATGTGTTCAAAGCACCTGCCAGAGGTAAGCAGTCTCTTTTGTTGTTTCGGGTCACTGGTATTGTCATGACTTGACTTTGCCAATGAAGTTTTGTTTTAATTGAATGTATTACTTTTGGCCCACAGTGAACTGAAGTGTAGGCTTCAGAGGTCTGGGTCGAGTCACAGGGCAGTCTACTTATGTCAGGACAAATCAGGTCTGCCAGTCATGCGGACTGCAGGGTCACTGAGGAATGCCACGTCCCAGCCGATGTGGAGCTGATGGAGCTGGGTCCCCTGCTGGAGGAGAATAGCCCCATAGGAGCCAAAGGACTCCAGTCAGAGGCAAGCCTCGCAATTATTAATCTGAATGCATTAGAGAGTCTTTCATTTTCAGTGCCAGCAGAAAGTGTTGCAGGCTCATTTTGAGCTCTGATTGTGTCCACAGGGAGCAAGTGCTCTTGCTGATGATGAAGAGGAGGATGAAGAAGTCGGAGAGGTTCTGACGCTACCACTTCAGGCTCACCGTGCAATGGAGAAGATGGAGGAGTTTGTGCATAAGGTGTGATCATCAAACACAACGCCTTTAAATCTTAAACAGAAATTTAAATGGATAGTTCTCCCCAAAAAATGTAACTTGTCACCATTTACTCACCCTCATGTCATTCACAACCCTGTATTTTGTTGTTGTTGTCTATACAGTAAAAGTCAATGTTGTTTTGGACCCCATTGAGTTCCATTCTATGAGCAGAAACATTCTTCAAAATATCATACAGTCATACAGGTTTGGAAGGGCATGGAAACAAAGCGGTAATGCCGTATCTCTGTTCTGCAGGTCTGGGAGGGCCGTTGGAGGGTCATTCCCTTTCATGTCCTGCCAGAGTGGCTAAAAGACAACGACTACCTCCTGCACGGTCACCGGCCTCCCATGCCCTCGTTCCGTGCTTGCTTTGGGAGCATTTTCAGGATCCACACAGAGACTGGGAATATCTGGACTCATTTGTTGGGTAAGGTTGGGGTTACAGTGTGGAGCTGTCACAGAGAATGGTGGCTATTGTGCACCTCATGCATATATTTAGTGCAATAAGTTGCAGGGGATCAATTACAAGTACAAACGCTGCTCTCATTTTGAGAGCATGCAAGATTATAAATATTCATATGAGTTTGTTCAGTGTTGTTATTGTTAACTTAAACTATTCAAATAAATTTTGTACAATGAAATTAAGCTGGAATTAAATAAAATATAACTGTTAGATGAAAAACTTAGAAATTAGAAATGTGCCTTGGCAACTAACTGAAATGCATAAGTTGAAGTACTAAAAGTAATATAGAAGAAATAATAAAGAAATATATAGGGTCCAATACTGCGCTCGTGCTCCGATACTACACAGCGTGTACAGTAGAGTGCTTGTGACAAAGAAACGCCGACATCACAGCAAACAGACCGTAGAATGGATATATCATAGAAGGATGTCTGTGAAGTAAATGTATTGAATTTATAGACTGTTAAACAAATAAAGACTGTTAAAACAATTAAATAAGCGAAACGTGGAGTGGACTAGCGAGTTTGTCAGGCGCATCCCTTATTCACAGACATCCCTGTTCCCTACTAGCCTGGAAATCCAGACCTAAATCTGAAAGATTAATGGTTCTGACATCGACTAATGAAAAACGGCCAGCTCGAGGGGCGACACCAAGCATTCGTTGGAAAATCTCACTGCGTGCAATAGGCTAGTTGCACGTGGCCGCCATTTTGGATTTCGGATCAGCGAGTGTGCGGTTAGACACTTCCGGTTTCGCTTCACTTCCGGACTTCTGGTGAATATTGTGGAAACTAATTGATACATTTAGATAAATATATTTCATACATTATAGCATATTATAATACAACTTCTTAGGCCTATATATTTATAGAATAGCAAAGTAGGCCTAATCAATATACAAGACTGAACCACATAGATGTGAAATATAAAGGCTATCATGATCATTTTGCCAGCAATGAACCATGGATTTGTTTACTTTATAATACGTTTTATTTTTAACTTAAACAAATACAACTTATAACATTCAAAACTCATCGGCTTAGACTGCATTTGAAGAAAAATAAACACAACAGTATTCATTGTCCCTCACGCATTCCAGCCACGGGTAGTCATTTTCCCATTCAATTCTATAATTTTGTGCTCTTTTCTTTTTCGCCGGCTGCTCGGAGGTAGTCATTTTTACATTTCCCCCTGTTGTCACTTGTCATCGTTGCTACGGTACGTGACTCACAATGACTGAAACAACCAATTAAAAGGGCATTCTCTGATGATGTTCCAAGATATTAAAAACGCTACGCTGATCATAGACAAACAGAGGGAGAAATTAGTATCTACCGCGCCGTCGGGTTTTTTTTTTTTTCTTGTCTTCGTTCATAGTCTGACATATATTTGAAGCTATGTGTCTGTCATGGATTTGCACTGAATTGATTCTCAAAAATACGGAACAAAGTGCGTTCCGTTATCAGTTCAATACGGAACAAGACTTTTATGTGTCAAATACGGGACGATTCCGTATTATACGGGACGGTTGGCAACCCCGTTGACGCTGCGGTACGGGCTGAGTGGATACAGACGATCCGGAGGGATGACTTCAACCCGACCACATTTTTAAATGCATATCATTTTCAGTGTATTTCACCTGTGCGTTTCTATGCTTTCTATTACTGCATTCATTTTGTGCAAGTTTCATTAATAATAATAATAATAATCTGTCTGGTGTTTATAAGCAGCACATACAGTATTGTACTACATGTAAAATATACACAAACTTACCTATATTAAATTGTTTGTGGTACCTACAGTTAAAAAATGTAAATGTAAAATATGTGATGATAATATTGATCGAGCAATTGATGCAAGTAAGTAAAAATGCATGCAGAATTGAGAAAATGGAGAATGGAGATAAATTGTAGCCTATCACAGGGCAAACATGTGAATGTTCACGGTGCATTTTATGCAAACAACTCTAATCGTAGTTGTAACTCTATATTTACAGTGGGCATAATTGTCATTGCGTATGCAGCATGAGTCAAATAGCCTACTATCTTCTGTTCGTGAGCAGTTGTATTTCATTCGTTAATCTCGCATCCGTGCATTTAATTGCCATTGGCTCGTGTGATAGTAATATGGATCTTAGTAGTATTTTAAGTGATAATTGATTCTATAAACAACTATAAAAGATCAATTTCGTCTTTCTCCGGCTCCCTGCACCGGGCGTAATGCGAAACCGGAAGTGTCTAACCGCACACTCGCTGATCCGAAATCCAAAATGGCGGCCACGTGCAACTTGGATAACCATTTCAGTCTAATTTAAATTGAATGACTCCAAAAATATCATGTAACAAGTAAAAAGTGATCTTAAACTTTATTTAAAAACAGTTGTAAAATATATTTCTTCATTGTGATATCAGGAAAGTTGTATTTTGTAAAATGCTGTGTAGCTTGCCTTTTAGTCAATTTAAAGGATCCAGACAACAACAGCAAAAAAACATTGACCCATTGTTTAATTGTTTTTTAATTTTATTTTGTTTTTTCAACAGGGTTAATCTTATTCTTGTGCCTGGGCACGCTTACCATGCTGAGGCCCAATATGTACTTCATGGCCCCCTTGCAGGAGAAAGTGGTGTTCGGGATGTTCTTCTTGGGTGCAGTGCTGTGCCTCAGCTTCTCCTGGCTTTTTCACACAGTGTACTGCCATTCTGAGAAAGTCTCTCGCACTTTCTCCAAGTAGGTTTATTGTCTCATTAACTACACTATTTCGTGGTGGAAATGACTTTAAGTGACTTATCTCTCTGTTTTCTCATGTCTCTCTCTTTCTTAGACTAGACTACTCCGGAATTGCTTTGCTGATCATGGGCTCTTTTGTACCCTGGCTTTACTACTCGTTCTACTGCTCTCCTCAGCCACGTCTCATCTACCTCACAATCGTCTGCGTGTTGGGTATTGCAGCCATCGTAGTTGCACAGTGGGACCGTTTCTCCACTCCCCGCCACAGGCCCACCAGAGCAGGTGGGCAGTGATGTATTTGCCATAACGTTTACATTTTGCCATATTTTAGGCCAATCTATAATGCTAAAAGATTAAATCTGAAGTGAAGAAATATAGTACGAAACAATAGAAGTTAAAGTGTAACTTCACAGAATAAATTTTCAACCTGCTTTGTATTGATACGTCAGTAGTATATATAAATGAACAATGAACCCTTTCTCCATTTTACCTGGACTAAGAAATTGTTTCTTTGTCCACCTGATGATGTAAAACGCTGACTTTTGACAGCTCTAGGGCTTTCGTAAAAAACACAGATTGTACTTCCCCATTTTTTTATCCTCACCCATGGACAGTCGGATCGACAAAAGGTTATTAACAGAACTGTTATTGTAGGAATTAGGTTTATCACTAAAAATTACCTCGTCAACTCTTTAAACATCAATATGGTAAAACTGGAACACCATGGCAACAGATTTCTTACCTGTACAAAATGGTGTTTTGCTTCGGGGAGGTTGGGCGGAACTGATGGAATGGTAGTTTCTTTCAGTTTTTCCTCCTCCGTTTGGCCTAAAACACTGTTGTCATCCAGATAGGTTTTTCATATTTTCTGTTGCGCTGTTCTCTCCATATCTATGGTTTATGGTTCTTTGCAGCCTTTAGCCACTGCCTACAAGGCTCTGGATCCTTCACTGGTAACCGAAAATAACTTGCTCCCAACTAAACACTTACTCATTGAATTCTTGCATCCGGAAACGGCAAACTTTTAATCATAATGGTGTTGAGTTGTATTAAGAAGTATTTCCTCCTAAAGCAAAAGAGGAGGAGGTAGCTGCAGGGTGGAATAATGTCCATGCCAAAAGGTGAATTGCTACTGTACAACAGAAACTAACCCCACACCCTAACAGGCTGTTTTCGCCAACAATTGTAAAGGTCTTTCGTCACGCCCATTACTCCGACCTGCAGATACCCACACTTGAAGCAAATCAGTATTTGACTCCCTTCAAGCCTATCCATAGACTGGGAATGGCTTTTGATGGCAACATGCCCAGTGCATTATGGGTGTTGAAGGTTTCCTACCTATTTGTCAAAAGGGAACACAACAGCCTTTTTCTCCGTTTTCTCTAATCAGGTAGCACCGACAGTTCTCTATTTTAATCTGTAGCGTACCCTCACTTTATCTTGTGCACCGGCACTTCTCACATGTTTCAGGTACTCTGAATGCCCTGCCCCTGGAACGCAATTTCACCAACCAATTGCAGGGTTTTTTTTGTGTTTGGTTTTTTTTTTTTTACTTCGAGCGCTGGACGTATATCAGAGCGAAATGGCTGCTTGAACTAGAAAAAATGTAGGACAGAACTTGATTTTGTCAATCGGGAATTGATTGGATAATTGGATTGCCTTTGTTTGCTAATTTTCATTTGAGTGACATGTTGCTGGAGGAAAGGAATGTCCCACCCTTGCACCAGTGCACGTGTCATTGGACAAGAGACATTGTTGCAAGCGGGAAGGGATATTATGTGGTTGATTAAAACAATAGAAGGATGCATAAAAAATAATAATAATGTGGGTTGCACTTTATTTTACAGTACGTGCACTTACATGTACTTACAGTGTTCTTACCTAAGAAAGTACTTGGTAATATAAGGTAACTACATGGGTTAAGGTTAGATTTAGGGGTTACTATAAGTAGTACATATGATATACATGGGGAACAGGACTGTAAAATAAAGTACTAACATAATGTGTACGGATAAATCATTAAATAAACACTGCAGTTTTACATTAAAACAAATATTTCAAAAAAAGAATTGGTGACTTTTAAACATCAAATCCCATCTTATTGGCTGTGTCACTCTGCAGCAGTTTCTCATTCAACTTGTCTTACCTGGTTATTAGAGTAAATACAAGGTTAATTCACCTTATTATAGTTAACTAAACCCATAAACTGTTTTGTTACTTGAAATAAAATGAATGTTAACTGAAATATTTTATTTTTCATTTTAGCTAGTTGCTTAATCAACATTTCTCATTTACTTGATGTACTAAAATATCTAAAGAAATAAAACCTATATAGAGTCTAGACATATATAAAAAAAGAAATGGGGGAAAAAACACTATACATTTATTTATTTAAAATGAAAATTAATCTAGTATATCAGTGTCACTAAAGTAATACTACAAGAAGACAACAGTACATTTATTCATAGCAAATTGTTTTTGAAAAATGTTTTCCTTAGGAGTTTTCATGGGTCTCGGATTGAGCGGGATTGTTCCCACCATGCACTTCACCATCGAGGAGGGTTTTGTCAAAGCCACTACTGTTGGACAGATGGGCTGGTTCTATTTAATGGGCGCCATGTACATCGCAGGTGCTGGACTGTATGCTGCACGAATTCCAGAGCGCTATTTCCCGGGCAAGTGTGATATTTGGGTAAGTTACACCTCAGTCAGAAATTATTTTGAGTATAGTGATATGCAGATGTTTTACTCGCCTATTTTGCTCTCTTCTTAGTTTCACTCACACCAGATATTCCACGTGCTGGTGGTGGCAGCAGCCTTCGTTCATTTCTACGGGGTGTCCAACCTTCAGGAGTTCCGCTATGGCCTTGAGGGAGGCTGCACTGATGACACTCTCCTCTGAGAGCTCTACAAACACATCGCTTTTCAATTAGGATTTTTAGTGCCCCCATTTATACTCATTCCTTGGTTTGTTTTTATTCACCTTTGAGTTTTTCCTTATCGTTTTGACTTTTATTCATTTTTATTCTGTTACAAAGAATCCATGAAATTTCACTTAATGAAAGGTTTTGTGTGGTTAAATGGTGCCGTAGGCTGAACAAATAATTGAAGGTTGAAGGTTGAAACATGATGAACCTTGTTATCATCAATCTTTAATTTAAACACAATCTCTTGGGTTTTGAATGTGTTTCTTTAGTAGTGGAAAAGCACTTCCATTGAGCTGTAGAGATGCCCCCTCATAATATAATGCATAATATAATGCATAATATAATGCATTTTCTTTTTCTTAATGTAAATGAACAATTCTTCACATCATTTGATGCACATCCAAATTATTGCCCAAACTTTACTGAAGAGCAGAGATGTCTTTGATATCTTTTTATTCAAAATAACTGGAAAACGCACAAAGGGCAAATAAAGGGTTTGAGGGTTTTCGGCTCAATCTACCTGCTTCGAACACATTCATAATTTTATCTTTTACTTCTAGGTCAATTGAAAATGTAAACAGGTCAACTGTTGCACCTTACAGCGCAGATATTGAATATCATTGTTATTAAAGCCTCTGCATGGATACATCTGTGCAGTCTGTAAAGTATAAACTTTCCTGTAAAGTATAAGAATATTCCCGTGCCTTAGGCCACAGGAAATAGGTTTAAAATAGATGGGCCAAAACTACAGTGTAGTAAATTTCATTAGTCTTAAACATAACTAGTTAATTTACTTTGCAAGCAATCCAATCAAATTAATAATAAGGTTACATAAATAAACCAAAAAGTTTGACCTTTATTGTTGAACTTTCTCAGACTGCTGTTTGTAAAAAAGTAGTGTTTGATCCTTTTTAAATAAATAAGCTAACTGTGTGGCTTTACCACAACCATATATTCATGTGTTACGTGTAGAGGTGGTAAATCATTTGCATTTAACTGAAATGTGAAATGTTCAAATAAATATTTATGGGTCATACTTTGAGTTTCTCTTATTTGGTTGATTTATACGGTGGAGATGATCATTCAAGTAAAAATGGAGATTTGTATACATTCAAAATGGAATCTCTGGAGGTTCATATTTATTATACATTTGCAAACAACTGTCTCTCTGAACCAGGATATTATTTGCAAATAATATCTAAATAAAGAATAACTATATGGCCCGGTTTCACAGACAGGGCTTAGATAATGCCAAGATTAGGCTTTATTTCAATCAGACATTTAAGTAGCTTTTATAAACACGGTTTAGGAAAAAAAGAACAATTCTAGTGTGCAGACAAAACAATAGCAATGACATTTTAAGACTGTCAGTGCAAGTTGCTTTCAGTTAAAACAGCTCAAACATGCATTTTAGTCTGGGACTAGGCTTAAGCCTTGTCTGTGAAACCGGGGGAATATATATCAAATATATTATCTGGATCTTAAAAGGATGTTCCCATCATGTTAGACCATAACTGCGTTTGAAAATGGAGTCTCGGCTTAATCTGAGCCGAGCGGAACGGATTCGTGGCTTGTTTTTAGCCGGTCTGCTTTAGCGGTTGCGCATGTATTAGCAGTAGCTGACACTAGTCCGCTAGTATTTTCCAACTACTGTCTATTATTGTGTTTATACTTAAGTTGCCATATTTGTACTCAGCATTTCGAAGACTATATTTGGATAACAAGTCTGACTTATGCAGGGTCGTTTTTCCTTATCGTCTGACTTGGAGGCGAGTATTCCTGTTAGTCTCTTATTGAGCCAGTTACAGCTAATTATAGCAATACCATATTAGATGCATTGATAGACTGACCATAATCAGGTAATATATGGTAAATTCTGATTAATCGTATGTTTTGTTTTTAGTTTGCTTACTAACATGGATGACAGTAAACGGTCCTCCTCTCCCGAGGGATCTGTAGATCCCTCTCTCGTGTCAGACGATGGTAAAAATGTGAAATCAGTGTTGTGCCAGAGATGTTCTTCCAAAGTGCTCTGCCCAGGCATGGCAGTGTTTGCAGAAAAGGAGGTAACTTGTTTTAAAACTAGTGTGTAAAACATTTTAAATACAGGTATGGTTCATAATGTTACATTACGATAATTCATTGTAATTTACACTAAAGTAATTTGCAAAATTATAGTAATGATATGTCTGTTTGCACAACTGACTTGTAGTTTAAAATATATATATTATTATATTATATACAATGATTATGATATTTCAAGACTGATATGTCATATGTTTTCCATGCAACATCCCTTTCCATTTACCAGCTATTTCTCCCTTCAATGAGAAAGAAAACCTCCATTGGTCAGTCAGACGGGACATTGGATGGGGACACATTAACAGCTCACTGGCTGGTTGATGACATGTACACTTTTGAGAACGTGGGTTTCACAAAAGATGTAGGCAAAGTGAAGTACCTTATTTGTGCGGATTGTGAGATTGGACCCATTGGTTGGCATTGCCTGGATGACAAGAAGAGCTTCTATGTGGCATTGGACAGGGTGAACCACGAATAGAGCACTTATTGAAGTCACTGTTTGGAAAAATCTTATTGTATTTGATTATGTAACTCAGATGGCTTTCTTGTTTGGGGAAAAAAAAACTACTATAGGTCTGGTTTTTGCTCTCTTCACAGAGTTCAGAAAAATGTAATTGGTTTTTGTATAGTTTTTTTTTATTATTATTGTGACATGTTCATTCTCACCAAACTGTATGGTAACATCATGTACACCTGTCTAACATCATAGATGAATGGAGACGGTCCTTTTAAACATTCCTTAACACAAGACCTTTCTATTATCTCTCTATGACTTTTCAGAACACATGAAGTCACTTTTGTGTATGAGGAGATTTAGGAGGTCAGTGCTTGTCAAATAACAAAATTCATGGTTGACCATTTAAGAGAATTGCAATATTATACTGAAAAAATAAAATATAACTAAGCTGTTATGAGAGTTACTATTTTTTATGCATCTAATGTATCTGTGTGTGTGTGTGTGTGTGTGTGTGTGTGTGTGTGTATAAATATATATATTTATTTATATATATATATATATATATATATAAGTGTACTATTTTTTATGCATCTAATGTATCTGTGTGTGTGTATAAATGTATGTGCATATATATATTTTAGTGTGTGTGTCACACACACATACAGGGCAAATATGTCTGTTGTAGACGTAAAGAACATTTATGATTTAAACTCGTGATTTAGGGGGAAATAAAGCAGTAAACACCGATATGTTGTGTTTTTAAGACAATTAAGCAAAAGTGTCGTTATTGTCAGGCTACAACTGCCACACCTCGGTCATTCTGCCTCGGTAGAATAACTGCGGTTTCCTGCGATAGGCGGATAAGGGAACCGGGGATCGCTGTCCTGCGTTTCATAGGGGGCGACAGCTTCCGAGTTGACGTGCGGTACGTGTTCATAGAAATTGCTCGCATGGAATACTACGTTGGATGTTGATGGACCCTCTGCACAAAGATATGTAAAGACAAAAGTCAATCGCAACGCCAGTACGGTGAGATACTTTCTGTCTTGGCACAGTATTTCATTTTCCGCTGAAGGATCATGCATTCCGAAATCGGGTCACGAGACGGTGCAAATGCTCACGGATTATGTATTCAAACGGTTTTTGATGTGCGATGTCACCCCATGCCAAAGGTTAATAGTGATTTTAGATGGTAATCGGCTGGGGAGTAACTAAATTCATCGTCCCTGGACAACATCTGTTACTTCCGAGTGGGTAACTTGAAAGAGTCCATTTAAAGAAGTAGTTCCGGTGAAAATGAAGCTTTGGTTTATCAATCCGCGCGAGTCACCAAGTCACTTCTCTAATTCAATGGGAACCTACTTCTGCCTTTTGAAAGCACTTCAGAGGAGACGGTTAAACGCATAAATATACAAAAGTTTTCGAGGGGTTCCTCATATTTGTATACAAAGCTTTGTTTTGATCACAGGTTTCATGAGAGTACCATGTTACTTAACATGTTTACTTAAGCCTTCGCGAGCAGATAAAGCTAAGAAAAAACGCAAACGCGTTTTGAAAATAAAACCTGGATGACTGTTATAGACAGCTAACGTTACGTGTGCTAGATTTGAAATATAATTGCATGTTTTGTTTGCTATAGTTAAATTAATTGAAGTAATGTATATATTTTTGTTAATAATAAATTATGTTGAAAATTGTTGACCATTACTAAACCAAAAGCTTTGTTAGTAGGCCTATCGGATCGTTACGTAAATGGTGCGATAATGAATTATGACCTTTTCCCCCTTCCAATGCAATTTGGAGAATTTAAGCGTACGTTTTACAATTTAAAAAACTTATTTATAAAAAAAATCTGCATTGGTGAGAATGTCGGACAAAGAAAGGAAATCAAGCGTCTCTACTTTTGAAGCGGAAGACGACTAAGCACTGTTACGTCAGCACTCCGTCTGTGTGTACGTTTCCCAAAGTGGATGAGGATGTTAATTGTCGGAGTTCAGGTGTAATCATTCTTTAATATGGCATCTTTTCGAGACTAATTAAAACATTTACTTCAACTTCAAACAGTTTACTGCAGTTTCTACATGTCATCATTTGGATCAAGTTCCCCAGAATGACCCATTCACGACCCAACGAGTTTATTCCACCACCGGAGTGCCCTGTCTTTGAGCCCAGTTGGGAGGAATTTGCCGACCCTTTTGGGTTCATCAACAAAATACGTCCAATTGCAGAAAACACTGGCATCTGCAAGATCCGACCGCCCCCGGTAAGTTTCTTCGACATATAACAGAACTGTCAAATGCAAGCTATCTCTCTGTCGTCTTTTTTACTCGTAGATTGCAGATCCCGAAACACTTTTTCTAAAGACAGGCTTTTTCAACATGGCGGATTGCGGCTCCAGCCATTGCGAACGTTCGTAACGGCGAGTGCGCGTGTACGCGCAGCTACTAGCTATGCGTGAATGCTCGCGTGTGGTTTACTCCTACAGCGACCACAATAACATCACTTGCTTTCCTTTCAAGAGAGTTTTATCATACTATGGCTTATAAGTATCACAACTGTTTTTTGAGCAGATACTTTTAATAAATGGTTGGTTGATGGAAAAATGTTGAGGAACAGAATGTAGTGATTGTTATTGTCTTCCAAAATCAATGTTCGTTAGAATGCATCCACCCAAACAAGAACAATCCTCGATAGTTGAACTTGCAACCTAGGACAAGCATTATATAACTTTATTACATTTTATTTTGAAACATTTTTTTGCGAAAAACCTGTACTGTTGGTGCAACGTTGAATAAAAAAAATGCAACTTCCTCATTTTTTTTTTTTACATTAACGTCAAAGCATTTGCTTTCAAATATAATCTTTTACTTGGTTATCTAATGTTGAAAGGTGGTGTGAAAGTGTTTGTTGGTCATGTTTTTTGTTTATTATGTTTATGTATTAGCTACTATTTTTATTTATTTTTTCTCAGTGCTACGGAAACTGTCTTGTCTAAAAATGGCCACTTTTGCTACCAAATAACTTAATTTAAAAACGCTCGTTTGTTAACACATTACTGTCGTTTATTAAATAGTTTAAGTTTTATCTTGAGACAAAATTGTAAAATAAATAAAATACTGCTGAAGTTGTCGGTGGCGTAATTGTTCTTTGCCGTTGTCCTCCATGTTGTGCGAGTTGTGTATTTGCATTTGGCCATTGAAACTGAAATTTGATGTAAATAGCAACGCAAGCGAGAAGCTGGATTCGGTTTAGATCGCGTTTTAAACGTTTACAGAACAATAAAGTTGTTTATTGTCTTGGCTATGTACATTTATTGTGTTTTGCCTTGTTGTACACAACTGTTAACACCCTAAAACGGCCTCCGTTGAATCTATCCATCCTAGTATGTTACACTGCTAATATCCTTTTATAACTGATGTATTAGCACATATATTTGATAAAATGTTAATAGTTTCAGATTCTTGCCTGTGGACCATTTCACAACTTCAATTATATTTATATATGTTTTTTGCGTATGCAATGCATCATACCATACCTTATGATGTAGCCTACAGCAAAATTGGTTTAAGGTGAAGACGAATCAGGGCCTTTTGAAATGAAAACCATCTTGATGTTGATTTGTGTATTAAACCATAATAAATTTTTTTATCAACCTGGTGTAGATGAAATGCTATACTACTTTCATATTGTATCTATAAGTGTTATTGTTCAGTACAAAGATGGCATTATGAAAAACCCACAAACTGAAACAATGCTCTTCTATTAGACCAGAGTTTTTAACTTGTGTGGCAAATGGTATACATAAAAGCTTAACAAATTTTTTTTTCTTTATGTCAGGGATGGCAGCCACCATTTGCCTGTGATGTGGACAGACTGCATTTCACACCACGCATTCAGAGGCTCAATGAGTTGGAGGTGAGACCTTTTTTTATTTCCTGTTAGATTAAAATTTTGTATTTGCAGATATGTTCATGTGGCCTTATTAAACCGAAACCTGCAACTAGACATGACCTCTTTTTGGTCTGCCACAATTAAAAGCTCAGGGTTTGGTGTCAACTAAAAAGGTCACTAACAGAAAGGAAAGGTCGCTGGTGTAAAATCACAATAAGATCACATATTGTTGCCACCAACTCTTTTGATTGCTCTGTGGTTTGTTAATTTTTTTATTATTTTTTTATTTAATGAATACAATGTTCATAAGAACAGCATTTATTTGATGTAGAAAATCTTTTGTAACATTATAAATGTTTTTATTGTCAGTTTTAATGAATTGAACGTGTCCTTTCTGAATACAAATATTATTTCTTTGAAAATATCATACTGACCCTAAATAATTCTAATATAAATTGTTCTTTTAAATATAAAACTAGTGCAAAAAAAAAGATGCTTTCTCCCTTGCATACTAAATGCTACTGAAAGAACGAGGACTTCATGTTTGATTTTCTGAAACCATTTTTGTTGTATTTTTTTTTTGTTTCATAGGCCCAAACCAGAGTTAAGCTCAATTTCTTGGACCAGATAGCAAAGTTCTGGGAACTGCAGGGATGCACATTGAAAATTCCTCATGTTGAGCGCAAAACCCTGGATTTATATGTTCTTTACAAGGTAGGAGGACTGAGGTTTTGTTATCTCCAGTGCTCATACGCATGGTTTAAAGCATAGTACGTTGGTTAAGTTTTACAGTTTGCACTTTGCAGGTAATATGGGATACTAGAGTTGAAAACGCTGATGTATACTTCCTCTGTGGCATTTTTGAAAAGAAAATATATGTAAACATGTCTTTGGTGACCTCTTTCTCCGTCTAGCTGGTCAAAGAAGAGGGTGGCTTTGATGTGGTCTGTAGAGAGCGGAGATGGACCCAGATTGCACTGAAGATGGGCTTTGCTCCCGGCAAAGCAGTTGGCTCTCACCTCCGCTCTCACTATGAGAGGATTCTCTACCCATACTATTTGTTCCAGACAGGAGCTAATCTTATGGTGAGGTCACTAAAGCGCTTGTATAACTTCCCCTTTCCTCTTTTCAGCCTTATATCATTCGGTTTCCATCCCTTTTCCTGATTAATGTTCTTTGTTATGTTGCACACATGACAGCCATTGTCCATGATAATTTTTTGGCAGGGAACCCAACTATCTGAACAGAAAGGGTGTCCCAGTTTATTAAGCATTGTTGATAAGTGCCCTAGTTTATTTATACACACAACTATGAAGTGCAGCAAACATATACTTGAGGTTGTGTTCCTGTGTATGTTTTTATAGGGTGTCATTTGTAGTTTGTTTTTACTTTTTAAGTAGTGTCTGGCAGGCTGTTCGTCTGTGTTTTGGTGTTCCTGCGTGATGAGTGGTTAACAGTTTTCTCTGATGTGCATGTTTTTCTGTGCTGTACCCTCGGTCCCCTCCCCCCACCCATAAAGTGGTGTGAATTAATTTGATGAGCCCTGAGCTCTAGGCCCACTCGCCTGCTGCTTTTACCCTATGGTTAATACCCTAGGGGTGATCTGTTTTGCCTCTCACTGTTACTGGCTTTAATAATGTCCACCCTGCTGTCATGTGGCTCTCTGGTTAATTAGATAAGAGTGAAGCCACATGTGCACACTTATAGTGGTGTCATAAATAAAGTACATTTGCGTTGTTTCCATTTTTTTTTTTTATTGTGAATATGTGGCCTTGTCACTTGAAGTGGTGCATCGGACATGACGTTGACGTTAAATCTTTTTCTTCAACAGAACTCTCAGAAGCCAACTCTGACTAATGACACCAAAGACAAGGAGTACAAACCCCACGACCTGCCCCAGCGTCAGTCGGTGCAACCAATAGAAACCTGCACTATTGCCCGCAGAGCTAAACGGACAGAGGTAAAGGGCATTCATACCTTGGACCAGTTGTTCAAACTAGATAGTAATGCCCTTAACTCTGACATTTTGCTTCTCTTCATAGGGTCGCTGTTTTAAATCAGAACCGGGCGAGGTGTGTGACAACAAACCCAACCTGAGGCGGCGAATGGGCTCTTGTGTGGCAAAATCAGAACCAGGTACAGATCCATATATTTTATTTCTAGTTTTCTACTCAAAAATCACTTTGCATATTTTGAAGTAGGGCTGTCACTAATGATTATTTTGGTAATTGAGTAATCTGATATTTTGGTTTGGTAATAAAAACAGACCTAAGCAAACAATAGCCTTTGAAATGACTTAAAATACATAAATAATAACAATGAGGCAATAATAGTTTCAAATGAAGTATCAAAATCAAGTAATCATATTATAGTTTTATAGAAAAACAATGTTAAAATGCATAATATACATAATATAGAATGGTTTTAATACATTGGGAAGCCTTAGAAAACGGTCTAATAATGCGGTTCATGGATTCTCGTCGTGGAATGCGCCACTTCTGGTATTTTGCAGGTTACTCGGCACAGGAAAATTGCAGTCGAGGATTTTATTTTAAATCGAGTGCTCGAATTTTATCGAGGAATCGTGACAGCCCTATTTTGAAGTTCATCATGGCTTGGTATTAGCATCCATCTATGCTACCATTCAAAAGTTTGGGGTCAGTGACAGGACATGCTGTTCTTTTTAACTTGGTATTCATTAAAACATCCTGTAAAAACAAAATATTAAGCAGAACAATGTTTTCCACATTGATGATAAGAAATGTTTCTTGACCTCCAATCAGCATATTAGAAGGATTTCTGAAGGATTATGTTAAGACCGCAGTAATGACTGCTGAAAATCACAGGAATTTTAAGTTAGGCTATATTAAATAGTAATAATATTTCATGATATTACATATTTTATCGTATTTTGATCAAATAAATTCAGCCTTGAGCATGAGAGATTTCTTTTAAAAAGTCATACAGACCCCAAACCTTTGAATGGTAGTGTATTTCCAACTTGTAATCTTACTGCAACGTGAAATTCTGAACTTACTTACTTTACATATCTTCTAGTGAAAGAAATTCCAGTGCAGGTGAAAGAAGAACCCATTGAGCAACCAGTTGAAGGGGAAAAATCAAAGGTGAGGAAGGAGGTCAGAGGATCATTCACACAACAGAAACTGTGCACTGCATTCCTTTATGGCAATGTTTGGGGTTTTTTCCCCCACAGGTGGAGCAGTACATATGCTTGGTATGTGGGGGTGGAGGTGATGAAGATAGACTATTGCTTTGTGATGGGTGTGACGACAGCTATCACACCTTCTGTCTGATCCCACCCCTCCACGATGTCCCTAAAGGTGACTGGAGGTGCCCCAAGTGCCTGGCTCAGGTGAGCCACTCCCGTACATCTGCAAAATGATGCCATCATGACCATTTTCTTTGTCTTTATCACATAATTGTTTTGTGACCTAATATGATATTGATGAAACATTTGATAACATAAATGCAGTCATATTCTTAGAACCTATATTCATAACTAAATTACAGCTGCGCTTTCTGCACCCATTGCCTGCTGTTTGTTAGTACATGTGATTTTTTTGCTTAATTGTACGGAATTGTTTAATAGTCGATTGCATTTAGGCTATGCAGTTATAATGCTTGTAATCATTGGCTTCTCTGTTCTCACTATAGGAGTGTGGTAAGCCACAGGTGGCGTTTGGCTTTGAGCAGGCCTCCAGAGACTACACCCTCCGCACCTTTGGTGATATGGCTGACTCTTTCAAGTCTGACTACTTTAACATGCCTGTTCACGTATGTCTGTTAAATGACACTTGAGAAACAAATATGATTGCATACCATGTGCTATTGGAATATGAAGTGATTGCCCTTATCGTTTGACAGATGGTTCCCACAGAGCTGGTGGAGAAGGAGTTTTGGCGGCTGGTTAGCACCATAGAGGAGGATGTCACTGTTGAGTATGGGGCTGATATTGCTTCAAAGGATTTCGGAAGTGGCTTTCCTGTTAAGAACGGCACATTTAAGCTCTCGCCAGAGGAGGAGGTACAAAAATAACCTGAAATGCCAAGTTCTTGCAGTCTGTATGCTGAAAGTACAGATCAAAATCTTCAGATCACAAATGCATGTTTCATTAAATCATCTTTTTGTTCAGGATTATCTGAGCAGTGGCTGGAACCTCAACAACATGCCAGTGTTGGATGCATCTGTGCTGACTCATGTCACAGCGGACATCTGTGGGATGAAGCTCCCATGGCTTTATGTGGGCATGTGCTTCTCCTCCTTCTGCTGGCACATTGAGGACCACTGGAGCTATTCCATCAACTATCTGCACTGGTAATCCACTCGCACTTTTCACATTGAAAGAAACCCATTTTACATGGTAGATTAAGCACACATGCTCTTCAGCAAGTTGCTGTGCCACCTTGTACGTGCTTTTTTATGCTTTATATTAACACCTACTAGTATAAAACAAACCATGCTCTTTTGTTGTTTTGATCTGCAGGGGAGAGCCAAAGACGTGGTATGGCGCTCCTGGCTATGCCGCAGAGCAGTTGGAGAATGTGATGAAGAGCCTGGCCCCTGAGCTCTTTGAGTCTCAGCCAGACCTGCTCCACCAGCTGGTCACCATCATGAACCCAAATGTGCTCATGGATCATGGAGTACCAGTGAGTGGCCGCATATACAATCATAGATGGAGAGTTCTGGACTAAACCGAGACCGTTAATAACATACGATTTTGTCCTCTGTAGATTTACCGTACAAACCAGTGTGCCGGCGAGTTTGTCATTACCTTCCCGAGGGCCTATCACAGTGGATTCAACCAGGGCTTCAACTTTGCAGAAGCAGTCAACTTCTGCACGGCAGACTGGGTAAAAGGCGCTTAACGTTGGCATAAAATAAAAATGAACCCTATCTATTTTGTAAATGCATGTTAATGATCTAATGGCACGCAGAACATCGTACGTTTACACAACAACGATGTACTAAAAACGGACACATTTGTCCTTTGCGTTTTTCGCGTACAGACAACAACATTGTCAAAACGTTCCCCGTTCACACGGATCTGTGAAAATGACTAAAAACAATGTATTCTGCTGCCAGGCCAGTAATTGGCGATGTCACTTTGTAAAGAAAAACTACGCACCTATAGACTGAACACGTAATACACATGCATATTCACAAATTCACCTTTTTGTAGTTTACATGGAGACAATAACAGTATCGGTTTTTTTTTTTACTTTCACTTTGAAACCTGTTTCAAAAGTTTGCGTTTTCAGCCCACCAAAAAGTTGTTGTGTAAATGAACGTCTAAAATGCATAAAGTTTTTAGTTGAAAACAGTGTTGTGTAAACGGCCCCTTAAACTCAACACCTTTCTTCGAATGCTGCTACTTCAGATACATTATGATTTTAATGTTGGATAAGCATAATTCCATACAAGTGATCTAAAATACGGTCTTGTGTTTCAGATGCATCTTGGTCGAAAGTGTGTTGAGCACTATCGATCTCTCAACAGATACTGTGTATTCTCCCACGATGAAATGACCTGTAACATTGCCGCCAAGGCAGACAGTCTAGAGTTGGAACTGGCCACTGCTGTCCAGAAGGACATGTGCGCTATGATTCTGGAAGAGAAGATGCTCCGTGAGAAAGCCTATAAGCGGGTGGGTGGCTATTTTAAAGGCAGTGAGCCCATTTAAACTGCTTTAACTTGCACTTCATGACCCAATTGAGAGTGTGTGTGTGCGCGTGCTTGCATAAATTCATTCAGAAAAATAAGACAATATAAGGCTGTTTCCAATAAAAATGAACTCTGTATCAACAAAATCCATATTTCCACTACAGAGAAAACACATTATTTAGCATGTATTTACACAGACACAGAGATGGCATTAATGCATTTACACTGAAAAATAATAAATAGTGTTATGAGACTAATGTTTTATTTTTTATATATATATTTTTTTATATACAAATATGAAATATTGTAAAAATGCAATGATACTTACAAATATTAAACTGAACCGGTAGTAGGTGGTGGCAGGTAACTGTCCTAATGAGTGAGTCATTGAGTCATTGAGTCATTCAGCTGATTTGTTCAAAAGGCTGATTTATTTAAGAATGAAGCAAGTGATTCTCTTTATGCTGAGATAATAGTACAACTAATGCTGTAAACTATACAGGGAGTCAGAAGGGTCTAAATTACTATAATACTGAATATAAAAAAAAAAAAAAAAATAAAAAACTTCTATAATGATGAAGTTATAACACTTCGTAATTATGTTTCGACTCCAATTCATGTTTATTTCATGCTGTGACTAGTAGTAAATAGGAAGAGGTGATCTGTTCACATGCCCTTCGCTTTTTCATATCAAAAGTAACAAAGCACAAAGTTTTTGTTTTTTTGGGATGGAAGGCGCACTACAAAGCTTTTTTTCATTCATCAACCGAAAACAGCATAGACCGAAAGAACGATTCTTTGGATTTAAGAATCGATATTGGTTCATAAAAATGAGAATCGATTAAAATCAACAAATTTATTTACTGTGTGTGTGCGTGTGTAAACATTTGAAGTGGATCAAAAAAAGTTGTCATAAGACAAGAGCAGGTATTGTTCAAAATTCATGTATAAATTTGAAAGATTTTGATCCACTTGTTTCATTGATCCAAATGTTGACTACTGTATATGTGTGTGTGTGATTATATTTTTTGATCCACTTCAAAAGCTACAGGTTTACATTTTATTTATATATATATATATATATATATATATATATATATATATAATTTAAACCTGTAGCTCTGCCTTTGCTCTTTGTTTGCATTCATGGTTGGTCTATCTATTACTAATTGATCCCATTGTGTATTTGCTTTTCTGTAGGGCGTGTGGCACTCCCAGCAGGTTGACTATGATGTACTACCAGACGAGGAAAGGCAGTGTGCTAAGTGCCGGACCACCTGTTACCTGTCTGCCATCACCTGTCCCTGTAGCCCCGACCAGCTGGTCTGTCTCCACCATATCCAGGACCTCTGCCCTTGTCCTGCTAGAAGCTACACTCTTAAGTATGTGTTTGCAAAAGCATAGGACATTAAAACATGTCATGGGTTTAAAACTCAGAACGATGATTCATATGCAAAAAATTCTTGCTTTAATTCTACATATTAACCTTTTTGTCTTTTACTTGCTCAGCTATAAATACACACTTGCAGAGCTGAAGCCGTTGTTCCAGGTTTTGACGGCTCGCGCAGAGTCCTATGAAGACTGGGCATCTAAAGTTAACAAGATTTTGAAAGCAGATCAAGACAATAAAAGTGGTAAGTTATTTTTTCCAATGTGTTTCTTTAAACCTTAGAAACCCAAGCATTTATTATTCATAATGTTTTTTTTGTTAATGTTTTCTCACCCTTTAACAAACTTTAGGAAGCAATTAGCTTTAAATAAATTTGCATCAAATTCACCACACAATTTAGTGCACGAGTGTATTTGAAAAACAGTTGATAAATTTCACTATTTGAACATTTACATAACCACATAACTTAATAATATTTTAAATGCTTTGATATGAATATTTATGTATTAATTTTAACCATTAATTACACTTAAATGTGTATATATAATTTTGTAATATCATTATAATATATAACTTTTTTTATTTAATCATTTATTGAATAGGCTCCATTGTGTGAGAACATTAGAAAAAGTTTGACCCCTGAAGCCAAGCGTTTCTTTTTTGTTACATTGAGAGAAATTGTCTCATTTATGTACGTTCAGAATTTCAGAGCATTTTCCATCTCTAAACATGTATGAATAAAATAAAAAATATATATCTCAAATTGTTTGTAAATGTATACATTTATTCCAAAAGTGTTTGCTGGCTTGGTGACTTAAGTGAGCTGTGGCAGTTATTTTTGCTAATTTTTCTCCACCAAAACTGTTGTTGTGATACATTTCAAGCATGTCAGCTACTGTCATTGTGTTTGTTTAGTGACAGTTAGGTATTCTCTAATTGCCTCGTATAAACTTTGCAATTCTGCTATGCTGGGATTCTGGGGATTTAAATGCTCTTGTTTTTTTTAGTGTCTAAAATAATTTATTTTTTTATTTTTTATTATTAGATTTGGAGGAGCTTCGTTCCTTGATAGTAGAAGCAGAGAAGAAGATGTACCCCGAGACTGACCTGCTATGTCACCTGCGTCAAGTCATCCAGAATGCAGATAGGTGTACCTCAATGGCCCAACAACTCCTCAATGGCAAGAGACAGACAAGGTATGTTTATTGCTTCCTCTGATATGTAAAACTATTTGAAGTTCTTGCATTTTAAGTAGTTTTAAACTGATGCAGTTCTGTATCAAATGTGTATATTTTTGTTAATAGGTATCGCTCCGGTGGGGGAAAGTCTCAAAACCAGCTCACTGTGGAGGAACTGAAGACGTTTGTCAATCAGTTGTATGACCTGCCTTGTACCATCCGACAGGCCCCTTTCTTAAAGGTAACCAACCACACAACATCCTAAGTGTAATTTTCCTTGTTCCCAGATGTGCTGATCTTACATTTTTCCCTCAAACCTCTATCTCAGGCTCTTTTGAACCGTGTTGAACAGTTCCAGCAGCAGAGCTTGGATCTCCTTGCAGAGGACATGGCTGGTTCCTCTGCCCTCCAAGGCCTCCTAGATGAAGGTGCAGGCTTGGATGTGGAGTTGCCTCAGCTGGCGGCGTTGAGGCAGAGGCTGGAGCAAGCACGCTGGGTGGAGGCTGTTCAAGAAGCCAGCGATCAGCCGGCCGACCTCAGTCTAGACTGCATGAGGAGGCTCATAGATCAAGGAGTAGGCCTGGCACCGCACTCCTGTGTGGAAAGAACCATGGCCCGTCTGCAGGAGCTGCTCACTGTCTGTGAACACTGGGAAGAGAAGGCCCATAACATGCTCACTGCTAGGTGAACTTAGTTTGCATTTAAGTGAAATGTTACATTAATTTAAAGGGATAGTTCACCCAAAATTGTTTATTAATTTAACTGTCATTATTTAATCACCCTCATGTCATTCCAAATACGTGAGACTTTGAGAGATTTCTGTCCCTCCATTGAAAGGCCATTGCATCAAAACGTCGATGTTTTAAAAAGTTCATAAAGAGATTGTAAAAGAAAACCATATGAATGCAGTGGTTTAATCCAAGTCTTCTGAAGAGAGATGATTGCTTTAGGCTATATGAAGAAAATATTTACTTTAGGCTTTTATTCTTTATATATGAATAAAGGCCTAAATTAAATCTGTTCATCATATAAAGTGATTTGCTATCAAAAATTTGGTAGAATGGACTTTTAGCGAAGGACTGAAATCTTTCAGGTTTTAAAAAATACATTCCTTTTGTGTTTTGAATATAAATGAAAGTCTTATGGGTTTGGAACCAAGACAACACGAGGGTGAGTAAATGATGATAGAATTTTTTTGATCAACTTCCCTTTTAGCTTTTCACCACTTTTATCAGCTAGATCTGAGAAGCGAAAGCAACTCCTGGTGGTTTAAGTTTGGCATTGTGCATGACCAAATTCATTGTGCAACAAAATAATTTGCAAGTTGTTGTCAATTTTGCTTGCAAATTTTGTTTGCCTATTCCTTTCAATGGCTTATGGCTAATATAAGTCCTGCACTCCCAACATGCATGTTGTAAAAAAAAAAAAAACATCTGGTTGAGGTAGTTCTGATTGGGAATAAAAATGTGCAGGGTAGACATTTTGACTTAAAGCTGTTTACTGACTGATAAACTTGGATCAATCTATTGTGACATTGTCTAATGTGACACCTACATTGTCCAGACACAACAGTTTGGAGATTTTGTTTGAATGTTTTTGAATCAAAATACAGTAAAAACATGCAGTTTAAAATATTTTAATACATTTTAAAATCTTATTCATTCCTGTAATGGGAAAGCTGAATTTCCAGCAGTTACTCCAGTCTTGAGTGTCACTTGATCCATCAGAAATCATTCTCTAATATGCTAATTTGCTATTTGCTTATTAAGCAGCTGTTTTCCACATTGATAACAATATTTTTGTGAAATAGAAAGTTCAAAAGAACAGCATTCATTTGAATTGTAAATCTTTTGTTACAAATGTAAAAACCTTTACTGTCCAATTAACAGTCAATACTATCAATTGAATACGTTGTTGCTGAATGAAACCTTTTGATCCTGTAAAATAATGTAGACTCACTTGTTTTTTGCTCTTTTTCAGGCCTCGTCATAGTATTGAGACTCTTGAGGCAGCTATACGGGAAGTGGACAGCATCCCAGCATACCTTCCCAGCTGTCTTCAGCTCAAAGACTGTGTAAGCAGGGCCAGAGAGTGGATAATGGAAGCAGATTCTCTTCAGGTGTGTTTCACATGCTTCTGTACTGCTCTATTATTTGTAACCCAACGATTGGATACATAGAAACTTGTGTAAGTAGTGCTCCATCCATTTAAACATTTATTGTTACAGGCTGGAGGCCGTATTCCTGGTCTTGCTACCCTATCTGAACTAGTGTCGAGAGCCAGAGGTATTCCGGTTATGTTGGAACCACTCACTCGACTGGAAAGCTTAGTATCTGAGGTACAGACCTGGAAGGAGAGTGCAGCTAAAACGTTCCTGTTGAGGAACTCATCCTATTCTCTTCTTGAGGTAGATTACTTATTTGCAACCTTACTTATTTTGGATATGAATAACTATATGATTTAAGTCAAATAAGTGGTTTTGTTATTAATTTGTATGTTTGTGTCTTTAAGGTTTTGTGTCCTAGGTGTGAGACTGGAATGCAGAAGTCAAAATCTAAAAAAGCCAAGGATGTCTCATTACCCTGCAAGAAAGTTGAAGTAAAACTGGACTCCCTTTTTGATGTGGAAAAAGCGCTTTCTACGAGCAAAGATACAGCTTCAGCAGTAGGTCACCTTTTGGTTTTAGGCTGAATGCAAAACAAGTAGGTTTTAGTTAGTCTTGCTGACCCTGATATATTGCACTCCAAAATAAAATTAAAATTCAGGATTTCTGCATGTCCTTAAAAGACTTCTTTAATTTAGCTGCACATTCAAAGTGAAAACGCAGCACTTTTGCACATGTGGCACGTGATTTTAGAGTATTTTTCATTTTTAATGACCTGTTAATTTACTTAATGGTTTTTATATTGTAAGATGCTGTAGATGGTTGCATATTTTATCTCCCTCATCTGTTTGAAAGAGCAGCTGGAAGCAGTAAAGCATATACATTTCAAAATAAGAGTCCCGGTGTATTTAGATTTGACTAGTATCGGCACAATCTTTTTATTGCCTTTCTTTAAACACATTATTATCATATCAGCAAAATCCAATATTGATCAACCTCTAATTTGTATGTATTGGTATATTAGTACGTAAACCAATTTGTATTTGGTTTTGTAGTTGAATGTGTGCTCCAGCCTGTTTAATTCATTTTTTTTTAAATCTGAGATTGTATGGGTTTGTTCTGTATGGGCATGTGGTCTTAATTTTGATTCTAAAAAAAAAAAACTGCAGAAACATAGAAAGAGCCATCCTTATTGTTGAGTCCTGACTGTTCACATGTGTGATGATGGACATTTGGGTATCTGCTCAGACTTGCATATTCTTCTCCAAACAGATGGCCACTCTCAGTGACGTACATCAGAAAGAGTTGGATAGCATGTCTATGTTGAGGATCTCAAATGAGTCAAAGTGTCAGTCTTCGCCCAGCTGTTTGGCCCCCACAGTGTGCTTGTGTCACACCGTCCCCGCAGGCCCCATGCTCCAGTGTGAACTTTGTCGAGACGCCTACCACAGCGGCTGTGTGCCGGGGTTTAAGGACATCCAGACAGGCCTACCGTGGTTATGCCCGCTCTGCAAGCGCTCTGAGAAGCCCCCTCTGGATAAGGTGCTTCCACTGCTCGCTTCCTTACAGCGGATTCGGATTCGGCTTCCGGAGGGCGATGCCCTGCGATATGTGATTGAGAGAACGGTGCGCTGGCAGCACAAAGTGCAGCAGGTTTCTCTTCCTACACAGCATCTGAATGGCAAAGTGAGCATAATATGTTTGAATATAATTAGTTTGTAACATAAAAGCATATTTTCAGTTGACTTTATATTTGATTAATTCTATTTATATGATGCAGGCAAGACATATTTCTGGGATTGCATCATCTCAGGCAATGGAAGGGAGCAACAGTTCTTTCTACATGTTGCAGCCCTGCATTCCTCTCAATGGTGAGTCAACCACACCTGAAGTTTTTTAATGCACAGTTACAGAGTGGTTGTAAATGTCTTGATGTAAACATTTGGGATTCTGTCATGCGTTGCAGAACTCAGTGCTGAGTTGGAGGAGCTGTTGGTAGAAGGTCTTCTCCTGCAGGTGACGTTACCGGAGCTTCAACAGCTTTATAGCAGCCTGCTTAACAGGTTTTCACCATCCCAGCACTCCATGCAGAGCAGCGAACATGATCACCAGTATCACATTGCTCAAGACAGAAGTCCACCTCACAGGAGCCCCCCGCACAGCAAAGCACAGGTGGGAGAACTCTCAACTTGCTTACTAATCCTTCAATAGCATTGTAAATTCCTATGATGTAAACCCAACCCCTTTGACTTTAAGTATTTACTTGAAGTTAATATTTCAATGAACAACACATTTACATGCTTATGGTTCTCTGATGTTGGTTAATGGTCATATGACATGCAGGTAAACGAAAGTTGTCACAACTGACTTTGTATGCCCCAATTTGGACTTTTTGCCATAATTATGACCTTTAGCAGATATCAAGCCATAATTAAGATAAACATTTGAAATTGACATGGTTACAAAAGTTGAAGTTTTGTCATAATAGTCTGTCATAACTGACTTATGTTAAACTTATTTCAGAACTATTTAATTACTTATATTTTTTTATCATTTATTTAATTAGCTTTTCATCGGCAATGGGTTCAGTGTGAATAGTCCAAAAATGCAAATTAAATGATAAATAAACTTGAATGTCCTTCAGTACTGAAAAGTATTTCTAAAAAGTTTAATGTAATTCCAAAATGCTTTTATTAACATTTGTCCTATGTTTATATGCTTAGTGTTTTGCTGTTAGCAAATCAGTCACTTACGAGGTTACTTCCATAATTGTTGGAATTCTGTATTGCGAGAAAGCTCACTAGGTTTCAGAACTGATCTTTTGACTGATTTTGATTTGAATTGTTTCCATCTAGGATGTGGTTCCAGAGATCAAGAAGGAATCCGAGAAGGTTGAGAAGAACAGCAAACGGCGTCTAGAGAAGGAGAACGTGGAAGGTCAGCACAGAGACAAGATAAAAAAGCCCAAGAAAAAGAAGCCCAAAATGAACAAAGAAAGGAGAAGAGAGGAGAAACGAACCACCTCCCCTGCCAACTCCCTTTCTGACCCATCGTATTCAGACGACTCTGAGGAGGATTGGTCTGTGTGCTCGGCAAAGCGATGCCAACAGCCAGAAGGAAACGAGGTTAGCTCTAGCATAGTTTGAAGTGCTTGGTTTTGTTTTTTAATCCAGTGCATCATTCTTGCCAATATATTTGGGTTCTATTTTTGTGTGACTCTTGCCTGGATAAAAATTGAATGCTTTTTTGGGTCTTCCTCATAGGTAAACTGGGTCCAGTGTGATGGCAGCTGTAACCAGTGGTTCCACCAGATTTGTGTGGGAGTGTCTGCTGAGCAGGCTGAGAATGAGGACTACATCTGCGTCAGCTGCGCTATAAACGATTTGACAGAATGAGGACCAAAATCATGTTTTTTCAAAGGATAGTCAAAAGGCTCCCCGTTTTGCACATAAGTTACAGCACCAAGAATGCACCAGAGATCATCCTCTTATTGATTCCCGCTTCCCCTCTGCTCCCTTGGTGCTACTGCCTTCTTGATAGGACTGTTAACAAAAATCTATATGATTATCCGCTTTTTGTTTTGTATTTTTGAAGATTTCCTTCTATAACATTTTTTTTTTTTTCTTCTCTAGAGAACGTGATGCATAGATGTACCTCAGGGGTTTCCATCCCATAAATGCAAAACGATGGGGAACTTCAGCTTCCCCAAATGTATTTGTTCATATTTATTGTTTGGTTTTTTTTTCTTGCCCCAGTCACCTTTAGAGAATTTCTAACATGAAATTATCAATCTGGGCTATTTACACCAAATAATATTAATTGGACTAAACAAAATGGTCTAAAATTATTTTTGGAACCCACTGTTTTGGTACACGTGTCTAATAATATAAAATATTATTTATTTATCCCAGCAATAAGTTGGCTGGTTACCCTGATTTTCAGTAGCTTGAGATCTGCTCTGATCTGTTGCTTGATGCATTAGAAGTGTTGTACAGAATCCTAATGTAGGTTGTCAGACAAAAGAGATGTAGCAGGCTGAAGAAAAAACTGTGTGAAATATACTTTGTGATGTATAATGTGGCTTTCTTTAAAACTCAAAACAGATCTTTCCGATGTTAATTCAGTTGTGGAATAAAATGGTTTGTTCTCACCTATAAATACTTACCTACTTCTGTTATCATGAACCTTTCTTGTCTTTATTTGTGTGCAACTTCTGTGTGGAATAGCACAAATCAAACGCGTTAATGCTTCGTACTGAGCATCAGGTGGCGACAAAGTAAAAAAAAAAAAAAGTCGGTTCAGTGTAGTTGTTCAACCTCCATTCCTGTGGATGGAGCCATTATGGTCATGATAGCGCCAATGATTCGCGAATGGCAACGTTTCGTCGTTTAATAGTCCCTCCCTAAACGTGCATTGGCGCGCTGTGCATCCTTCCGTCGGGTCCCCGGTCATCTCTCCGTGAGCCTCAGCAAAACTGGCAAAAATATGGCGGGTATGAGCGCCTCGGGTCCCGGCCCGGTTTCGACTCTCGACCAGGTGGATAAAGGACTGAAGGAGACTCTTATAGACGCGCTGAACGCCATTCTGTCGCCGGTGCAAGAAGTGCGTGCTGCGGCTGAGGAGCGTATTAAAGTGTTGGAAGTGACGGAGGGTAAGAACTGACGGGAGATGCTGCCACAACATGCATGACACCATGTGAAGTGTATATTTTCACTCACTGGCATTCCTGAACACACGCCTTTTCATTTTAAACGAACGTTTGCTAATTTTATGATGTTACTTGAACGTGTTCATCCATGTACGCGCGCAGAATTTGCTAACATGTTGGATTGAATTGAAGAGGCAAAAGCATGTGCAGCCAACATGTTCCCGCATTTATAGGTAACTTGATGCTTGTAGAGACATGTGAAAAGATTACATGTGTGGGGTTCGGTTCTGTCCGTCTATATTTAGTCAGTTTCACTTTTAAACTCACATGACGGTAATTTCGTTTGGTAAATACGCGTTATGTTTGTGAGAATATCTGTTAAGATTCTAAGTTCACTTCTAAGAAATCAACATTCTGTTATGTACTCAATCTCATGTTGTTTCAAACCTGTTTGACTTATATATGTGGGTGTTAGAGACTGACATCCTTCGTAACCATTAACTTTAATTGCATACTTTTTTCATACAATGAAAGTGAATGGTGATTGATGTTTATGTTCCGCGGGAGAATAAAAATCTCCTCAGAACTGTAAATGAATTTTTGGGTGAACTAGTTAGCCGTTTAAGTTTCCTAATGCTAAGTTTTTTATTATTATTTTTACATAGGCCTACTACTTTCTTATTTCATAGTCTTATTTATTTCCTCCTATGAATTAAATACATCACTTCCTCATCCTATGGTCACTTGAGGTTTGGTTTCTTCTAGTGTTTCAATTAACTTAGCTCTGAATAACCACTATCATCAAGGTTACATCACCCTTTTTTTTCTTCAACATTTTTTTTTTTTGGGCTGTTTTACTGTCTTTTGGGGGGCTGGGTGTGAGTCAGTAGCATAAGCAGTGATCAAAATGTATGAGTTTAAGAAGTAATGCTTGAAAACCTGGTATGAATTGACCACTAATCTGAATAGGATGTGACATGGTATGGTGGTTATGACCCATTCACTCATTTTGAGTCAGAGACAAACCAGGGCTCAAAAATGCCAGATAATTTTTTATAAACAAAAGTTCGATTATTCCATTATATTCTATTTTAGTATATTAAAATACAGTGGAAAATATTGTATATTATTATTTTATTATAATTACTCCAGTCTTCAGTGTCACATGACCCTACAGAAATCATTCTAATATGCTGATTTGGTGCTCACTCAAGAAACATTTCTTATCAATTTTGAAAACAGTTGTGCAGCTTAATATTTTTGTGGAAACCGTGATGCTTTTGTGGGATTCTTCGATAATTCGAAAGTTCTAAAGAACAGCATTTATTTGAAATAGAAATCTTTTGTAACATAAGTTTTTTCATGTCACTTTTGATCAATCTGATGAATCCTTGCTGAATACAAGTATTTGTGTCTTGAAAAAAAATTGTCTTTTGAACGGCAAGGTTTTTTTTTTTTTCTCTAGAAAGAACAAATATCTTCCCACATACAGTTTGCCCTTGAAAATCAGTCACTGGCTGTGGCCTCTCTCAGGCTACTGCTGTGTGTTGTGTGTCAGCAGTAACATTGTCTCTTGGCCACCAGCCTCTCATTGAGTTAAATCCATGGATGATAAAAGATATGGCAGTGCTGTGTTGCTGTGAATGAAGCGTACATTAGACATGTGTCTTTGATTGTACTTATTTTGCTTCTAATGCATTTTTGGGCCCAACTTGCTAACTTATTGTTGGTTCTTTGTACTTGTGAACTACACTTATATTAATTTGCTTCTGGTTGTTTTTGGCTCCCTGTGGAAATGACACAATATTTTTGCACCTGTTTTGTAGAGTTTGGAGTTCACCTTGCAGAGCTCACTGTCGACCCACATGGAGCACTTGCTATACGCCAAGTAAGACTTCGTTGACATCTAGATATTTTCAGCATAAATCAACAGAAAAACAAGTATTTGATTGTTATGGTTACATTTGCTTAATTTCTTTTCTATGTATCTGTTGTAGTTGGCCTCTGTCATTCTGAAGCAGTATGTTGAGACCCATTGGTGCGCCCAGTCAGAGAAATATAGACCCCCAGAGACGACTGAATGGGTTAGAGACGCGCATTTATGTCTGGATGTTTTAGAGTATTGGAGATGTGGCATTATGTTAATTTGCTTCCCATTTCTGTTCAGGCCAAAGCTGCAATCCGTGAGCTGCTTCCAGGTGGTTTGCGGGAGGCCATCAGCAAGGTGCGCTCCAGCGTGGCCTACGCCGTGTCGGCTATTGCACACTGGGACTGGCCTGAAGCTTGGCCCGGGCTCTTCAAGCTCCTCATGGACATGCTGGCCAGTGGGGATGTTAACGCTGTACACGGCGCCATGAGGGTCCTCACTGGTAATGACTCCAAGCATCTATGATTCTTTCTTACAGTCACAACAAGTGACAATGTTTTTGCGCTGTTATTAAGCAACATATCATTGTGTTTCATAGAATTTACACGAGAGGTGACGGATGTGCAGATGCCTGATGTTGCACCTGTCATTTTGCCTCAAATGTACAAGATTTTTACCATGGCAGAGGTATTATACTCAGCTTTAAAACACGGTACAGTCCATGCTTTTGTGACAATCATGTGTAAACACTTGTGTTCTGTACTTATTGTTGCAGGTTTACAGTATTCGCACACGATCCAGATCAGTTGAGATCTTTACCACGTGCGCCAATCTCATCTGCGCGATTGATGAAGTAGCAAAGGTGAGCTCATAGATAAACGGGTATCACTTTACAATAAGGTTCAGTTTAATAACTTGGGTAATGCGGTTGCTACCAATCCAGTAAGTTAAAACAATACTTTTATAGCATTTCTTAATCTTGGTTAATGTTAACTTCTACATATCACTACCATTCAAAAGTTTGGGATCAGTAAGATTTTTTTAATTATTCTAATTTTTTTCCTAACTAATTCCTTTTTTCTGCAAGAATTCATTAAATTTATTTAAAGTGACAGTAATGACATTTATGATGTAACGATACAAATTATAATAATAAAAAAATGCCTAAAGTTCTTCTGAACTTTATTCATCAATGAATCCTGAAAAAATGTTAAGAAGCACAATGGTTTTCAACCATGATAATAAGAAAGGTTTCTTGAGCACCAAATCTGTATTTTAGAATGATTTCTGAAGGATCATGTGACACTGAAGACTGGAGTTATGATACTGAAAATTCAGCTTTGCCATCACAGGAATGAATTAAATTTTAAAGTATATTAAAATACAAGATGTTCAGCTGATTAAGATTTGTTAAAGTATTAACGTTAAACATATTAAATAGTTAACTGAAATTTTGAAACAGTTGTTTTTGATTCTAGGGTGCTGCCAATACTCTGATCTTCCCGGTGGTGCAGCAGTTCACAGAGGCCTTCATACAGGCTCTGCAGATCCCAGACGGACCCACTTCAGATAGTGGCCTGAAAATGGAAGTGCTCAAGGTGACTAGCTGTTCCATCATGCAGAAAAATACTTTTTTCCCCTCATGATGTAATTGTAATTATGTATTGTTATGTCTTCATAGGCAGTGACGGCTCTCGTGAAGAACTTCCCCAAACCTATGGTGTCCTCCATGCAACAGATTCTACCTATTGTGTGGAACACGTTGACAGAGAGCGCCTCCTTATATCCAGTCATTGACAGCTTTTACCACTTGTTTAACTTATTGCCATTAATATCTTAGACACATCCAATGTTTTTATTGGTACCACAGTCATTTCTATAACAGATTCAAGTACTTTTCTTAACCAGTCATGTACTTATGTGAGAACTGAGGTCAACTACACAGAAGAAGTGGATGATCCAGTTGACTCTGATGGTATGTGGCACTAGATTTTTGTAATTGATCGTCATTGTTTAGATTGGTTTAGTAAGCACTGAGCTCTGTTAATTCATTGTCAATGTCACAGGTGAGGTCCTTGGCTTTGAGAACCTCGTCTTCAGCATCTTTGAGTTTGTCCACACACTGCTGGAAAACAAGAAGTTCAAGAGCACAGTGAAGAAAGCTCTACCAGAGCTTATATATTACATCATCCTCTACATGCAGATCACGGAGGATCAGGTTTGTGGGCGGTGTGAGTGTGTGTGTCAAGTCTTTCTTTATAGCTTTTATCTTAACGTTCTCATCTGTCTCACAGATCAAGGTATGGACTGCCAATCCGCAGCAGTTTGTTGAGGATGAGGATGATGATACGTTCTCTTATTCGGTCCGGATATCAGCACAGGATCTGTTGCTGGTGAGAGCACAGAGAGTTTCTTTGTGGGTGTTCGATTATTTTCCCTCCTTTATATCTTATGTATCCCTTCGTCCATCAGGCTGTGGCTGCCGAGTTTCAAAATGAGAGCGCTGCTGCTTTAGCGGCGGCTGCAACACGGCACCTCCAAGAGGCAGAGCAAGCCAAGAACGCTGGCAGTGAACACTGGTAAAGAGAGAAAACATATCCTCTGTCACAACCAAGCTTTGTCTTTCAGTGGGTTGCTTTACATCAATATCTCTCCATGGATATGCAGGTGGAAGGTGCATGAGGCTTGCATGCTGTCCCTGGGTTCGGTCAAGACCATCATCACAGAGAACGTAAAGAACGGTCGTGTGCAGTTTGACATGCATGGATTCCTCGCCAATGTCATCCTTGCTGACCTCAATTTACCAGGTAACCTTCTTGTACATTTTTAATTTTGATCTTACGTCTGTATATGGCCTGAGTGTAATGACAGGATCTGATCTGCATGTTATTCAATTCAATTCCCAGCAGCCTCTCCATTCCTGTTGGGTCGGGCCTTATGGGCAGCCAGTCGCTTCACTGCAGCGATGTCCCCAGAGCTCATTCAGCAGTTCCTACAGGCCACTGTGAGTGGTTTACATGAGAGCCAGCCACCCTCTGTTCGGATCTCAGCTGTGAGAGCTATCTGGGGGTAAGACTTTTATTTCCAGTTTCTCATGTGTAGGGTTTAATAATTTGCACATATCTGTATGCTGTTCCATTATTTAATTTTTATTAGAACAGAGAATGGTTGAATGCTTACCATAGCAAAAGAACCACAAAGATAAAGGCTTTTTTTATTTTATTTATTCTTTAGGAGCTAATAAAGACTTGCTTGGGTTGCTTCTAAGCAGGAAGCTTAATCGGTTCTACACACTGAGCATTTTAGGGATGAAAACCTGAATTTTTTTTGGGTGATGAATAAATATATGTGGTTTAAACTGAATTACACAATTTAATTATTTCAAATAATTGTCAATGTGTTTGAAAATTCAATAATTCTCCAGTGTTTTTGTCATTTACACTACAGTTGTAAAAGTTTGGAGTCCGTAAGGTGTGTGGGTTTTTTTTTTTTTTTGTTGAAAGATTTAATGTGTAATGAATTGATACTTTTATTTAACTAGGATGCATTAAATTGATTTAAAGTGACAGTAACAACATTTTATAATGTTACAAAAGATTTCTATTTCAAATGCTGTTCTTTTGAACTTTCAACTCGTCAGACAATCCTGAAAAATTATCATGGTTTCCACACAAATATTAAGCAGTACAACTGTTGAACATTGATTTAAATTTTTTTTATCAGGATATTAAAATGATTTCTGAAGGATCATGTGACACTGAAGACTGGAGTAATGACTGCTGAAAATTCAGCTTTGCATCACAGGAATACATTACATTTTAAAATATATTAAACAGTTTTTCACTATATTACTATTTTTACTGTATTTTTGCTCAAATAAATGAGCATAAGAGACTTCAAATGTATTAAATATTACAGACCCTAAACTTTTGAACTGTTGTGTATTTTTTACGTGATCTCTCTTTATGTTTTTCACAGGTATTGTGATCAACTCAAGCTGTCGGAGAGTACCCACGTCCTGCAGCCGTTCCTGCCCAGTGTCTTAGAAGGGCTGGTGCAGCTCGCGGCTCAGTTCAGCTCTGAAGTTCTCACTTTAGTCATGGAAACCCTATGTATTGTGTGCACGGTGGATCCGGCTTTCACCACGAGTGCTGAGAACAAGATCTGCCCGCTCACTATTGCCATATTCCTTAAGTACAGTAATGGTAAGATCATTTTATAATTATTTAATTTTATTATCAACATCCAGTATCATTTGCCTTGTAGATTAGATTACTTGGGGCTTGTTTTCTTTTCTCTTTCTGTTAGATCCAGTTGTTGCATCTTTAGCGCAGGACATCTTCAAGGAGCTTGCCCAAATTGAAGCCTGCCAAGGACCCATGCAAATGCGCCTCATTCCTACTCTCGCTAGCATTATGCAGGCACCGCCTGATAAAATCCCATCTGGCCTTTGTGCTGTAAGATAAACTTCTCATTTTTGTTCTACCTCCATTTATGAACTGTTTTCTGTAAGTAATACATATTTTTCTGTTCTTGCAGACATCCATAGATATCCTAACTACAGTTGTTCGTAACACTAAGCCCCCTCTGTCAGACATGCTTGTGTGCCAAGCTTTTCCTGCGGTGGCCCAGTGCACCCTCCGCACAGATGACAACACCACAATGCAGGTAGCATCAGTTTCCTAAAAACAAAAATCTGTTATATCTTTTCAGAGTCCTCATGTCAGTTGTTATCTAACTCGCATCATTGCTGATTTTCCCAGAATGGTGGTGAATGCTTGAGGGCCTATGTGTCCGTGGCGCTGGAGCAGATTGCCCAGTGGCAAGATGAGCAAGGCCACAGTGGCCTGTGGTATGTCATGCAGGTTGTCAGTCAGCTCCTGGACCCTCGCACGTCTGAGTTCACCGCTGCTTTTGTAGGTCGTCTGGTGTCCACTCTCATTGCCCGGGCTGGCACTCAGTTGGCTGACCAGCTGGACCAAATACTGCGTGCTATTCTCAGCAAGATGCAGCAGGCCGAGACGCTCAGTGTGATGCAGGTACGGTTGGATCAGGAATAGAATTTTGGCCCAGGTGCAGTACCCCAGTGTCGAAACTAAACTGATACCATTAGTGTTTTCAAACTTGGGCCTGGGGGCCACAAGCAGGGTCCATGGAAAATTTGAGAGAACGAAAAAATATTAGGGCTGTCAACCTTAATTTGTTGACTTTAAATGTCAATATATATGTTTAACAGTCTTTTTAACACCATTCATGACATTCATTCATTGTTTTCATCAACACCAGATCTAAATGTATTTTTATTTATGTATTCATTTTTAAGTGTTTTGTTGCATCTTATTTCATTTTTGAAAGACGGCGCCCATCATATTTGGAGGTCATTGTTGTCAAGTTTGGAATAACCCTGTAATTGTCAAGAAATAACCCGTTTTCACCATCATGGAAAACCTGGAAGTATCAGGGAATTTTAAAATTGTGTTTTCCAGGACTGAAAAAGTAATGAAATGTAAAATCATGGAAATTTCTAAAATATTTAATCAGCTATTAAGCCATAAATGTTTAAATCAGCAAATTGTTCTATTGATTCAGTTCTTTTCAATGAATTGGTCAAAACCGTTTGCAAAATGGTCTGAATATTCATAAATGAATCAGCATGAAACAAAAATGGGTAAATCCTACCCTTTATTTGTAGAACATTCATTAGAACATTCAGTTCCTTGAAAGGAAAGAAACCAAAATAATACAGTAAATGTACCATGGTGCTGGGATACTGCTGAACCCGAATGCAGGTGTGACATGATTTAGCAAAGGTACAGAAATAGCACCCACTTAATAAACTGCAATTTTACTTTTCAGCAAGTTATAGATGTCTGCCTGTTTTTGTGTATTGAACATTCATTTTCTTGCATGACAGATAATTCTGAAGCTGGCTGCTCAAATGAAGTGTGAAATATGTCCTCTTTATTCATTTATTTATTCAGTCCCTGATCATGGTTTTCGCCCACCTGGTCCATATCCAGTTGGAGCCCCTTCTGGAATTCCTATGCAGTCTTCCAGGTCCCACAGGGAAACCTGCCCTAGAGTTTGTCATGGCTGAGTGGATGAGTCGCCAACATCTGTTCTATGGCCAGTATGAAGGCAAAGTCAGGTGAGGGTTTCCAATCTCGTCTCCAGTGTGTTTGAAGGAATTGTACAGCTCGCATTGAAATAACACTGTAATCACTCTGTCCACAGTGCTGTCGCCTTGTGTAAACTCCTCCAGCACGGTTTTAATACAAATGACAAACGCCTCCAAGATATAGTCGTCAAAGGAGATGAAATTTTTAATCCAGACGAGGGAATTTGTACACGTTCTAAATCGGCCAAGAGTAAGTAGATGGCCTCTTAAACTGCCAAATTAATAATTGTTATTGCCTCAGATATCTGACCGATCTGCTCCTCTCAGACCCACAGCGGTGGACCAACATTCCTTTGCTGGTAAAGATCTTTAAACTCATCGTCAATGAACTGTCTTCTGTGGTGGAGGCTAATGCAAACAGAGCAAATCCAGCAGATTGGAGCCAAGGTATTTATGTGGTTGGTTTAAATATTTACCCCTAGTATTAGTATTAATTGATGAATTTGAATTGTGGGCATCTTAAGTTTTGTAATTCTTGCTTTGCAGAGTCTGCTGGAATGTGGGATGATCTGGCGGAGGAAGAGGATGATGATGATGATGAGGAAGATGAAGGACTAGCTGGACAGCTTCTGTCTGATCTCATTGCCTCCAACAAATACGGTAAAAATTCATGACCAACATAGGCTTAAATTTGCATTTTTCCATTCTAATATTACATGTATGTATTTGGCTTCATCCAGAGTGACTTGAATTGTATTTAGGTTTATGTATTTGTTTCAGTTTTAGTTTTTATATATTTCCCGTACTTTTCAGTTAGTTGCCAACATTTAAAATTATTGAATGTAATTTTTTTCATCAAACATTGTAGTTTTTATTTCAATTAACAAGAACATTTTCAATAGTTTCAGTTTTAGTTAACAATAATAACCCTGCTTCACATCTTTAGCAATGCAATGCAAAAACAAGTAAACCAGTGAAGTGCACAATGCTTTCTATATTCTACAAATAAGCCGTTGTATAACAGTTATTGTAATTTCCCCATAGACGATGATTATTATGAGGATGACGATGATGAAGATCCAGATGCTCTGAAGGATCCCATATATCAAATTGACCTTCAGGTGAGTCATTTTGTGATTCAAAACACAGTATTTCTGTAACACAGTGTAGCCTTCATATCTTCATCTCTTATTAATGTGCTGTTAAATGATTCTAGTGTTTCTCTCCACAGGCTTATCTGACAGATTTCCTAACCCAGTTTGCTCAGCAGCCTTGCTATAGCATGTTTTCAAGCCACTTGAATGAAGTAGAGAGAAGAGCCTTGCAGTCCATTGGTATATGACCTGTATCCCCACCCAACATCGGCTCCTTGTCCTTTGTTTCCGTCTTTACCACTCGGTCATCTTTTCTTCAAACTTGAACATTTGAGTGGCCTCGGATTGCCTTTCGGACGACGCTCTTGATCCACAACCCAAAAGAGGACTAGAGTAAAGGTTTACGTGCCTCTCCCTGTATTTTATTAAGGGAAGGAATGGACTAGGATTGATTCCTGTGGATGTTAAAAGAGAAGGGCGTGAGGAGCAGCTTCTTGGCGTCCCAGACAGGACTGTGTGGTTGCATTTGTATCGGATGTCAAAACACTACTGTGCTTTGATAGACCTATCTGGTATGATGAATGAATTTTTTGCAAAGGGACTGGTAACGGTATAGGAACAATTTAAAAGTATCAATTGTCCATTTGTACCTTCTCACTTTACTAAATCATGATGGTTACAAAATCTTTCTGTAGAGGAAGGAAAAAGACTTCTGGCGGATGATTGATTAATCTTTGAAAAAAGTTGGAACTGTTGGCGGCCTTATTAAAATATTCCACGTCGTTTGTCATTACGTGGTCTCATGAGCATGGTCTTTATGGCTACACAGTGTTGAGTGAGCATGAAGAATTATATGGTGTTACAATGGTGATCTTACAGTCTTATTAGCAACACTGTCTCCACTTGAGTATGAGAAAAATTTCAAAATAAAAGGCCTGTTATGGTCTATTTTAAGTGTATTTAGTTTCAAAACGTTTTTGAAGATTTAGACATCTGTATGACACTATTTTATTTTTTTACCGTAAAAAAAAAAAACAAGAAAAAAAAACTTCATTTATCTATATTCACTCTTAAAGATATATTGCTAACACTTTACAATTAGGTCTTACTTGTTAACATTAGTTAATGCATTAGCTAAAGTGGACTGACAATGAGCAATATATTTAAAGCATTTATTTATTTGTTAACGTCAGTAGAAATATTGTTCATGTTAGTTCACAGTGCATTTACTAATGTCAACAAATATCAAGTTGTATTACCAAATGTAAAAATTAGCATGAAGATTAATAAATGCTGTAGAAGTATTGTCCATTGTTAGTTCATGTTAACAAATCAAACCTTATTGTTATTGATTATTTTGTATATATCGGTTATTGTTATTTGCCGGATGCAAAACATTTTTGTAACTGTACATTATCTTTAGGATAATGGTTATGGTCAATTGGTTATAAACATGCAAATGTCTTATATAGCTTATTCCATTACAAAGCATTGTTTTGTTAAAAACAAATCTAAACTGTCATGACGTGAAGGCCAAGTATCCCATACTCGGAATTTGTCCTCTGCATTTAACCCATCCAAGTTAGTGCACACACATTAGGTGCAGTGAGTTGTGAACACACACACACCCAGAGCAGTGGCATCTGGCATCGGTTTTGTTTATAAAAAATGTTAACTCAGAAAATATGGAGTTTATCATAGGCCACAACAATTTTTTACAAAATTATTAAATAATACATTTTTAATTAGCATGTTTTTTTTAGTACAGCTACCACCGTCGTGGCACTCTGTACTTGACATTAATTTACACATTTTAATCATTGATCATTATGAAAATACATAACATTTTAAGTCACAGTGTAAAAAACACTGAACCGCTTATCATATTTAGAGTTTATATGTATACACTGCCGTTCAAATGTTTGGGATCGGTAAAATGTTTTATGGTTTTAAAAGAAGTCTCTTATGCTCACCAAGGCTGCATTTATTTGATAGAAAAAAACTTTAAATAACAGTTTTCTATTTTAATATATTTTAAAATAATTTATTCCTGTGATGGCAAAGCTGAATTTTCAGCATCATTACTCCTGTCTTTAGTGTCACATGATCCTTCAGAAATCATTCAATTCAATTCAATCATACAATTTTCAGTCAAATAAATGCAGCCTTGGGGAGTATAAGATACTTCTTTTAAAAACATTTAAAAAATTGTACTTATTCCAAACTTTTGAACGGCTGTGTGTGTGTGTGTGTGTATGTATATATATATATATATATATATATATATATATATATATAATATATGGTAAAATGGGTAACATTTTTAGATGCAAGTCCAGCGTGTGCAGGATGATTGATGACACATCAGCCAGTGTTATTATAGGAAATAAATAGAAATATATATGTATATGCATTGCCTTATATGTAACATTACACTTATTTTCAGAAACGATATAGCGTAGTCTGCACATATAGGCTAATGTGAATTAATCTATTTATCTCCAGAAGTGTGAACTGCTACAGGAGCCCACGGGCTCCATTTTCCCCTCATGGAATTTCGCGCGTCTGATGCACTACAACAATTACACCCAGTAACGGTTAATCTCCGGAATAATTATCTTCCTTTTCCCGTCTTAGTTTGAATACAACACTTCATCCCGGGGAAATGAACGTCCTTTAATTTATTTCATCTATGAGGAGGCTGGTACTGGACGTTTGGCGTCGGGCGTGTAGCGTCACGGGCGGTGTGTCATTCCACACAGATCGCATGTTGATCACGAAGCCGCTTGATTCAGAGCTTCGCTTTCTGCGAGACGTGGCAAATATTATCATTTGAAGGTTTCCTTCTTTTCAAAGGATGCAAATGTAACCATTTTTGTCTGGTATAACGGATAGTGTTCTGGAAGCAGGATGTCCTTCTACGCCGTCATTACACCGGTCCTCTATATTATTTTCTCAGCTTGGCAGGGTAAGACGATATTGTAGTTTCTTCATAGGCCTCATTGCTGCAAATATTTACCTGTACATGTTTTTTTATTTTATATAAGGTATTATTTGAGTAATATAATGCTTATTGCTGACGACGATGTCATGTATAGCTTTTATATAATGCAACTTACATACAAGTAACATTACTGCTACAATGTTCATTTCTATAGCAACAGCTCTCAAACCCCTTAGATTTGCAAGTTCACGTGAGGCTGCATTTGTTTTCTTCTGTATTTTGTGTAGGTAGGTCATTCACTGCAGAACCAGTAACTGAAAGCTAATCCAAGTTGAGACCTTGAAGCAAGTGGTTAACTGACCTACATTTAAAATACTGCTACTGAACATGAAAACAAAGATGCAATTTCTATAATAAATAAATCAAATAAAAAAATATATATATATATTAAGATTTATTGTAAGATTACATCTTGTAAAATTAATGTAAGAAATTACTTTCTTTACTTTAGTAATTATTTGGTTAGTTGAGTGAGCGTCTTAGGAGTCAACTAATCATGAATTAGCCTAATGTGCTTATTTAATATTTAATTAAAAAATAGGCTATTATCATGAATGTTTAGTGTATATGTAGTAGGCTAGTGGCCAAAAAGTGATGTCCGGTCTAGGAAAATTGACATCTTCACCCTTTAAAAAAGTTGCAGAAAATGTTGTAAACACGTTGTGTACTCAATGACGCATGCCAAATTATGTGGACACTTTTAGGCCAGTCTGTCATACAAAGAAATGATGAACTAAAACAAGAAAGTATGCTCATAACTGATTATGTTGTTCTCAAAGTAGCCTGTGCTTTTCTCCTGTGCATAGTAAAATAAAACCTATATTTTTAAAACCTAACAAATATATATAGCCTATATGTTATTGTATTAGCCTATATTAAGTGTAACCGCATTCAATTTTCAAAGTTTAGAATATTTTTTCCCAATATGTTGTAGTGTTTTGCTATATTTATTACCACAATTTTTTTTAATTATTACTTTCAGTGAGTGCAAATGAGGACTGCTTGTGGTATGTGGACAAAAATGGCACTTGGCACAATGGCTTTGACTGCCCACTCATAACGTTCTGCTGTGGGAACTGTCACCGCCGTTACTGCTGCCTGGATGGCTTCAAGATGATCACAGAGGCGGGACAGAAGCGCTGCATGCTGTTCCATCTCAGGTACATTTTTCAAGATTCTAGATTATTGACCACTAGGGTTAAGTAGTAATGGTGTCTCAGACATCTTTTTGTTTATACTGTTTCTTTTTGGATCAAATTTTAGTCAAATTCAGTGGGTGATGGCTGACCCTCCAAAATTCGATCCCATTCACTTCCATTGTATGGGACACTGTAACCAAGATTTTTACAACATTGCTACAAATGCTGTTGATTGAGCTTAACTTTGAATATGGAATATTCCTGTAGGTTTTCTATCTTCTGCACAAAAATAAACATTTTGTTGCAGTACTGCATCCATATTCTTGCACTAAAACACACATCCACCTGTATAAATCGCGTTTATTTTGAATGGTCCTTGCCTTTGCGATGCCAATTGTTTCATACTACACAAGGTTTAAACGCTTTAAATTATTATACATGTGTTTACAACTTAACAATTATGTTTTTGTCCATTGTTGTAATATTGTTTTACTTTTTTCAATTTAAAATAATAGGCTTCTGTCAGTGATTGCATTCATTCGAAATATTTTTTTAAAGTGCATGTCCAGTAATGTACTTATTGAAACATACTGGTGAAATCAGGCATTATGAGAACTAGCAAGTACTCACTCCATTCGCCTCATACATTATGTTAAGGTTTGCACACAGTAGTTTAATAATATCATTACATATCGCGACCTGAACACGAAAATATAAACAAGGCTGTTCACGCAGCCGCATCTTTCTCATAGAGTTTCAAAGCAGAATGACAATAGACAAGTGTACGTCATGAATGAATATTTTGGGGAGATCTGTCCGCAGAAGCAAGCCATGATGAATAGCTGATTTGTATGGAGGCATCTGATGACCAAGCTAAACTGGAATTTGTGAATGTTTTTAGCCCGGAGCAATCTGTGTTTACAATGCACAATCTCTCAAGATGGTCACAGTTTGGTTCGCTTTAAAAGGGTCTAAGATCGGTTGGAGTGTTCCCATATGGGCCAGTGAATCACGCTCAGATCCCTGAAAAGGACCAAGTGTGTAGCCTCGAGGGGCTCATTAATTTCACATTAGGCCACCAAACAAAACTAATTTGATTTTAAGGAAAGCTGAGCAAAAGTATGACTGTTATAAAAGAAATGCTGTTCTTAATGGTGAAGCTGCTAATTGCTAGACCTAAAGGCCTAACTATTTTCTATGAGTTGCTCCCAGAGAAGTCAGATTATTCCAAATTTATGTTTGATAACACCAGTGAAGTTTTCTGTCCTGCCTCTCTCAGCCCTTCCACCATAGCTGGCATTGCTTCATCGATCCTGCTCTTTGTGGCTGCTATAGCAACTATGGTCTGTTGCTTCATGTGTTCCTGTTGTTACCTTTACCAGCGCCGCCAGCAACGTGGCAGAACTCCTTATGAAGGTAAACACAATCACTTCTTTCTCTTCGCAGTCCATCCTGAATTTACTATATGTGGTATTTTATTGAAGTATACTTACATGTGAATTAATTAAAAATACAAATAAGAAAATTAAAAAATCTATTTGTTGCAGAGACACATGAAGGTATTATATGTAATATTTAGAATGTATTTTTGGTTTTGCTGTTTGTTGGCTGTTGCTGTTATTATTCTATTATATATTTATTAATATACATTGCTATTACAACTACTATAAGTAAATCCAACCTTAACCAGATACAGTACACTCACGTAAACATGGCAAATCGTCATTGTCTATATCGTCGCAAAATGTTAACTATTATCACCTAGTGATATGTTAAAAGTTGTAAAAGTATGTTCAAATAACCTATTAGCAAATCTCAGCTGCATGATTGTTTATATCATTGCAAAATATAAACTATAATCTCTATGCTCTAATCTGCTAAATTTTTTTGGATACTATATAAACATTAACATCATGATTTTCTGCAAAGCTGAATTGTGAAAAGTGCTATACAAATAAATTGACTAGACTTGACTTGATTTATTTATAATCTGGTATTATTCCTGGTCTGGTATTGAGTGGCGTACCCTCATTTAACATCCTTCTATGTACCCCCTCTCTTCAGTCACACATTTTCATAACATATGCCCCCTTATTTAATTTTTTTTACCTTTATAACCTGTATTTACAAATAGGTCATTGAATCAATGACTCTCACGATTCATTCTAAGCCGCAGATTCGTTCACAAATCACTGCTGTGTGTTACAGTTCTGCTGCGGCTTTCGTTGGAACTATTTTTTCATTGCAAAATAGAGCAAACAATACTGACAATACTGTGTTTAAAATGTACATCACATATTTGGGAAAAATTGCATTCTTCCTAGTATAGTATATTACTAATGTTAAAAACAAGAACTCACACAGGGTATGTTTTTGTATCGAAGAGTTTTAGTCTTAAATCATTCTCCTTGCACAGTCTGTGTCTATATTTGTGTATGGTAGTAAGTGCTAAATCCCCACTTTTACAAAGGTACATTGTCAAGAACGTCAGTAATGTAGCCCGATTTGCTAAGGCAGCAAACTCTGCATGCAACCTATCATGTGCACACTGCTTGTGTGGATGCAGTCAGTTTTGACCGCAGAAGATGAGGTAATTTGATTGGATGTCATGTATTTGACCTTTTATGGCATTTTGCCTGTTAGAAATACATGCTCGGTTTTAATGTTATTTTAAGGTGGAGCAGAATTAAATGAACAGCAAAACTCAGCATTTTGTTCACGTATCCCCTCTGTCACCTCACTACCCCCAGGGGTACGTTTACCCCAGTTTGGGAACCACTGTGGTATTGCATTGCGTTCTTCATTAGTTCTATGTATTTAACCACCGGCTTCTTATTGGAATACTCTCATTACTCCTGAATAAATTTGCCATGGCTAATTTTCAGAATGCTTGAACTGATTCTTAAGAAGAATAAAAATCATTGTTTACTAACATTAGTCTCAATTTCAGCCCAGCACATTCCAATGGCCAGCTATCCTGTGGAGCATATGTACGACGCTTATGGTAAACCCATTGGACATCCTGATTATCCTGGATTTCCAATGGTACAGCAGTATCCAGGTGTCCCTCACCAATATCCCATGATGCACCATGGTCCTTATCCTCCTAATCCTCCTGATGCAGGATACAGTCAAGCAGGTATTCCCATGGCCTCTGTCAGAGATCGCATACCAAGCTCTTAATGTCACCATGAAATAAAACTGACAATTATTTTTTCAAGGAATATTGCTAAATCATTTATCCATGTACATCATTTTTATTTTTTAACTCATGTGCCCTCATTAACTTTTATTAAAGTAACGTCTGTACTTTGCAACTACATCTCTTCTCTGATGACGTGTTTACTGGCATGAGGGCGGGACAAAATAGCGAACCAAAATGATCCAATCAAGTCCCACCCTACATTTTTTTCTTGTTGGAGAAGCCCTTTCACATGGAAGTACAAGGGAAGAAAAAAACAATCGCTTTAAAAATGAAGGTTCCAAAAAAGAAAAAAAGAAAACATTTTTGGTTCTCCAAAGAACCTTTGAGTTTTGCTTCATGTAAAGAACATTTTAACAAGAATTACTTTTTTTTCCCCTTTAATGGACCTTTTGTCCAATCCAATGGAAAGGATCCATGGATGTTAAAGGTTCTTCATGGAACCATTGATGCCAATAAAGAACCTTTTCTTTTTAAGAGTGTGCAGTGGAAATAAAAACACCACATTTGTATATAATAGCACACAGAATCAGAAAGCTTTTCACTGAACTGTGTTATTGTTGTGTTTTCAGCTCCTCCACCATACTCCCCTCCCCAATACCCAGGGCACTGAAAGAGCTGGAGTCCCTCAGCGAGAAGAAGATAACCCACACAATGGGTGATGAAGAGGGCCCATGCTTGTTTGGAATCCCTTGTATGAGAAGCGGTTTAAAAAAAATATTTATGTTATTTATTTCTTGATTAGTTTGTGGAGTGAAGCATGAACTGACTTCGGAATCGCCTCATGCCGTCGGAGTGTTTTCTTGTTTGATGTACAGCTTTCACGTTTCACTAATCAACAAGACTCTTCCCACTTAAATCCAGCAACTCTGTGAACTAAAAGACTGCTTTAAATTTGCCATTAACATTTTGTTCAAACTCTCTGAAATGACTGTCCTGCAGAAGAGACTGGCTGACAGTTCTGACTTATCCAGGATATCATTCTCTGGTCCGCCAAATAAGAAGCAGCGTGTGACATTTGCACTTTATTCTGCAATAGACATGCTTAGCTGTCTCTCCCTGCTTGTTTGTTCAAAATGTATTTATTTTACCGCTAATCTGAGCATGTCATGTGCATCAACACCAAATCATGCTGTACGCTTTTCATGTCTTAGGTGTCTTATAGACAGTTAACATGCGGACATGAGACATAGATGTCTTATAGACAGTTAACATGCAGTATGTAAATAAGAAAGAACTTACATTAAGAAAGAATTTCATGTTTCATTCCATCCTCACAACCAGCCAAAACTTCATTCTGCGCATTTGTAGTTCGTCAACTGTTGTTAGATCTGGCTTGAGGTTGAGCTGTAATGTTAACAGCATGTCTTAGAATTGCATGTCTTTTATTGTATCTTCCTTCCCAGGCTAGCTGTCAAGGAAATCACAGCAATGTTTGCATTCAGTTAGTTTAGTTCAGTCTGTTTTTACTTGTTTCAAAAAGGTTTTTGTAAAACATTTCACACTCATTTATGTTGTTTTGTTACATTCTCACAGCGAAGGTACGTTTAAGTCCCTTTAAGGCAAGTCATTTCACTCTGCGATTATTTTCGTAATGCCCACATGCAGCTATTTCCAGCCATGTACAGCTCCTATTTACTTGAATGGGGAAATACTGAAATCTGTTTGCCGAAATTACTTTAATTAAGTTCACGCCAAAAATAAATGAATAAATAAATACACATTTTCACACCCTTTCCCATTGGCTCTTTTAACTGTGAAGGGGCTGTCAAATTTACCGTTGTTCAGCTAATTTTAATGGAAATCCACACAATTATGAATTTTGTCGCATTGTGCGAATGTGCCACATTGACCAACAGTCAATGCTTGAAGGTGACTTTTGTTTGAGCTGTGCTTCATACATCGCTACATTATTAACGATAGATAATGGAACTTTTTTGCTCGTGAAATTCTGCTAATGCGACTGCACCATAAGCCGGGACTTCCATTGACGCCATATTGAGTGTTTTTCCCCCATTTATATTAGCACGAGTGGATGTCTCTGCCTTAATTACTTTAAAAGTTCATCATATTAAACTTTTCAAGGGTAGATTATAATGTAAATTAAAAGAATTAGACATCTCATTAAAAGAATCAATTGTCAGGTACATTTGAGGTGCGATTTGTATTTGATTTCTGCTACCTCCTCATCTCACATCTGTAAGATTAGTATTGATGCTTAGTCCACTGTTTAAATAACGTGTTAGTTATTTAAAATAATGTATATTTAACAGTGTTGTTTTTGTTATATACAGCTAATGCTACTGTATTTGTCACTCTGGAATGTGAAGTACAAATAAGAAAAGGAACTATAAAGAGAAATTTTTACAACATGTAATATTAACAGGCATTTTACTTGGGGGCGAGGCAATTAATAGGCTACTAGTGTTTGAATTTGCACTAATCCTATAAGAGAGGTCTAATTGAACAGACTGGACAAGGAATATTGCATAATTCTCTTTTTACAATAAAAACAGACTTTGACTTTGCTGTCTCCAATCATGCTGTGCCTGAAATCAATGAGTAACCATATCAACAGATGTAAATAAACACTGCTGCGATTAGATCCTACTCTTTTAGACAGCACCAGAGCCCACTGTAGTCCCAGAGCCACAGAGCCACAGAGAGCCAAGTCTGAACAGGTGCATGAGCCGGCAATAACATCCCTCATGGAGATTACCCCTGAATGGAGATTAGGCTCCTTCTTCCCTAGCAGCTCGGATCCGCCTTGGGCTTTCAGCTCTCCAGCTCTGCACTGGTGTGTGGATCTACCTGAAGCCTCAAAGCTCCGGACTCCACCTCGTCCTGTCGACCCATCGGCTCCACCTTGGCTCCACGCTAGCTCAGCTCCACTGTGACCCCTCCTCATCACCCTGGTTGTGGCACAGACTTCCGGTCTCTTCCTTCCCTTCGGCTCCACCGTTGTGTTCACTCACTCTCTGTCTGCCGGAGTCCCTCGGCCCTCCAGTCCATCGGTGTCGCCCTGGGTTTTCATCTCCTCGGCTGTGCCTGTGTCTTTTCTCACTCAGTTGTGCTCCTGGCTACACCCTGGCTCGTCCCTCTTTCATTTCCACCGTGGGCCTGCATCCTGATGGCTCTGTTTGGAGTCACTCCCTGGCTTCTCCCACCGTCACACCCTCCCTAACTCCTCCCCTGTCATCTCCTCCCTGGCTCCTCCCTCATCATTGGAGGTCCCTTCTGCCTACCCCTCGTCCTCCTTCCTCCTCTGTTGGACTTTGTTTTTTAAGTTTGAGTTGTTTTTCATTATGTCCTGTTCTGTTTCCTTTGTTTGCATTTGTTTCCATGGTTATTCATTGTTTGATTAATGCACCGAAACCTATTTCTCGTTTCTTTCATTGATTTAAGTTAGTTAGTATATATTGAGCCTGTTTTCAGTTAGTATTTGTTCCGCTCTTATCTGTACACAATGGTTATGTTTGTGTTCTTTAGATCCACGAGATCCAGATCATTTTGAGTTTGTAATAAACACTGCTGCTATTAAATCCTGCCCTTTTGTTTCTCTGCTGCAACCATTGGTGACAGATTTGTGGTCTTGGCTTCAAATTTGCTTCCATTAAGATGAAGCATAATCATTTCAAATTTATGAATAGCCTATATTCTATTGAACCACATTAAACTGATTCCTGGAATAGCACAGCAGCCTATTATAGTATCCAACCTGTTTCTATAACATTCTTTAACATCACTGGAAAAAATATTTTCAGTAGACTACTCAAGGAATCCTGATTTCCTAACAGGAAGTAACAGTACGTTTCTGGGATGCTTTTGAGTTTTAGTAAACCACATCCTTCCCAATTGCCTTTAAAGGACTATGTACCCCCATCTAAATATGGTCATGTGCTCGATGGATTTCAAGGAATGTCCTAGCACTACAAACTTACGCTGACAGTCCATCGCGTCTCGCGCTGCTCCTCGGGTTTCTTTCACATCCAGAAAGGCTTCAATTTGACTCTTTTCCTCGTTTTTCATCTTCACTTTCTAATCTGACAGCCCTATTAATGAATGATTTTTTTTTTCACAAGGTAAAATAACTGAAAAATACACGGATATCTTCAGCAAATTCTACAGAGGTTTTTGTCATTATTGAACGCAACTATGTCCCGGAGGAAAGTGAGGGGACTCACTAAAACCGGGCGACAGGTGAGCGAGGACCCGGACCTCGACAGCTTGCTGTCAAACCTGTCACCCGAAGAAATGGAAGAGCTGCAGAAAGAGGTATCAGTTGTTCCCGATCCAGATCCGAGTGAAATAATCGTTGTGGACCAAACGGATTTAAAACCAACCGCGCCAGTTAAAAAGGAATCACAATTGAGCAGCCAGACCGATGATTTCAAATCACGCTTCCAGAGAAACCTGTCAACGGAGGTAAAATATTCACTAGCTTGCCTACCTTAAAAGTTTTGTCTATGAAAATTTGAATACTGGAGTTTATCCTAACATGTTTATAGTGGGACCTTGAAGACATGGCAGAATAAATGAATAAAAGTAGGCTAATGTGGCTTGACAGATGTTTTGTTTGTAGATGTATTTGTATAATTTTATGACACTTGCATAATGTCCACCTTATTTTTTTATAACATTTACAAATTAGACTTGTACAAACTTTAACTGTAAAAGGCTATGCAATGTTTACTTTTTTACTTTTCAATTTAAATACATAATACAAGCAGGAGAAATGTATACCTAATGGAGTCTCTTTGGATATTAAAGACTCTTGAAATGTTGGACCAGTTGAAGTTCCTTGGTTGATTGCTCCTTTGCTCACTGCCTTTTAAGGATAAGTCTGCCAAGGCTGGAGCTTTCCAGTGAAAAAGTGCAGCTCACAAATCAAACACTCAGCCACTGTGCAAGTTTACATCTTCTTCGCTGTGAAACAACCGACTGTGCATAGTGTAAACATCCAATGTGCATGCACTACAGCTTTTATATAACCATCTGTGTCAAAGCAGTGGCTTTAGTTGAACATTTTCATGTTAGTATGTAGGCCTAAGCCACTGGTTTTTCCTCCAGTCGGTTCACCCAAAACAAACATATAGCCTACATTTGATTGTATATGTCGGCATAATTTGTCCATAATTTATACATGTTTGATCCTCAGGGAGAGCCGAAGAAGGAGAGCCGGAAGCAAGAGTACCTGCGTAAGATGGGCCTGAGCCAAGAGAAGAATACCTCCACGTCTGACAGCAGAGATGGAGAACTTCAGAGGACCCCCTCCACCTCTTCCTTCCTTAAATGTGATGATAGAATGGTGGACAGGACCCGCAGAGTCACAGAGGGCACTAAAGATGACAAATCTGCCCTTTCCAAGAAGGATGAGGAGAGTGAGAGAAAAGTAGAGGTGAAAGAACAAATTGATGGGAGTAAACTCAAAGACAGAAGAGAGATGAGAGAAAGTAGCAGCAGCAAAACCAAAGAATTAATTTCTAAGCTTCAGGAGAAAAAAGAGGATAGTAAAGAGAAAAATAGAAAGGAAGACAGTCGGAAAAGGGAATCTGTGGAAAGTAGAGCAAAGGAGATGATTTCTAGGCTAAAGGAGAAAGAGGATAAGGAAAGGGAGAGAAAGGAAGAGATTAGGAAGAGAGAGGAGAACAAGACTAAAGGCTATCCGTCCAGGTTAGAGGAAAAGCAAAATCAGGTTCTAGAAGACAAAACAAAAGAAGAGGACAAGGATGAAAAACTAATAAGAAGGTCAAGCGAGAAGACGAAAGAGGGCCCCACGTTGGAATTGAGGGGACTTGCCGAAAATAAAGAGAAAGAACCTGAAAAGAACGATGAAAATGTGAAGAAGCCGCAGGAATATAATGCAAAAGCAAGCGATAAGGAAAGAGAGGATGTTCAGAAACAAAATGAAATCATAAATGAAATTCATGAACCCATCAAGGAAGTGAACATTGGAAACTGTGTCTCAGACACCATTTCAAAAAGTAAGACCAAAGAGGAGGAAGAGGAGGATGAGTCGGCCAGTATGTTTGATGAAGACCTTGAGAGAGTTCGTCGCAACGATCCGGGCATGACTGAACTCAATGTGAATAATTCTGAGGTCATAAAAACCAAAACGCTTATTCAGTTCGCAGAGGCCTTGAAAAACAACACACACATCAAAGCGTTTTCCTTGGCTAACTGCCGTGCTGATGACCATGTGGCTTATGCTATTGCAGAGACCTTACGCATTAACAAAAGCATCACTAGCATCAATTTGGACTCCAATCTACTTACTAGCAAAGGCATCATGGCCCTGATCCATGCCCTCCAGCACAACTCCACACTCACTGAGCTACGCTTCCACAACCAGCGGCACATCATCGGAGGGAAGTCTGAGATGGAAATGACCAAAATCTTAAAAGAAAACACAACTCTTCTGAAACTAGGCTACCACTTTGAGTTAGCTGGTCCTCGTATGACCATGACCAGTATTCTTAGTCGCAATATGGACCGTCAGCGACAAAAGCGGTTGCAGGAACAGAAGCAGGCTCAAGCCCAAGGTGCTGGAGACAAGAAAGACTCATTAGAAGTTCCAAAACCCGGCTTTGGCAAAGGCTCCCCGAGAGCCTCGCCCAGGCCGTCTCCGATACCTTCTCCCATACCGTCACCGGCCCCATCGCCCAAGTTGACTCATAAGAAAAGGGTCAGTGGGCTTGTTGGTGGACCACCTCCGCCACCACCACCGCCTGGAGGACCACCACCACCTCCACCTCCAATGCTAGACGGAGACTTCCTGAAGAACTCCCTGACGCCCGTGTCACAGAGGAAGCTTGGTGATAGGAGTGGAGGAAGAGGAGGAGCTCAAAATACAAGGGACCAACTTCTAGCTTCCATTAGAGGCAGCAATATCAAAAAGCTCAAAAAGGTATAAAATTATTAATTTTAAAATTAATTTACATAAAAAAAAAAACATATTGGCCTAATTAAATTATATACAATCTTGCAAGTAATTTTTTTTTAATTATCCTGAAGCTTTCCTGTAGATACATTGGGTCTCATATTCAGAGGTTTTCCTGTTTTCCCTGAGAGAGTTTGAACTCATAATGAATTGTTTTTCACAGGTTGCAATTCCAAAGCTGTTGCAGTAAGTTGGCAGTGCAGAGAGATAAACATGAATGAAGAAAAAAAGACAGGAATGAAAGGACAGACATCTCACAGACCTTGAGAAGATCAACACTCAGAATCTTCCATACAGAGTCTTTACTGCTGCCCTACAGTATGGAAGACAGGTATAGGTTCGTATAGATGGTGATTATTCCATTGAATGCACAGCTTCTGCCCAGGGGTCTTTGTACAAAATACACTGGACGATTTAAAGAAACGGAAGTGTGGTGCAGTCGTGGGTGCTTAGAGGTTTCAATGGCCTATGGAACTGCAGAGAACTTGATGCCTTGCTTGTCATTTGCACTAAATGAATCATTTCATATGATAGATTTACTAGTGTGTGTTTGGTATGTATGTGGATGTTGAGTAGATGTTTGTTTCGGCAGTAAAATTGGATCTTCTTACATCTGACTGAATTGAACTATGTACGAAAATCCTAGTATTTTGGGTTTGGGAATCTCTATAGTAAAAGTTCTTGCTGATCAGAGATTAAAGGTGGGATTCTAATTTAAAAAAAATCACAAAACAGGTATTGTTTCCATGGTACAGATTCTTCAATACCTTATATTTTGAATGAGTGAGTGTGAATGAGAACAGAATTACAGCATTTAGGAGAAAGGGATGGATAATCAGATCTATGTGAATATGACTGCGTAAACATACAAACTACAAAACATATTTTTTTTAATCTGAAATTTTCTTAAAATTTATGTAATCCATTGAGTATATATAAATTTTAATCACTGTTAAGTGTATTTTTTTTTTACCATCCATCTGTAATTTATCAAACAACATAAAAAAATGTAGAGATTTTAATTTGGGAATGTAAGCATTCTCTTCAAGAGCACACTTAATGGAAGTTAGAGCAGAATGTTATGCTCATTTAAAAAAATAAGCTGTGTCGAATAAAATGATTCTTATATCAGGTTTCAGCTGTGACAATCCAGTAATTCCATTTGTGTTATGTAGAAAATTCAAATTGTTTTTGGAGGAATCTGCATGATAAAGATATGATTGGTCCAACAAAAACACCTGGGTCATGTGATTTTATTTGATTATTTTCAGGTCATTGTCAGAATAATGTTAGAAAACTGTTTCACTGTTGTTTTAGAATTCATTTTAATTTTAGTAGTTATTTTAATGTGCTTTGACATTTTTTGTAGTTTTTTTTTTTTACCTTTAGTTTATTATTTTAGTTTTACTTTTAGTAATAAATGGAACTGCCACTTATTTTATAAATGTAAACTTTTCATCTAATATTTATATTTTATTTTATTTTATTTTATTTCGTTTCAGTTTTTATTTTTAGTAAATTATTTTTAATAGTGCACAATTTTATTTTTTCAACTACTAATTATTAATAGTTTTAGTTCAAATAAAAACACTGGTTTATGTCAATACAAACTCCTTAAAGGCATACTTCACCCTTTATTGAGTTTGTCTTACAAAAGTGAAAATATGTCATCATATCTTCTTTTATGTTCCACAGAAGAAAGGATATGATGAGTAATTGACAGAATTTTCTTGGATGAACTATCCATACTGTTAGAGTCACATAAATAATGCAATACTAAGTAACTTGCAATACTATGTAAACATATCTTTTAATTTACGCCAATCTAACCTTCTGAGTCATTTTGTGGGGATATAAAAATGCTGTAAAAGCTTTAGAGTCCAGTTCAGAACCATAGATAGAATGAATGGTTCTAGTGTTAGTGAGTGAGTAGCTCTTCACATGATCACACAGATCCTATAAAGGGCTGTAGCACGCTTCCAGAGCTATACAATGAGTTCCTTGGGCATGGGGGAAAACCAGTGATCTAATGCATTGTTGCTAATGCCACATAGTTCTGCTTAGCTCATTTGGTCACTAGAATAAAGAACTATACACAAAGGCTATGTAGGATAACGAGAAACAAAAGACCACACCACTTGTGATGTAACATTACAAATTACAATCAACCTGGTCATAGGTTTAAAGCTCAAAAACTTTTCCCTCTTTTCTTAGGGAATTATGATCTTCAGATAAGTGGCAGGTGCTTATTGCAATGCATAGATTACAGGATTTATACATCACCACTGGGGCTAGAGGTAATCACTCAATAGTCTGTTGTTCATCTTTTTCAGAGCTCTTCAGAAATGTTCTTCTGAAACTGGAGTCTGAAAGTTGATTGGAATCGAAGCAAGCTTGTTTATATTTTGATTGCCCCTGACTAACCCTCAGGACAGCTAAAATGTCTATATTTGGTCATTTCTCAATGCAGGCTCAGACTGCATCTCATTCCTTTCCCCTTCCTAATAATGGAAACATAGCCAACCGCGTGTCGGACTCAGAGCAATAACATAGAGGCGACATGAAGTCGAGAGAGGTTTTTGAATTATGTTTTACCGCAGAGTCATCAACCTACTTTTAATGCAGCCCCATCTCCTCTAGGCGCAACGAAGAGGCTCTACCATAAAGAACAGTTTTATTAGCCACTTGGCAACTTTAATTTTTCAAAATTTAAAGTGGGTATGTTGTGATATCAGGCATAATTCTCATATAAAATATCATTTTGGCTTATAGCCTACATTATGTTTTTAGCTCAAGTTTAGCTAAGTTAGCTAAATTCAAAAGCACTATTATAAGATAGCCTACAATTTTCTATTTTGTTTAGTACCTAGTAAAAACCATGTGTGGGGGCAACAAGATGGGGCCTCGTAAACTATAATCCATTATTGTCTATGGTGGACGAAATTGAGTTACCCATTTGTGGGACTGATCTGCATATTGTCTCACTGTAAATGGTTGGTAATTTGTGTGAATACTGCCACTAGAGGGGCCTAGAGCAATTCAACGATCACAAAGAAAAAGACAGCAAAGGACCACGCGAATAACCTTACGTCACTCACTGCAAGAGCACGTGCTTTGTTACGTCAGTGGGAAGAGGAAAAGAACAAAATGGAGGAGTACGCGAGGGAGCCTTGGTGAGCCGACAGTTCAAACAACTTTTTTATTTGATGCATTTCGAACATTTATATTTGTTGTTATTATAAGAGTTTAAATATTCTTTATTATTTATACGGTCTGATTAACTGTCAGGGTGTTTGACGCTCGAATTGTTGAGATATGGTCGGTTTACTGGATGTTAGTTAACACGATGTCCTTCAGTAAAGGCTTCTTGCTGTCAGTCCCGCACATGACCTTGTTCAGCCGGTGACCGGTTGATTTAGTTTCTACATTATTTTTGATAATATATATATTGTTTAAATGTTTAATCTATTAAACTACTACACATAATAGATAGGCTATTATTTCTATTAACATGCAGTTAGTAGGATCTGTAGATAACTTAGCTAGCAATACGACGTGAAAGCATAAGTAGGCTACTAACGTTATAGAAATGTGTCATATTTATATAACATACCCATTTTCTGTTTCATTTATTGAGCGACATTATGGATACTTCCTCGAGTAGGATTTCCACTAACGAAAGTGGTTAACACTTTATTTAGCAGTGTCCTTGTTACACATCTTACATGTACTTACCATAGTAATGACAGTAAATTATGTATAATTACAAGTATCTAACCCTAAACCAAATTTAACCCTAATTATACAGTAATTACATGTTATTAATTAATATTACTCAGTACTTATTTGTATCTATACTATGTAAAAAGGGCACCTTAAAATAAAGTGTAACCCAAATGTGCATTGAAATAATTGTAGAGATCATGTTTACCAGAGTACTTTTTGCAAGGGTTGTTTGTTAGTAGCAGAGATGATCTTTATGCACTATTAGTGTTCTCATAATCATACTGTTGTTGTTTCTCAGCCCCTGGAGGATAGTGGATGACTGTGGGGGTGCTTTCACCATGGGGGCCATCGGTGGAGGGATCTTTCAGGCCGTCAAAGGCTTTAGAAACTCTCCTTCTGTGAGTAATTCTCTGTGCTGCTGATAAAGCAGTGTTGTTTTACTTAAAGTTAAGGGCCTGTAGTACTTTTGGGCCCAATGTTAAGATTCATTGGTGTTTTTGTTTTTCATCTTTTTAGGGAATGAATCACAGAATGAGGGGTAGTTTGACAGCCATAAGGACCAGAGCTCCACAACTAGGAGGTAATGTTTAAGGGTTCAAAGGTTATTTGTCACATGTAATCCGAGTGAGACACTACAGTTCAAAAGTTTGGGGTTAAGATTTTTTTTTATGCTTTTGAATGGAGTGTCTTATGCTCAGCAAGGCTGCATTTATTTGATCAGAAATACATTAAAAATATTAATATTGTAAAATGTTATCTTTTTATTTGAATAACATTTTCAGCAGCCAGTACTCCAGACTTTAGCGTCACATGATCCTTCAGAAATCATTCTAATGGCTGATTTTAGTTTTATTTTTTTAAAGTTTGTTCAAATTAAAGGGTTAGTTCACCTAAAAATGAAAATTCTGTAATAATTTCCTCACCTCGTGTCATTCCATACCTGTAAGACTTTAATTAATCTTTGGAGACTGAAATGATATTTTTGGAACACAAAGATATTTTTAATAAAGTCTCTTAAATCTGTTCATCATATAAAGCGATCGTGTCTCTTCAGAAAATTTGGACTAAGCCACTCAATTCATATGGATTAGTTTTACAATCTCTTTATGAACGTTTTGAAGCGTCCAAGTGGTAGTTGCGTACCAGTCAATGGAGGGACAGAAATCGTGAGTGATGTAGACAATGTAATTGGCTAATAAATGTATTTACTTTGAAAGATATTACAAAATACAAATGTTTGTTCATCATTAGGAAGCTTTGCGGTGTGGGGTGGCCTCTTCTCCATGATTGATTGTGGGCTGGTGAAGGTGAGGGGCAAAGAAGACCCCTGGAACTCAATCACAAGTGGAGCCATGACAGGAGCCATTTTAGCTGCAAGAAGTAAGTCAAATCTCAAACTAATGTAGATAATGATGTGGTCACATTTATGCAAGTTCTAATTCCTTGCCAGTTTATAAATATTTAAAGTGCATTCTCTTAATATTCTTCTTTTTATATTTATTTATTTAAATATATGTGTTTATTTGTGTGATATTAATTTCTTGTCTCATCACAGATGGACCAGTGGCCATGTTTGGCTCTGCTGCAATGGGAGGTATACTGCTTGCATTAATAGAAGGTGCAGGAATTCTGCTCACAAGGTTCGCCTCAGCACAATTCCCAACTGGTAAGTGTGGCAAGTCATCCTTGGAGACTGAATAAACCTTCTTTTTTTTAATTAAAAAATTAAAAAGTAATCTATAAATTCAAATCAACCAACATAATCTTTTCTCTACAGGCCCACAGTTTGCAGAAGAGCCTGCTCCCATGCCTGCTTCGTCATTCGGAGACTATAGACAGTACCAATGAGAAGCCCTTTAAAACTCAAGGCCTTTTCTTATTCCATGAACTCAACTGAGACACTGAAGTTACAGTGAGGACCTCATTCATCAACAGAGCATGCCATCAACCACGAATGACTGTGACAAAAAGAATATAAAGGGCGAACACTATTGTCCCTGTTATTGTGTATGCCTTTTGCTATTCTCAGCCTTGTCATTGGCCTCTGGGTCACCCTATTTAAGTCATAAGGAAATCAATCTCAGACCTGTTTTTTCATCCATATTTTCTGTGTTTTTGTTTTCTGTGACCTCACTTTGTCCTTGACACAGCTGGAAATGTTTGATGAAGCTATAGGTATGCTGTTTGTCATGCTAGGTTTTTCATGTTGAGCCCTAATCAATTTGGCTGTGTAAAGTGTGTGTGTGAGTGTGTGTGTGCGTGCGCGCATCAGAGAGTTTAATACATGCCCGTGTACTGATTGTTTGCCTTAATGTAAACTTCATGGGCTTTGACAATATATAGTGAGGGGTTTTATTGACTGGTTTATGCCAAACCTTCTCTTGCAAAGCTTGTTCCTTCAGAGTTTACAATTTGATGTAGCTATTTATTTTCTAGTACAACTTCCTAATTTCAAGATGTTATACTGTATTGTACTTTAAGGATTTCTCTACAAGTGAATATTAGTAGTTTTGTTCAAATGCAGCAGAGAAAAAGTTGATGGATGGGACAGAGTTGTTTCTTCTGGTGCATATATGAACAAATTTAGGCTGAGAAACATAGTAAATAAACTAGTTATTACTCTGTGTGAAAACCACGTAAATATCATTAAGTGTATAATGTACCATATTATTATTTTAATATGGTAATTGCTTGTCTAAAACTAGACCTCCATTTCAAAGTTCGTCCATTGAGTAAAGTAATAAAAGGTTAGTTATTTTGGCCACTAGAGGGAAGTATAGACTCGTAGTGCACAGCAAGTGTCAAGTCGAAATGTAGATTTAACTTTAAATGTCTCCAAATAAGCCGATACGGAGACGAAACATTTTTTTGTTAAGAAAAGATGTGGGATACATTAGTCAAATACATTGTTAGAAATTTTATTTTCCTTCAGGTTTTGAAAATAAATAAATTAACAATTGAATCTAAATTCAATTCAGACCCTCAGACACTTGATTGGAAAAAAAACAAAAAACATTTTCAAATAACCATTTCGTTTCAGCCATTCGTGAACTGTAAGTTATAATGTAGATGGTTCTAGAGGGGGGGAAAATCAGTGTAGAAAAAAATGAATCATAAATATTTTGTGATCATTTTATATTTATATGCTAAAAGTTAATTTTGCCAATTTTTAGAAGAACACATTTCAAATACAGATATGATCTTAGTATATTAAATATGCAACGGTCGTTCATTGGAAAAGGCTTTAAGCAATCATTTTTGACCCGTCTGGAGGCTGCTCGCTGCGAAACAAATGGGCGGATCTTACGTCTCGCTCCCCCTCGCTAGACGTCCAGCGAGGAGGGGCGAATGTAATTTGGGCCTAATGGATAAAGCTAGATTAGAATATCCAACCACACCCTAACCCTACCCACAACTCTACCCCACCACCCATTACACGTCTATAGAGGAGGAGCTGGACGTCATTTGACTCTGCAGCACCACTTGCTTCTTCCGGTCTTCTTTATATGCTGATTGGGCGAACTCTAAAATGGGCGGGGCTTTACAACAACTGGCCAATAATTGAAACGGCGATATACGTGATTGACAGCGCTCGTGATTTAAAAAAAAACAGTTGGCGTTGTACACGGCGGGCGTAGGAGCGGGTGCGCGGTTAAGCGCGTGCATGAATGTTGTGGCTTGTGAGGCATTTTATGTGACGTTAATAGTCTAGGTTCTTGATATTTGTAACTTACATTTCTGAGTTTTGTCGGTTACACCTGTTCATCCCTAATCTTTTACATGTCGCACTCGCCACTGCTTCAGAATTATTATTATGTTTGTATAGGCTATAAAAATAGTTCTAACATTATAATGACGCAACAAGGAGTAACATTAGTTTGGAAGGGGAAATACTTAAGAGTTCTGGAATGACCAATATTTTTGCTGTCCACAAACACCAAGACATGTGTTACTTTTACTATGCAAAATATTGATTTTGAGTTGTGGGAAGTGCTTCTATAAATGAGAATACTTATTAAAAATAGGGAGGTAATTATGTTGTTGAATGAAGAAATAGATTAACAAATGTGTTAAATTGTTAATGAGGAGAGGAAATTCAGTGTGTTTAGTTTGTATCAATTTCTTGCATGTTGTTGGACAAAAGACTTTCTGCTAGCATACAAATGTTTTCCTTTGAAAACCGGGCATATAACCTGCTGTTTTCATTGGTTTTTCTTCTGTTTTATTTCATGTCATTCAGTAGTTTTCATTGGTGTCTTTTCAGCCTTGCTGGTTGATGTCCCTTTATGAGAGAGTCATTTTCTTTGACCTTTTGCCTCAACATTCAAAAGTCCAAGGAGTTTGGCTTGACTTTTGCAATTCGGTTTTATTTTCGCTCCTAACCTTCTCATTCAGTAAAAGCATGTCTGACTCTCTTATAAAAAGCCCTGGTGCTTCACTCCACACTGCGTCGTCCTGCTTGCCATGCACGTTTGTTTGGAGAGCAGTACCGAAGGAAGGTCAACTTGTGGTGCAAACAACTCATTAATAATTTAAGGCAGCGAACATGACTGGTTGCTAATCTACATAGTTCCTAAAAAGTGCTGTGATTATTAATTCAGGGCTTTTGAAGGCACTGTGGGAGCGTAGCATTCTTGATTGTATACAAGAGCAGTGAACAAGCTTTGGCCAGGCACTCAAGATGTTTGATGAAAGACTCCAAATCTTTCTCTGTTGCTGAAGATGTGGTGTGTCTGAATGAGAAATAGGGAATGCATGTGGAATTTTAAATTATAGGTGAATGCTTAGAGAATGACATGTAGATGCTAATGCAACAATCCTAGTCCTATCTATTCGACTGTGATAATCGTTGCAAAGTAACAGGCAATCAAAGAGACTTTAAATTAGATGTTTTCTCACTTGAGGCCTTATGCTTTACCGCCAGATACACACTAACTAGCGCTTGTTATTTCCTGACCTGCATAGTGTCACTGTTTTAAACTGTATTAAGCGGGTTATGTATCAATTAAGAGAACTTTTCTTGCCCCTTAGACGATGCCCCTTAGAAGTTTTCATTCTAGTTTTGAAAGGATATTATAACAGCTTTCTGTGTCTCTTTAATCACTATTTTCTAATTTAATTACATATTGTGTAGTTTAATTGACCAGAAATTCACTATTTTTGCTTTTCCCTTATTCAGCCTTTGTAACTTTTCTTCTATAATAATAATAATAATAGTAAAACTAAAATGTGGGAAATACTTTCAGATCATTTGGTGTTTGTGTACAATTTGGAAAATAATGTGTAACAAAGTCCCAAAAATGCTGTCATTACCATCCTGCCAATAATTTCGCAGAACAATTCAGTTTTCTGAAAAACTTGATATTTAGTTATCAACATATTTAGTTATGATATTTTAATTCAGAAACAACATGTTTTTAGACTGCTAACAGTGAAACTTTGACATCTCTGAAATGCTCAATTTTAACCAGCAAATGCTATCAATCTGCCCTTTTAAATATTCTCCCTGTTTTCTTCACTCTTCTGTTCTTTCCTTCACTTATGCTGGGGAGAATTACAGATCATTTCTACAAATGTGAGGCTTGCAGGCAATTGCATGGAATAAATGGCAGTTCAATAAATGTCATATTAACTATTTATGTGAATAATCAGAGTCTGTCGTGTGAACAGTGGCAAGCGGAATAAATAAATAAGACGGAATACATTAGACATGACAGCATGATGTACAATAGACATTATCACTGTTGGTGTTAATGACCCTCAGATGTTTGGTGGAATGCTGTGCATTTAATGAGGTCTTGGTATGCAGTGCACCACTCTAGTCTTCTGTAACACAACTTTTGAAAGTGACTGCATTCACTTCTGTGTCATGCAGGCTTGCAGGAATTTTGCCTTTTAAATCAGGAATATTCCAGGTTCAAAACAACTTAAACTTAACTGACAAATTTTGTGACCATGTTGGTTAGAAGAAATAAATATGGCTTCTTTTTTCTTTTCTTTTTTAAAGCAAAGATCAAGGTTATAATGAGGCACTTATAATGGAAGTGAATTGGGACATTTTTTGGAGGCTTTAAAAGAAGAAATGTGATATTTTACAACAGCACATTATTTTTTTCTGTTAAAACATTGTATTATTTGAGCAATGAGAGCATATGAGCATTTAAAATCGAACAATACACGGTTTTTATTAAGATTTATTTTTTCTCTGCTAAAATCATGGTAACATGAATATTGTCTTGTTATACTATTGAGTATTTTAACGTTTATGCGTCAACCCCATTAATTTCCATTCTAACTGTAATTAAGTTTTTTCTTTATTTTAAAGGGGGAAAAAAGTATATTGTCGATTATGTCTTGTACTGAACCCTGGATTATTCCTTTAAATTGAATTGGGTAAACCTTAAATCAGGATGAGTTTACTGCTGTTCCATAACATCAAGCCATAAGAGGAATGCACGAGTAGCAGTAAATCCGCATGCCACTCAAACGTCTATGTTGTCTCTCAATATTTAAGACACCACCATTCAAATCCATTGTAACGGGGAGCTCCTTTCCTAAGGTAGCCATGGTGATCACAAGGGCATCGACCGATTGATAGAGATGCTCTTTGAGCCGTCAGGAATAAAAGAGGAGCAGTTTTGAAGAGGCAATGTGGGGTGATGGAGGAGGGATTCAGGCCTGAACAAAATAAAATGCCCATAGAGAATGGACTGCTTTCAGAGGTAGAGAGGGGTTGGTCTAATTTGCACAAAGTCTTCTCTCTCTTAAACCAGAGCTGACAGCAGACGTTTTTATCAGTGAGGAACAACTTGCATAGAGAAACGCATTCATTTCAATGTGGAGTCCTTGCCAGGCACAATGGCCCAGCAGGATGGAACATAGCCGTCCTTTTTGGAAAATCAGAGTAAACATTATTCCGCCTTATTTATTTGCACGAGCAAACAACCGTGTCCACGGGAACAAAACGTGACTTTTAGATGTAGGCCAATTGTTAAAAATGCAGGTGGAACTGTTTTTATCCATGTTTTTTTGTATCCATTGGCATACTTTGGTATACATTGTCGTTACCAGTAAACGTACTAAGCTTGAACACACCTACTTTTTTTGAGTTCTGGGGCTGCTTTTCCTTTATCTGGTCCAACTTACAACGTGTGCTTGAAATATTTTTGTCATTTTAGCCAAACTGGTGGTGGTGTACATTTTTGTGTGAAATCTGGTTATTGAGGACTGTCACTGCTTTGGAAAAAAGTACAACAAAATATGTCCTCATGAGGAATGACATCAAACACTTGTTCACAATCTCAATCTCCATGCTGAGACGGGCCAAAATCTCTCAGGATCTGAATCTAGACATCTCATTCCTCCGGGAGAACATGCATTAATAAATCATGTCTTTCCATTTAGCGATGAGATGTGTGTGTGCGTGCACGTCATCTCTTTAGAGCAACATTGTTCCAGCTGCTCATGTCAGTGACTATTGAGTCCATCAAATGTTTTCATGATCAAAAATGACAATTAGTTTCTGACTTTTGATTTCTATCACCTGTTTAGCTTTTACAGCGTGGACATTGAAATCACATGCGAGATTCAAATTGAAGTAAACCAATCGGAATCTTTTTTTTTTTCTGATCAAAATAACTATTACAAAAAGATTGAAGTCGAGCAGTTCGCTGTATCATTGATGCTTGATCAAAATGGAGGCCTAGCAAACACTCCTTATTTATTATGAATCAAATGTCGTTTAGTCATTTTGATGTAAATTTTCCTATAAAATCGAGAGAAAACTTTAGTTTGACTGTGATAGTTTCATTTTCATTAGAGATGCTGCCTGCAGCTCCTGAGATATACAGTGTGGAAGGGGGCGGATGAGTGATTAGATGTCCTCTTCCTCTGATCGTTTGTGCCTCTGTGCAAATAAATAACCTGCGAACGCAAATAAACAGAGGCATCCATCATGTGAGCGTTCCAAAGACAGTGACTGATTTCTTTGCGAGACTCCTGAGGGAGCAGGATACGTGACACTGCCACTTTCATTGTGAGAAATGACAGCTGCCAGTGAACCAATATGCACATGGGTGACATTATCACTGAGATGTAAGAGACGCTGCACTGGATGGGTGAGCAGTCAAGTTTGCGGTTTCTACTGGTGTTTTGTTTTATCGTTTGATGCAACTTGACTCGATTTTGATGAACAGCATGATTAGGTGTTTCTTTTTCAGAACGTGTTTGGGAATTGACATGGGCTTAAAATTAAGATTGTAGCAAACAGACTAGATGTGTTCTTTCTTTGTGCTAAAGACACAATGTTAGGCGGTTGGCAGGGCATTGCTATACAGTTGCTAAGGTGTTCTGAGTGTTCTTTATTCTGTTATGTATTTGGAAAAGTGTTCTGGGTGGCTGCTTGGGGGTTTTGTAAACCCGAATAAGTTGGAAAAACTCAAGAAAAATTAGGTCATCATCTACATCAAACATTTAGTACTACATTTTAATTGCTCTTAACTTTAAGTTAAGCTAATTCTTACATTTAACAAAATTATCACAATCTCATTCTCAACTTAAATATTTTTAGCAGTGAAAAAAAAAAACTTGGTTTGCTAATTCAGTAAGTGCTAACTTGCTAATTGGTAACACAATGCAGCAATAGCATAGCAATTGCTGAATGAGTACGGCAATATAGAACGTTTAACAGTATATCGGTTCTCAAACCAAGCTCATGCTCCACTCGTCACCATGATGGTAACCCCCCCCAAAAAAAAACATATAACAGAAACTCTTCTAAATTAGCATAGCAAAGCATTAAACACTAAATTTCCCACTTAATATTAATATTGCACAAAATAATTTGAGCATTTACTCTCCCGTTTGAGTGTCATGGCAAAGCATGGGACATAGAAATCCCTGCCCAGTTTCAATTAAATTTAAGTTTGTCTAAATTAAAAGAAACAAGTTCGTAAAACTCAAAACAGTGAAACAATTCAGATGAATTAAAATGTGTCAGTTTTGTGAACTCAAGAGAAAGAACTTTATAAATACTCAAAAAGTTAATTTGATTTAACTCATTTGTTTAAGTTTACCCTACTTAAACAAATTAATTATTTTGAGCATTAGTGTTTACAGTGCAACAGTCAGGTTCCGGAAGTAAAAATCCCATTCATTTTCTCCAATTTAGGGGAATTGATTGTTAATGATAACTTGTAAATTGTTTTAGACAGAGCTACGAAGTTGTTAGTTGGTGGTATATGCTTTTGTTTTTAGCTATCAGCCCACATTATTTTCACTTCTTTTTTTAAGTAATCATGTTTAACAGCAGAGTTCCAGATCAAATCCATAATTCGCCAAAAAACAAACAAAAAAAACCCTCCACCAATCAGAGACAAGCAAATCATGCCAAAAGAGCTCAGTTGTGCTCAGTTGTTATTTCTCAGTTGTATATTTCTCCATAATTTTGATTCAATTATAATGTCATTCACAATGCTGATTGTATTCTTTCCCTCATTAATGCCATAGTCTTGTCTGATTTTCAAATACTTTCTTGCTTCAAATGAAAGTTTATAATGTTGAGAAATCACCTCATGGTTTTGTTCATGGCTAATGACTCTTAAATGACTTTTAAAAAATCCCTATGGGAGAAACTAATGGGAAAAATACTACCGGAACCAATGCCACAGAAAAAGTGGGCGGGCACTTTTGCACTCTTGCTAAGCGGTTTCTTACGGTTCCAAATCAAAAGAGCCCAATCCATGTCTCACACATGACAGTTCCAAAATATGACCCCTTCATTGCATTTTTTAAAAGTTGTTTAATCATCTAACAAGATTAGAAAAGTAACATTACATATCTTCTCAATATGCTATACACAGTTTGAAGTACTGTTTAAGATATTGAATGTTATAATATAGCCTACTTAATTATTGAAGCCACACCTCTTCTGTGAGAACTTAACTAAACCATAAAATACTTTCTATAAGTGTCTTTTTTCACTTCAGTTGTAGCAGTCTGTTCTATTCTAGTTTGAACAGTTGAAAAGTTGATTTTTTTTTTTTACTTTGGATACATTTTAAACACATTAATATTTAAACAGTTGTATTATTCATTTAATTATCCTCCGAAATTCATCTGTATGCATCTGATTGTGTGTGGGGGGGGGGGGGGGGGGGTTGTTTCTTGAAGCACTTAACTTTGCAGTTTGTCCGTGCCCCTGTTAACAACCCTCTGCTCTCCAGTGCTTCTGATAGTTGCCAGCCTAATAAATACTCTCTCTGTAGTCTGTACCCAGCGATCCATTCCCCTGCCCTCCTGCTCCAAGATTGATCCCTTATCCCCACCCCTTCTTTTCTCTCCCCGCTGCCAGACCCGCAGCTTTAGAACCCATGTGAATAGGTGAAGCTCTGAAGCTCCAACAGATGGCCAGAGCTGCCCTGATTCAGTCACACTGCTGCTGGATGAATACCGGCTCAGAGAGCCCAGAAAAAGTGGAAAAACAGAGTCCGAGGCGAGCAAAAGAGAGACAGAGAGAGTGATAGAGTTTCCTCCATGTGTGTGGGAGAATAAGGGAAAACAGGGACGTGTTAATATGCATGAGGGAAAGAGTAACTGTGTGAGAGAGGGAAAGAGAGACAATAAGAGAGGGGAGTGCACGATATTGAATTGTAGATTAAGGGACTTCTTTCTCTCCCGCCCTCTTTTATTTATCTGCTATGGAACCACGCCTCCTTTCTTTCACCTCTCTGTGTGTCTATATCAGGGGACCGGCTATGAGAGAGCCCACTTGTACAGCTGGCAGAGGGGGAGTCGAGTCAGAGGTGGTCTGGCGAGGACCGAACAGGTGACGGATCATTATATCCCTGAGTTTAACATCTCCTGTTGTTTCGCTGTTCCTCAGGAAGGATTCAGAGGTGGGCATCAGTGAGGTAAGTGCCTTTGTCCCCAATTACCGCTTGGTACCATCACCTCTTGTCAGATTTGATGCCAGTAATGGATGCACAGGTATATTTCTCTATTGTTAAAAGCGAATTATAATTTGATACTCTTTCCAGATTGTTATATGCACAATTCTGCATTGCATGAACCTCAATTTTATGTATATCTGAAATTACTTCAACTGATATTATATATATATATATTTTTTTTATAAAGACCAAATCATTGCCATGGAGAGGTTCAGAAAGTTGTGATTTCTTCCCATTTATTAAACCTTTTTTAGGTTTGTTTCTTCTAGTCTTCTCAGACTCTTCATGGTGGCGTCGCCATAGTTCTTGGTTTTTCGCATCTCAAATATTTGTCCCTCATACTCGCAGTGTGACTGAAATGGTTCTTACAACGTCTTTGTTTGTGTGTGATTTTGGCCCTTTTAAGGACTTTAACAAGAGTCTGTCGTCACCCCTGTAAATTGCTACATGACTCACTCTGCATTTTTGATGATGAAGAGCTGCTCTCTGGGTCAAGTAGGTCTATGGAAGCAAGTGAGGTTCGGAGTGCTGGGGATTCGGTGGGTAAAAATATGCATCAGTGAGCTTGCGCTTGTGTTTTCTGCGTGAGGCTATGAGGTAATGACAAAGGTGATGGGGGCTGAGAGATCTGTGCCTTAGTCATTCATTATTTACTGTGCACTGTCTCCACTTAGCCCCAAAACAACTGGCCTCCTTTTCCTCTTCTGTCATCTGAACCAGAGCTGTAGACCAGGTCCTATGACGTTTAGTTCATCAGACCTGTACAAATGAGTTCACATGGTCAATTTCACAAATTTGCTTCTTTGATTAGTGACCTAGAAATATTGCAGAATCTGAAATATTTCTTGTTCAGTTTACGCCATAGCGTTTGTATCCATTTTGAATGTAAGATTTGGTGGTCTCATTCTTTTTGGACCATACACTCTCAGAAAAAAAGGTACAAAAGCTGTCACTGGGACAGTACCCTTCAAAAGGGTTCTAATATGTACCATTTAGGTACTAATATGTACCTTTGAGGGACTAAAATGCACTCTTTAGGTACAAATGTGTACCTTTTGAAAAGGTACCGCCACAGTGACAGCTTTTGTACCTTTTTTACTGAGAGTGTATACACAGAGGCTTCCAATGCATACAGTACGCTTTCTTTTTTCAAAGATTTCTTAAAGTAGTTCAGCAGTAACTTTAGAGCCGAGTGAAACTGCTCATTTGGGACCTCCGTCTGACAGCACAAAAAAAAAAGAAGAAGGAATTTGATCTCAATTTTCTAATTCCTGAGTGGGAGCTATTTAGGGTTCATTTGCATATGTACATCCAGGCCTCAATAGGGTTCTCTTATCCTGTGATGATTTTATCTAATTTACAAGCTGGAAACCTATTTTTGGATTTCTTTGTCTACTGTAATTGACATATTGTTGGTTTTTGGGAGAAAGTCCACATAACCGATTTGTGTTTTAGAGTAGCTTCGCTAATTTTATGCAAAGTTCAACCCAGTGTTGGGATGTACATTAAATCTAACCGTGATTGTAAAATTCACAGGTTTTTTCCTCCTAGTCTTCTCAGACTCCTCATGTTGGTGTTGCTATTGGTCATGAGAAGTCATCATAATTTGACCAAAATGGCGAAATCATTAGAGTGAACGTACATTTCAGACTTAAACCTAACCACAAAGGGCAGGCCCACCCCTAACTGAACTGAACCCCTAGATCTAACCATGATTGTAATTGAAAAAAACCTATTTAAGTTGTATGTTTTGATCCAAGTCATACAATATCATATGATTTCGCCATAAATTGTCATAAGTGTGCTAGCAAAGTTTGAACTTGTAATGGACAGACTGGATCTTTATCTTTTGACAAAGAAAACTGACATTGAGCAGTTAGAAATCGTGGACTCTTCTCAAGTTTAAATCACTGAATTGCTGAGAAGTTGAGTTTGATTAGCACTTTTTAATAAGTTAATTGGCTTTTCATTTGGGAACATACAAGGTTTGATACTAAACTGAAAACTGAACTGTGTTGGATGTTGTGGTCAGATAAGCTTAAGAGATGTGCAAGATTTAAATGAAGCCCTGAACAATCTATTTGCTTTTTATCCCAAAAATCTGTCAAAATTAGATGGGAGTGATTACATCCGAGTGATTTTTATCAAAGAGTCTGGACACGAGACAAATCCGAACCCGCCCAGAGCACGTCTATGTGAGACACGAGATCTCATTTTCATGAGCTGCTGAGAGCAAAACAAGGCCTGGTATGAATCTAAAGTATAATTTGAGCCCGGTGCCCACCGTCTTAAATGTTAATGCTGACTGGAAGTCTTTGATGAGTGATTTGGAGTACAGCACCTCTGGCGGTGCCCTCTGAGGCAGAGAGTGATGTGAATGCATTATTACAGAGCTGTGCCAAGATACGGCAGGTGTCCAGCGGAGATCTGTAATTACATCCTGCCAAGAACATGGAGAGCATCAATCTTAGATCAGAATCAGAATTTGTAATCAAAAGGCTTTTTTTCTTTTTCTTTTATTCAAGATCAAATGCATTTTTTCCCTCACTAATCAAATAAATGGTGAATGTTTACACTGGGAATATGGCATTGCTGTTGGAAAACCCTGCTCAAAGTTTTGGGGTCCTCATGTGTCATTACTCATCCCTCAGGCACCTCCCACTGTAAACTTCTCTTCCATCAGCCATGAACATTCAATACTAGAATCCATCTCTCGTCTCATATAACATTAACATCTGTCACAACAACAGTAATTGGACCACTGATGCTCAGATGAGATGAGTATATTGGATAGGCCTTTAGAGTTTTGGTTTCAGTTTTTCCCTGAACATTTAAAGAGAGAGCTCACCCAAAAATTCAAGTTAGGTCATCATTTACTCACTCTCACGTCGCTCCAAACCTATATGACTTTCTATATTCTGCAGAACGCACAATAGGTTGTAAAGAATGTAAATAACTGTTTTTGTCCATTCATTGTTGGGACTTTCACTGGATAGACAAATAATCACAGAGACATTTTTTATTTATTTAAAATGAACTATCCTTTTAAGGCATTTAGCAGATGTTATTATCCAGAAATTCTCTGAAAAGTCAGTTGTCATCACAAATAAGACCATTTTGATCAACAAATGGCAAGAAAGCACACCTAGGCTAATAAAGATTTAAGTCCTAGTGTCAATTTTAGCAGGAATAGGGAAGGAGTGGAGGGAACATAATAGCGGTGTGATGTGGAAGTGCTTGGGTTTAATAGGGTGGCTGCAGCATTCGGGATGAGCTGCAGAGGTTTGATTTCATACCCAGGGAGACAATTGTAACAGTCATTGGGACTAATGGTGAACTGCACACTAAAGTAAATTACAGTGACTTAAAAGTTATCTGAAGCACTTCTGGCCAAACAGAGAATCTATATATGAGAATATGGAGAGTCTGCTAAGTGATTTGATCAATATTCATTGAGCTTTGAAAAACATTGTTCATATACTTTACATGTAAAGATGTGTCTTTTTGCTCATTTTGAAAATGGAATTTCTTTGCCTTATTCTTGCCCTCAGGGTTCTCCCAACTGAGTTATGGGTTCTTGCTCAGACTTCAGCTCACATCTACCCATTACTCTTTCTGACTTTCTCTCGCTCACCGTATCTATCTCTTGCTCCCTCAGGAGCTCAGCCAGCTTTGTGGCTGCTTATTAACTTTTACGGAATTATAGATTTCCGAAATTGGATTTTCCCAACTCACTAAAGAAAGCAGATTAGCTGGCTACTCTCACATGCACCAGACTTTTTGTGGCCTGAAACTTAACTTGAATGTTTAAGTATGGACAGTATGGACAGTTAGTTTGGATGGCAGGTTTATCTGTAATTCCAGTAGGTTTTTTTCTTCTCTAGTAGAATCAGATTACACTTTAGCATTAAGTATTGTTGTAGTTGGCTTAATTCATTAAATTGTAATTTTAGATGAACACTATGGGCCCTATCATACACCGGCGCAATGCGTTTTTTGCTAGTTTCAGCCCGACGCAGTTATCATTTTCACGTCCTGCGCCACGTTGTTTAAATAGCAAATGCATTTGCGCAGCAGCAGCACACAAACATGCCAACTATTAAAAATAAAAGGATTACTATTTAAAAGATGAATATTGTGTACATAAAGATATAGTGGAATCCGGCTTGTCCCGTAGATGGTCTGCTCGCGCGCTTTAACCTCACGCACTAGTATATCCGTTCCCTCTCTGGAGATGCTTTCAGTTTTTCCACTTGCAAATTTCGCCATGTAAATAGCGAATCCGCCAAAGGCGTGAGCGCAACTGGCTTTTAAATGGAATGGGAGATGAGACTCTGGTTGGTTTTTTGCACGTTACGCCCAAAACACACCCATTACTCATTAAGAGAATAGGGACAACCCTTTTAGACCATGCACCGGGCGCACCGACTATTTTTCCCGTCGTTAAACTAGCAAAAGTGGATTCGGACACGAGATGTGAGCAGCACTGTGCTTAAATCTATATACCAGCCTTTATTGTTTAATTATTATATTATTTCTGTTCTGTAACATATAACAATGTTGTATATGTAGATTGCAAATTCTAATTAATTTGTATAAAATCCTGGCAAAATAACTGTACAAAAAAAAAGTATAAAAAAAAAATCAGTGGGCTAACTCAATAACTCACTAACTCAAGGGAGCTCTTTTTTTGGCACATGTCGAAATATTAATTGGGTGAATGAGAGGCTTCTGGAATCGATTGAGAGAGATCTGGACCAGACAGAATCAAACAAACGTGGCCCGAGGGCCAGTCTGCACCAGAACTGAAAGCACTGATAAAGCTCCCATTATATAGACTACATATTTCTCATAAATTATGGTGATGTGCACATTTCTGACATTTATACATTAAACTTGTTTTGTTCCTTTTCCCCAGATTTTATAAATGATACTGATATTTGTATTTCACTGCTATAAATATATAAGTATTATTTTATATAAATATTTATATAATTTAAATATAAAAATAAATATATTCATAAATATATTTGTCTTATTATAATTTTTTTATTTAATAATTAGAGTTATTTATTATTTCTATTTGGCTGTTACGTTGGAGAGCTGAATTTATCATGATATCATCATAGCAGATGTGTGCACGATAGTGTGAAGGTGGAGTGATGACTGCGAGTGTCAGCTGTTAAAGCTGAATCATGATAAATGGCATATGTGAATAGAGAGAAATTCATTTCTGAGGGAAGCATTTACTTGAAATGAGCCATATTGGATGATTGATTAAAAAAAGACCCACATACATGTCAGGTGTTATCTAAGTAATAGTCTGTCCCAGACACAGATGTTAAAACAATCAAGTTTATCAGAGTTCAATCATTGGGCCAGTGCTTCGCGATTTGATACAAGGCCAAAGTATACAGAATGGGTTCAAGTCCGAGTAATTAAGTGATTTGGCTCACAACAATAAAATGGTATTGTTTTTAGTTAATCTAACAAGTGTTGAGGAAAGATACTTTTAAAAGTAATGTGTAACAATATTGCATTACTTCCTAAAAGTAACTCATTGTGTTAAGTAGTTACTTTTTATGGAAAGTAATGGGTTACGTTACTTTTGGGTTACTTTTTTTCACCTGGACTGGGGTTGCTTGTTTTTTTTGTTTTTTTTTTATCATATTACAAAATAACACACATTCAAACAAACAGACAGGCAAAATGGGGAGCAACAGACATATTATCAATAATTTAGCAATCTGAAAAAAATAAAAAATAAAAGGGTTGATATGTCCTTTATATAATCCAATATGTTGGAAGAAAAACATTGCCATGCATCAATGGTACTAGGTTTAGCTTTGTTAATTCGTGCTGTTGTACATTCACAAGTCACTATTCTGAGGAGGCTATGAATCCAATATGTTTTTGCATACATGCGCGGAGTTAACCAGTTCTGTATTATTGTTTTCTTTGCAGCTGTAAAACCAGCAAACATCATTCTCTTGTGTAATTAACTTATACAGGAGTCAGAATCATCATTGAGAAGACATAAACCTGGATTAGACATGTAATCAATTTGAAGTAAGGAGGACAAAACTAAATTTACATGAGTCCATAGGTTGACAACAATTGGACACTCCCAAAACATGTGAAGAAAAGTACCTGATGATACAATGTTACAGATATGGCAGTTATTGGTCGATTGAAGTTTCATTTTAAACCTTTTGTAAAGAGTTATGTATGCTCTATGGATGACTTTGAAATGGATAAGACGATGAGCCAAGTTTTTAGAAGTTAAAATTAGATGCTTGTTTGTTTTTTAATAACAAAAGGTGAAATAAATATTAGTCTCAGGATGAAGAAAATAAAAATTCACGCCTGTATTAGATTACCTAATTACCTTTCAGCTATGCTTAAATGTGATGTTTATCTGAAGTCATTTGTGGTTATTACTAGTATGGTTAAATTGGATCATCGAAGGTCAACAGTAAAGACATTGCTTAATAAAGTGAGATTGAATACATAGAGTATATTTGTGTTATTTAACATATTTAAATATTGCAAGTTTGCGTAACATTCTGAGTTTGTGTTTCACTGAATCTGTTTTTGTGCAAGTGAGATGAGTAAATGCATGCTCACATTTAGTCTAGATCTATAATAACCGCATGTTTACACATCACACACAACTTCCTACACCTTTACTCCCGATTTGTGGGTACTTGAGAGCTGTCAGTCAATAAATGGCAAAACAAAGTAACTTATTTGAAAAAAGTACTTATTTGAAAAAGCAATTTTGTTGTAAATTGAAAAGTAATGCTCTACATTACTAGTTACTTGAAAAAAAGTAATCTGATTACATAACTAGCATTAATTGTAATGCGTAACCCTCAACACTTAATCTACTCTGAAATGTAGCAGAAAACATGTCTCCTATGTGTTTGTGTGAGAAAGTGCATACTATTTAGAACTTCATCCTCCCTTATGCATTTCTCCTTAGTGTTACATTCATTATAATTGGTTGTGGGTGGCAGCGTGGTTAAGCCTGATTTGGGACTGAATTGTTGCCTAGTTTCTGCACAGCCCCAGAACAGAAATAGAACAGGGCCTATTAGTTTTTATCTTGCCATGTATCCTGCAGTGAGTCGAACAAACAGCCCATTACACAGTTAGCTGTGCACTGAGTAATGATGCACAGCCTTCATAAGAACCCACGTTCAGGAGCATCTCTGCCCATCATACTATTTTGAGTCCTCATTTATATTAAATGGCTGCCAGAGTCACTAATAGCCACCTAGGCAGTGGGAGACAGGGAAGATCAGTATCAGGATCCCATGATCTCATGTCTTCATGAGTGTGTGAAGTAATGCAGTTTTCATGAGCTTTCATGAGAGACCCGCCCTCTGGACATAATCAAGACCAAACCAAGGACTAATGCGTTTTCAGTTCTGTACATAATTACATCAGCATCTGTGGTGTTGAGGTGGAGCATTGACAGATCACACCCTAGAGATTTACCGCATGTTAATGAATTGTAAGAATCGAAAGGAGCTGTCCATCAGCGGGTTTGAATTTGAGGCTTGGATTACTGTTTGTGTACTAAAATGGTTTTTGCTTGGTGATGTTACAGGAAACCGATATAATCAGCTATTCTGTTTGAGGCATGATCATATACTTCAAAAGAAAGTCTGTACACTTCACCTCTCGTCCCCTTTCAGGCTCTTTTTTGAATTTGCCTTCAGCATAGCAAGATAAAACAGCCACTGCAACCTGGAAGAAAGAGAAAGAACTCTTCAAAGGCATAGTGTATGTGTTGATATATATATATTTTTTTGATTTTTTTAAATTTCCTTCTTCCAATAAGCCCTTGAAGTTTTTCATTCTTGCACATTATTGCATAAAATCCTTTGGTCTTTCTAACTCTCTCCACATAAAACCTTGCTGTTTACATAATGGGCGTAAGCACGGGCTGACTTAGTTTTAAAGGAGGTTTCTTGTGGCTCATGGGAGTATATTTAGTTTTAATAGAGTCAAATGGAGTCAAACATTTTTTAAATGGATTAAAATAGAAAATAATGTATAATACTGTATATATGCTGTAAAAAGTGTTTTTGCTGTTGTTGTAAATAAAACAAGATTGTTGAAGTAAGTTTTACAAGAAAATACTATTTCAGTCTTTCAGAATTGAATGTTTAATCCAACTATTTGTGAAATTTACTAGCAATTTCTGAGTGAAAATTGTTTCTAATTTCAGTGTACAAACTAAATAATATACATACACAAAACTATACATAGCAAACACTAAAAAAAAGCACACACATCACCAGCAAATAGCTCAAAGTTGGTGCTAAACCGAAAAATAACAATACATTTCTGTTCCATTAATGGGGTTCCATTTATTTGAAATGGAAATCTTTTGTAACCTTGTAAATATCTTTACTGTCACTTTTGATCAGTTTAATGCATCCTTGCTGGATAAAAGTAATATATATTTTTTGTAAACGTACTGACCCCACACTTTTGAATGGTAGTGTATATATTAAAAACCCCTGATCTTCTTTCATCAGGGATATCGCCCTACAATCTAATTAGGAGTCAGATATTAAAATGGTGAGCTGTGTGCTGGGATAATTGATTCTTTCCACTCGGTGCACATGAAAAAAGCAGACAGCAGGAGATACCCTGCTTTGTCAACATTGGGCGATGTGCCCGCTTTTTAAAAAAGGCGCCCAATGAAGCAACATAGATCGTGCCAACAGACATCCCACACACAAAGGTAAGCCACATGCGCCTCAGTGTGTATGGGGAAGACTGAATTACCTCCTGTTTGTGTGAGTGGGTTCGCCTGGCAGGTCAGTGGGAAATCATACACTCTTTGTCTCAGTACTTTTTGGCTATCATCAGAGGAACCGTCTAACTGTCTCTCTCTCCTCTGGCAAAAACGCTCAAACCCTGATAATTACCCTCTTCCTTTGAGAGTTATCAAAATGGACAACTCTCCCGCTGCTTTGCTAATTACTTTAATAGGTTAAGATAGAGATTAGCGGGCTAGAAGCTTATTGGGTATGTAATGTTGATAGTAAGTGAATAATTCCTCTTACCCTTTTCTGTGGTTTTAAAAATTAGTCTTGTTTATTTTATTTTCAATCTCTATTTTAAGCCTCAAATCTGCTGTACTTATGCAATCATCCATGTCGGGCACAGGACCGCAGATCATATCAGCTTGTGAGCGTTCAGGGTCATTAACTGAATGGCCCACTCTATAAGTCCTGTATTGCTGTTCATTCACCCTAATGTCGAAGCCATGTCTGTGGAGTCATTCACTATTGCAATTTATGGCCTGTTTTATAGAGGTTGGGTCAAACTCGGTCTCTCATCAAGTACTTTAGCTTTTTGTGTAGCCCTTTCCTCCCTCAAGCAGATTCTACCCGAACCTCTCAATTATTGGCAGTAACCACCTGCACTGTTCTATTTGTGAATGTAATGACCATTGTTATCGGCAGGGAAGTAAATGTAGGGAAAAAGCAGTGGAAATTGAGGGAATGGTAATAGTCTTTTTTATGGATTACAGATTACGATCATCAAAGGGGCAGTTTAGAGGGTCCAGTCTCGCCACAGGGTAAAAGATGCAGACATGGAGCCCCAATGAAAGCGTCATTAACGAAATGGGCTTTAGTTCAATGTCTCCACTTTAATGGCCAGTTACCAAATGGGGAAAAAAAGTGGCTATTGTAACCGGATACCATGTAATGATTAAGTACTGTATACGCTTAATGTATATACTGTAACGTATGTGGGAACTGTGTAATACTACCTTGGGAAATCACATATATTTTCCAAATTGGTTCCATTTTCATTCATTTGGCAGATGTTTTTATCTAAAGCAGCTTACATTGAGAAAACGTATATCTTGAATGCATTTCATTGAGATTTTCCGAAAAATCAAACCCATTTTCATAGTGCCATGCTCTGTTGATCTACTCTTTGTGCAACATAGATACTATGTTTTCTATGTTTTGTCCTGCGTGTCATTGATTCTTCTGAACTGGCATTTGAGGGGAAATTGGGCAAAATATTTAAGAAACCAATACATAAGCAGGCGGGGCATTTGAAGAATTTTATGATTGACAGGAGGGTAAATTCTGAGTAAATCTATGAGTTCTGTGCGTGCCAGTCATGGGTTGTTCGTGATATGATTAAAGACATTCATGCACAATTAAAACACAAAGAGATGGAAATGAGAATTAATGATTTTCACCAGATGTTTTATTAATTTGGCACTTGTATGTGACAGTGGGGGTATTTATTTCCATTAAATATGTCTGTTTATGGTTATGTGAGTGTGAGAAACTCCCTTCGATATGGATTACACATTACAGCCAAATTCTGAAAGACAGGAACAAATGATAGTGATAAGAACTGTCCAGGAAAACATCCTTAGTACTTGGGTACTTAGTCAATATGAAGCTACATTGGCATATTAAATAAACTATATTTCCAATGTACTGAGGGGAAAAAAAAGAAAGAAACCAGGAGAGTTATGGCTGTGAGAGTTGTTGGTATGGGCATCATACCAATGGTTAGACATTAGATATGTCTTGGTTGTGGCCAAAATAGAGCATCCAATTTTTGAAACATTTAGACATATTGCAATTTTAAGTTGTATTATTTTTTTTTTAAAGAAGCTGTTTAGTTTACAGTTTAGCTCTTTGTCGCCATCTCTGTTCGAAGACTCGGCTCGGCACAGCGCGGATGAATCCAATGTTTTGAGGAGAATGTGCGGCTGTCAGTCACCGCGCCGGTGTGGATACTGTCATTCGGAATCACAGATTCTACTTTTTGGAAGTATGACTAACATAAGAATTTGTCATTTGAACAAGTAAGTAACATCCACTTTTGTTCTGACCAACTAAGGAGAAAAATCATTGCAGTAAATCGCGCTGATTAAATCTAACTATCGCTTATCATATCACATCAAACCGTGCAAATTATACTTTGTTCTCAAATTGTTAATGTTAACAACATAGCAAGCATTGCGTGTCTACATGTAATGCCCTTCCGATATTATCCTTGTTTTCGCATGGGCCCGGTTGCAGTCTCTTTTTTTTCTGTAGCCACTCCGAAGCCCGAACAAAGTCTTTTGCATTTTACAACGGGAGAATCTCCAGTTGTCACTGGTGATTGTCGTCTGAACCTTTCTGGATCCGTCATCAAATTGATAAGTTTAATTATATCAAGTGCGGTGAGAAAAAGCTATAAATCTCCACCTCCAACATCCTCACACACGCAATATAGCCTACTAGCCGAGACACCTTCTTTATGTGTACAGATGTGACGTAATGACGCAAAGACATGCTCGAATTTCCCGCCGAAATCCACCAGTACCACTGAAATTAAAAACATTATTAACGAGCTAAGGCAAGCAGCTAGTTTTGAACACTGGCTGGTTATGTACTTGCTCAGATTTATTTATAACCCAAAAAAGTTGTGGAATGCAGCTTTAAAGACTGTTAGATTGAAATTTAAGATGGATGTAAGATGGGATGTTCTTTTACTTCGGAAAAATAGCTTATTAATTCCCTACAGTATAACATTTCAAGGTCCATATTTCATAACTTTTTCATGTTTCATTAACTTTTTCTTTCGCTTAAAATATCCATAGACAATCGGAACAGTTTATATCTGATTAGCGGAGATATCTTGTGAAGACTCGGGTCAGTGTGCTGGGCATTGGACCTTGTCTAATTCCTCTTTTCAAGTTCCCATCCATCCCTGCACTTCTTAAAGCCCTTGTGTGTCTTTGGCAATGAGGCCTGTAACATGTATAGATTTTGGAGGGGCTACCACTAAGCCTTCTAATCTAACCACAAAGAGAAGGAAGGGAGAAGGAGAAGAGGATTAGGATGAGGAAAGTCAGAAAAAGAAAATACCAACAAGCCGCACATCCCCAGGGACCATCTCCAGCGAAGATTAGAAAATCTCCACAGTGGCCACACTGACAGTGGGAAGGGAAGCCCATGTGAATAACTGCTAATGTTCATGTGCTGGAATCCACAGGGGTCAGGGGCGTTAGATGTGATAATTACACTTTCTGCTGTGAGCTGTAAGTGCTTCTTTGTGGATGGAATACTGAAGATGGTTTCAGTGAACGGAGGGAGCTGCGTTTTAAAGGGATACTCCACTTTTTTTGGAAATAGGCTCATTTTACAACTCCCCCAGAGTTAAACAGTTGAGTTTTACCGTTTTCGAATCCATTCAGCCGAACTCCGGGTCTGGCGGTACCACTTTTAGCATAGCTTAGCATAGATCATTGAATCGGACAAGACCATTAGCATATCTCTCAAAAAAATGACCAAAGAGTTTCGATATTTTTCCTATTTAAAACTTGACTCTTCTTTAGTTACATCGTGTACTAAGACCGATGGAAAATGAAAAGTTGCGATTTTCTAGGCTGATATGGCTAGGAACTATACTCTCATTCCTGCGTAATAATCAAGAAACTTTGCTGCCGTACCATGAGTATAGCAGGCGTAATGATATGACGCAGCGCCTGGAAATAGGTCTTATAGGTTAGACAAACTTAGTCCCGGTCATTTTGTATGTTACTGAGCTGGGGACTATTTTCAGGCACTGCGTCATATCATTACTCTTGATTGGGAGTTGTAAAATGAGCCTATTTCCAAAAAAAGTGGAGTATCCCTTTAAAAGCTGCAATTTGGGGTTATTTTGCTTTTGAAAATGTAGCTAGTTTTTATTTTTATTTCACTGTGTATTTATATTTCCAATCCCATTCCAGTTTTAGTTCATTTTAATTGTTTCACTTTTCGGAAAAGTACTAGTTTGTATTTTTATTTCAGTATTAGATTTAATTTCTAGTTTTCATTTATTATGCCAACAGGTGGCAGCAAGTGAATATTTCGTTCAACTGATTCGTTCAAAACACTGATTCATTCAGGAACTAAATAATTGATCATCTATATGAGTGAGTCATTGAGTCGATCAATTTGTAATTTATTCAGGAACAAAACACCACTACTTTGTGTTGCTTGAAGACAACAAAAAGGTTTGGTTATAACTCTTTTTGTTGGTGGAGCAACAAAGGTTTGTTTTGGTTTTCGTTCTCCATTTAAGCAACTTTAATTTTAGTTAATAAAATATTTTCCAGAGCTAGTGTAACGGAGGCCAGTTAGTAAGAGCTGTGTGAGTAAAACCTCACTCCCCTGGTCTCAAGAGGTGCATTAGCGACTGACGCTAGATACATGTGGTCTTTAGCGTACTTGTTACGCTACTTGCTATGCCTCCCATGCTGGAAACGCTGGTTTGAAACCCATTCGGAGCGGTGCGAGTAGAACCAGAGGGGTTATATTGGTGCCGTGACCCGGATGGGAGTGAGCTTAAGGAGGGTGAGTGTAACGGTGGTCAGCTATTAACCACGAAGCAAGTAGAACCGGAGTTTTTGTCATTTGTAGCCATTTTCATTAGGGATTTATTACATTGACTTTGGTGAAGTCATGCATGTTATTTCTGTTTGAGGCACAATGCACACTGCATTTGCTGTGTGAACAAAAAGATGAATGTGTTTCTTTTTTTCACCACTGAGCCAGCTTACTGAAATGAGAAACCAATACTGTCTGTAATCATCATTAAGTCAGGGCCATTACCCTTACCCTCTCCCCCAAGTCATTTAGAGGAGACAAGAAAAATTGGAAGTAATTAAAATAAAATGAATGACGTACTGGCATCCTGTAGCGTGGCAGAAAGCAGATTGTAAGGAAAGCTGAAACCTGATACTAAGTGTTCAATACAAACAAACAAATCTTTCACTACAGACTCAAAGTAGATGTCACATGCATTAAAGCATATAAATTAATTTAATGTATTTGTATATCCTATTCTGAGTTTTAATATGGATACAATGTATTTATTTTAATGTGATGAACATCTTGATATGCAGTATGGTCCTGCTCTCAGTTTCTCTACCATTAAAAACCTAAGGCACAATTTCTCCTTCTGCATCCGAATATGTAAATGAAGTCACTCTCCCCTCTCATTTTATTTCTATCTTTCTCACTCCATCTACTTATTTAGTCAGAATCGGATGAGTGGAGCCAGTGCTCTAGGAAAGACTAATCTTAAAGGATTTTCCTGGCAGATAGCAGTGGAAAAACCATTTTTTGAGGTTGAAAAATGTACCAGAAACTATTTTCTCCTCCAGTTGCTTGTTAAGACCCTGATATCTGGGGTCCACATGAAACCCTAAGGCACAATCACAGCACTGCTGATAGTGTGCGAGGGCCAAAGATTTTGGGGCCTACTACTAAGATAAGCATTTACTTTAATCCAGTTTTGTCAGTACTTATTATATTATCTACATAATGATTTGAGTAAAAAGTTGTATTGAAAAATTTCCATTAATTTGATTTTTTTTAAGGGGTGTTTGTCCCCTGTTTGCTTTAAAGGCAGAAGCCCTCAAGCTCCATGAGCTACAAAGTGTCTTTGTTTTAACATTCCCTATTTTCCCTTAAATTAGATTTTGAATCCAAAATTCCCATCTTCGTTCTGAGACTTTTGGACCCCACTGTATGTGGCCCCTCTGTCCTTCTGTCACAGGACATACGGAGGGCGATAAAGTGGCCTTAGACTCCAGGGTGACTCCTACAAATATCCCCTATTGGCCACAGGGATCAGGACCACCACGCTTGCCTAGTGCATGCCATATGGTTGCTGACGGATACGGAGGATGGGAACTGGATTCCTCTGCTCCTGACGGCAGGAGTACATATAATTTGTTAATCGGTCACCGGTTAGATGCTGCAATTAGTAGGGGCAACAACAATTAGCAGTAGGTTCCTGTCTAGTTGATTGATATTTAGCCTCACATAACACTAGTGCACATATTTAGTTCAAAACTCATTTTAGTCAGATTCAGCTAAAAAGAAAAATCTTATCTTTGATGCATTTGATATTTAGCTTCTTTTTCCCTCCTTTTGTTCTTGTTTGAAAATTGTCAGTGTCATTTGTGTTCAGAGGAAGCATCTAAACATGGCTTTTCATCTGTCCATTATCAGCCACTGCGATAACAAGCAGACGATTATGATGATTAACGCTTATTCTGACCTTTCTTTGGTCTTGTTTGAAGCTGAAACAGAAGAGGCTCATCATTAACTCACTCAGATATCAGCTTAAAGATGCTCAGCTAGCTGGAGGAAGCTGGATTAAAGTGATACACTCTTAAAACTCAATTTTATATGCTTATACATAACTTCTATTACATTAGTATTCTGATCTCAATATACAGCACAAACAAAAGCATTTGTAGCATAATGTTGATTACCACAAAAAGTCATTTCAACTCGTCTTGTGTGCCTTGTTTTCTTTTTCTTTCTTAAAAAAGAAGCAGCAGAAATAAACATTATGGTGGAAGTGAATTTTTGGAGCTGAAGCTTATAATTTTTTTTAAAGCATTGATTATTATTTGAGCTGTAAAAAGAAGTCATCAAGATTACAGTTGTTTTCGAATTGAAAGGTTTATGGCGTTGTAATGTCATAGCATCAAAGTTGTGAAATTGAATATAGCCTTACACAGAAAAGGTTGGTAGACAATTTTTTATGCCAAAATCATGTTAACTTGCATATTGTTCATGTCTTGTGGCTATACTCTTATAACAGCGAGAATTTTTTATATTTATGGATTGTGTCCAATTCACTTCTGTTATCACATCAATATACTACATATCTTTTTTTTTTTTTTGTAAAGTTGATAATTAATTATGATTATTAATTATGCCACAAATGCTGTTTGAGCTTAATATTCCATTAAGCGAGTTCTTCATTAACTGAAGAAAATAGGTAGACTACTTGAGCTGTCCTCTGTGACATCATGTAAAGCAATGCTTTATATGGGTGTAACCAATATATTGTCACAATATATCGCAATACAAAAATGCAACATGGATAGTGACAATCTGCACTGTGTATAGTTCACCCAAAGTAAAAAATGACTGTGTAAGACATTTTTTACGTTTACAGAGTTTTAGTGTCTGTAGTACTACATTATATATAATGTTGAATATAATGTATAATAATGCAATGGGGGAATATGTGTGTGTCCTGATAATGCCAAATGTCTTATGTTACCAGTAAAAAGTGGCCTACATTATTTTAAATATATCTAGTCAGTGACAGAGAGCATTTTCGTCTAAAATAATTCTGTATTTTCAGCTTCAGAATCATGATTATTTTTATTCTGGTGTCACCATTGTCCTGTGCATTGGGTTACCAACACCAAGTCAAAGCCTATTCCCCAATGAAATACCAAATTTAGCATTTTAATCAACAGTAAAAAATTTTTTTTTAACCTTTACCATATGTTTTGGAGTATCGCAATAATATCGTATCGTGAGTTCAGTATCAAGATATGTATCGAATCGTGATATGAGGGTACTGTTACTTTGTTTCTCATTTGCTCTCTGCTGCTTGTCATCATAGTCTTGTGATGTAAATCTGAGGGTTAGGTCAGTGATGTTTACGGGACTGTTGACTCTGACCAGTCTAATTCGTTAAAGCATGATTTAGTGTTCACACAGTGCTGACATGCAGCTTTTCGGCTGTTTATCATACTGCTGATCAAGGCAGAAAACACCATTTGCTCTTGATAATTGTCTGTTCAATATTTGTTTAAGGAAAATGCCGCCCCTGCAACTGCTCACGGCATCATAAAAACGCGCGAATCAATTGTTGTAGGTGCCATGGTGTATATGTTCCACTCCAAACAAGTAGGGAATGATGGATACTGATGTTGACCAAATCTGACGCAAGTCCTTTTGGCCACAGTTTGCCACAAAAGGGCCTGATGTACAGTATTCAACTGGAGAATCCACATATCCCCCCCACCTCACTTTAAACTGGCTGGCAGATAAAGGTCTTCCCCATGAAAGAGGCTTGTCAGACCATTTGCATCTGAATACCAACTGCTGTTGGCAAATTCAAGGAGACTTTGGAAAGTTTGCATACTGAATCAGAGGGTGGACGCACATTCCCCAAGCCATGCCAGCATAGTTATGAGGGCAGGAAGTAAAGTGATGGCGGTACTTGAGAGGCCCAGGGCACGAAAGTTGGGTCAAGTGCACTCTATGACACCTGTGTCAAATGGCTCTTAGCAGTTTATGTTGTTCTGTCATGTAAAAAGCATTATTACTGTCGTTCAGTAGTACCTGCATTCAGAAAGAGCTCATTTTCTTTGGTCCGATTTTGTATGACTTTTTGTTATTGAAACCATCCTGTTTGTAAAATTAGCTTTTACACAAAGTCATATATCATGCAAAAGTAAAGAAAAATTATCTTGAAAATGTTCTACAGACAATTGAAAACAATTATTTAGCAATTCAAGCAAACAAAAAGACACAATTAAATATCGCACTGCAAAAAAGTTCTTAATATAAATTTCTTTTTTTTCTTACCAGCAATATATCTTGATTTCTTTTAATACCATTTATACATTTTGTACTTGTTTTATGCAAGTTTTACTTGTAAACATAAACCTTGCACTCTTTTGCTACATTTATGCTTAAAAAAAGAAACATTTGCCAACGGGTTAAGAAAAATGAAATGATATTATCTGAAAATGAGTTTGAACTATATATTTACATCTTGTTGAATTTATATATATACAAACATACATAGTTTTATGTATTATTTGTTTAAACTGCAACTTTATTGTTTTCAATCGTAGAACATTTTCAAGACAATATTTTAGCTTTTGGATTTTTTATTAAAATGAACTTTTTACAACTAGCTCCAAATTGATAAATGTTATTGGATTTTTGCTAACATTTGAATGAGATTTGATATGTTTAAAATTGTTTTACTGAGGCGTTTATTATATCCCTAGGCTTGTCGTACCATATCACGTCAACCCAATTTACAACGCGAGCTGGAGGCAAAACGCTGACAGCAGCAATAACAGGAGCTCAGCGCTAAAGGACATGCTGGCAAGCAGAATGGTAGATCAGATACAGAGCATCTGATACTAGCAATTATTGGCAATGGCAATACTGAGAATTATTCTCACTGGTGTGGCGGTAATGAAGAACCTTTAAAATCAAACAACATATCTCTCCCATCACCATGCAACTGTTCAAAAATGTTGCAATCAATGTGTCGCAATTAACTTACTTTTAATGACAAAACATCTCCTGTTTGTCCTGCTAGAGCTATTTAAGATTGAACTCTTTTCTCAAGCTGTTGTTTTTATCAATTGCCAGCAATGAGTCCTGGAGAGGGACAAGGAGGAGAGGAGGGGCCCGGGGTAAACAGAGCAGCCAAGAGAATTTAAAACAGGAGACCCCCAAGGTCAGACCTCATCCATTCCCCTGAGAGAGAACAATGACGGAGGAGAGAACAGGAATTAACATGGACTGAATGCAGCTGTGTGAGTGTTTGTGAGGGTATGAGAGGAGATGTTGGGAGAAACGGAAAGAGAGAGAGGGAGAGTGACGAGAAGAGCATAGATGAAGGAGAGAAAGCTGTCATATACACGATAAGATTAAAAATATACCCTTTAGATGAGAAGGTCCAGGGATGAGCAGTGGGAGACCCTCAAGGCATCTCTTGCAGAAAGTTTTGGCTGATAGTTTGGAGGGTGGACTTTGTGTGTGATCACCTTTGCCCTGAAGACCACAGGGTGCCTGGATCTACTGCACGTTTGGCCTTGACCGCTCTGAGGTAAGATGGGATGAATATTTCTGCTGTTGTAACCTGTGTGATTTGAATTAGAAGAAAATAAGCTGTAATTAAGATGGCATGGAGTTTCATGAAAGGGATACGTCCATGTGGATTTAGGTTTCAAGGGATGATGCTGAGGGAGATGGGTTTCCAAAACAAACAGTAATTCCTGTCTTAGCTTATGCTTCTTTCCGAATGTAACCCATCACAGTGGGTGGTGTGTTGGGTTAATGCTGTGTTAAGAAGCTACAAAATCCTTCCATTGTATTTGACTATCAGTTATCAGAGTTATTTTGTTTGACCTCCTCCGAGGACAAAGAACAACTGCTGTGGCTTTTATCCAAAAAATTCTGGTGTGTTAGAGGTGAAGTGATTTGGCAAATTGACTGCAATTTACATCTTGTATGAGTAGTACTGATTTAACAGAGGAAAATGTTTCTCTTCTGCATCTGTGAATCAAACACACTGGTAATAGGTTGTGAATATGGCAGCAAATTCACCTTAAGTCAACTAATTCGGTTGATATTCAATAAATCTGTGTTTCTCCATTGGTCTGTTATGATGGGGACATGGACATTAGGGGAAAACAAAGCAAATTGTACATGAAAAAATGCAAATAAATATATTAGGATAGAAAAGTAAATAGATTTATTAACTTTCAAAATGCAAGAAAAAATGAAGGCCACGATAGGACTATGGTAGGACTGCGTGATAATAGTTAAAAAGATAATCACAATTATTATATTGATGATTAATGATAATACAAAAGTGATTTGAGAACAATATTTAAGGACACTTTACTGCACTTTCATGTATTTAGCCAAGTGTTTTTTCGAAATGTTAGACTGGTAAATAACATTTCTGCAGCTGTTTAGTATTTATGCAATTATTTATTAATTTCCAGAATTGTCATTGCAAATTCATTGTAGATTATATTTATAAATTGCATGTCTTTTTGTCTTTTGTTGACTTTTACGATGATGGTTTGCATATTCCTCATGACAGTCCCTAAAGCATTTTCTACTGCATAAAAAATGGCCCCAACCCTGGCTGTGAGGTCAATCTAAACATGCATTTCCAAAACCAATCTGTATCACATACCTTCCCTATTCCAATTCATTAACACCCTATTGTCTTCTCTAGTAATGACCCTTTCCTCTTCTAACCTTTGGCCTGTATCACTCACCCTCTTTCTGACTCCTTTTGGCCTGTAGCCCGCTGTCATTATCATCCACACCAGCTGCCATGTGTTCAACTGATCCGATCGTTACACTTGGGGAATGAGTTGGTCTCTATGCATCATTAATGATTAATTAATGCCAAGCATCATAAATAAGATCATTTATATGGACGAGCTCCTTAGTTTCTCTGCCCATGGTGACCAAAAGCCCAAAGGAGTAGAAGTGGAGGGTCATTTGAGGAGTGTGTGTGTGTGTGTGTGTGTGTGTGTGTGTGTGTGTGCGCGCGCGCGCCACTGTCAGTGAGCGCCACTGACAATGAGTGCCAGTTCAAGTTAATGTTATATATCTAAAATACTTTAAATGCAAAAAATCTTGTGTTTTTATAATATTAACTGGACCTAAAAAATGTTAGTTTTATAGGAAATGTTTGATAATGGGCCCTGTATAAATTACAGTTACTCTTGTTTTGTTCTCCAGGTTGAGAGGAAACAGTGATCTTACTAACTAGTGTGGGAGCTGGAAGACAGGTTAAAGTCATGGCAGTTGGGTGGAGACCGGCCACCCTTCTCCTTGTCTTCATCCTGACGTTCCTCTGCCCCTCGGATGGAACCATGTACCTCTCTGGCCAGAAGCTGAGGTCTCGTCTTCAGAGGGATCGACGAAACGTTCGTCCTAACATCATTCTCATTCTTACTGATGACCAGGACATTGAACTCGGTGTGTTGCCTATTTGCATTTCTCTCTGTGTGTGGGTGCATATTATGTTTGTGAATTTGTGCGCAGCGTGACATCAAGTATGAGTTTATACAGAGTATGATTCACATTCATATGAGTCATTATCATATAATTTACTTAAATTCTCTGGAGAAGGGCATCTTACACATTCATTCCAGTAGCATCGGCCAACTGCTGAGGTCAATTGTGCCAAACATGCTGTTTTTCTACTCGATTTTTGGCACTTTAATCACTGAAGTGGCAACATAATGGCCTCACTGCTGGTCTTTGTTCAGGCTTTTCACTCGAACCCTTTTAGGGAGGAAATTTATGGTCAAGCATCTGTTACATAAAACAATCTGGATCTCTTTTGCTCTGTCTCCCTCTTTTTCGAATCTACATATATTGCCCGTTTTTTCCCTAAAGGCTCCATGCAGGCCATGAACAAAACAAAGCGCATAATGATGCAGGGCGGCACCCACTTCTCCAATGCGTTTGCCACCACTCCGATGTGCTGCCCTTCTCGATCCTCCATCCTGACTGGGAAATATGTGCACAACCACCACACCTACACCAACAACGAGAACTGCTCATCACCTTCCTGGCAGGCCCACCACGAACCGCACACTTTTGCCGTCCACCTCAACAATTCAGGCTACAGGACAGGTTAGTAGACAGCATGGATCTGTATATGCAGTATTTTTGCAATACTGAATTATGTTCAAGTTAAGTTAAGTTAAGATCTCAAAATAATCCATTTCTGTTACAGCCTTTTTTGGGAAGTACCTGAATGAGTATAATGGCTCTTATGTGCCTCCTGGCTGGAGAGAATGGGTAGCACTGGTGAAGAACTCTCGTTTCTACAACTACACACTGTGCCGGAACGGGATCCGAGAAAAGCATGGCTCGGAGTATCCGAAGGTTGTCCGCTGTCTTTTTTCAAAGAACATGACTGAACATTGTATTATGAAATTTTCCTACATACAGCAGACCAAGTGTAAAACCGTCATATCGGTTCAGCTCATTCACAGTATTTACCCAACATATTTAAGGAGACACGTTGTATTGGTATCATATCGGTTGACGGACGATTTTAGAGAGTTAAGATATTGGGTATTATTTAACTGTGCATGCTCACTTCCTCTATTTTTAAATTTATTGTAGATTAACTTTGCCGCAATATGATGCAACTGTAAAGATCGTCTTTAACAGTGTCATTAAATTATTAATGTATTTAAATGTAATCTTTATCAAATTGCAAAATGAATATCATTTCCAATATCCCTAAATTCCCTTGTAGTGTTTAAAACGATTGACTTTAGTTGTTAGTAGTGTTTACATAGACAAAACAGCATGAATTAATATTGGCTATGTATCAGTTATTGCTCATAACTTGAAAATAATTAGAAGCTTATGATCGCCTCAGCCAAAGTTTTAACATTGGTGAATCTTTGAACATAATAATAGACAAACATGATCTAGGATTAAATTATACACCAATGTGCAAGAGTTTGGAGTCGGTAAGATATATATTTTTTCTAAAAATAAATGTATACTTTTATTCAGCAAGGATGCATTCAATTGATCAAATGTGACAGTAAAGACATTCACAATGTTACAAAAAGATTTCATTTGAAATAAAAACGAAGGAATGAAGGTATCCTTTCTTTCAAATGTCCTGACTTCTTTCAAAAACATTTAAAAAATCGTACCGACCCCAAGCTTTTGAACAGTAGTGTATGTGTTTAGTAAACACATATTGATACTTGTATCAGACAGATTTCCCTTTTAATATTACTTCTTTTACAGGACTATCTCACTGATGTAATCACAAATGACAGTATCAACTACTTCCGAATGTCAAAGAGGATGTACCCGCACAGGCCTGTGATGATGGTCCTGAGCCACGCTGCCCCCCATGGGCCGGAGGACGCAGCACCTCAGTACAGCAGCGCCTTCCCCAATGCATCTCAACACATGTAAGACCCTCTTTCTCTTTCTTTCTTTCTTTCTTTCTCTCTCTCTCTCTCTCACTCACTAGGAGAATTCACAGTATGCATGAGGTTATAGCTTCATAAATCTCATTTGGTTCAAATTTTTCAGTCTCCAGCAATTTTTCAAATGTTCTTATGCCATTTGAGATACGACAGCCTAATAAATAATGCTCACTGTATAGTACTATAGCCACTATTCTCATTACACATTAGCTACTTTTAATGAACCACCTCTTGTGACTTACTTTCTTGGTTTATTGCAGGAACAGAGGTTTGATTATGTATTCTGTGTACAGTAATTGTTTCCATAGTGCCTCCGGCAAATGAGTTCATACAGTAGGCTCAAGAGAGATATAGAGTGCTATTATTATAATATCATGATTTATTATTTGCATCAGTATTCATTCATAGGTCCCATTAGAGGTATAAAGTCTATTGCTAGTGCATAAACTAAATTAGCATACTATTTTATCTAAACACGTGCAATCACAAGTTCACTGTTATTTTACTATTGTTTTTGTAAATTATCATTTTAATTGCTCATTCATCAAGCTGCAGCTGAAATGTACAATGCAACTTTATGCAAATCAAATCTTCTCAAACAGTGCAAACCAAAAGAATACAATGCATTGGCCTTCGCAATATGAAACAAGACTTCAGAAATTTCTCAGCAATGTTATTCAGCACACAATGAATTACACACAAATCTTCTCCATTAACAGACTTTTGAACACTCAAGTTATGCACAAATACTAGGACTGTGACTATATTTTCTTGCCAAAAATTGTACGTTTTATTCATAAACAGTAAAGTGTATAACAAATGTGTAATTTCTTCCAATGGCACAGAAAACAGCTTTTAACAATTCTGAAAATGTCCCACTCAGAACACCAAGCTACAACCACGCCCCCAACCTAGACAAGCACTGGATCCTGCGTTACACGGGACCCATGAAGCCTGTGCACATGCAGTTCACCAATATTTTACAGAGGAGAAGGCTGCAGACCCTACTTTCAGTGGATGACAGCGTTGAGAAGGTCACAGATCATGATAACCTTACAATATAGCACATAGATCATATTTTATATAGAAGTTAGTTCCAGTCCTTATTCTTGTCTATGTGGTGTTATAAGAGTGCTGATAGTACCGATATGTTTTTATCACTCCACCGGTCTGTCTGTTAGTAGTGCAAATTTTGTATTGACTCCTTCTGCAGGTTACATCGTTACTCTAGTAATTGACTGAATGAGTGAGTAATTTTAATAATTCATTCAGGAATGAACCAAGAAGTCACTGTTTATGAGTAAGTCAGTATTCACTGAACTGGTTAATTCAAAACACAGATTCAGATTCAGGAAAGACATGCCAATTGTTTATTGCTCTGAGATACGCAATTGTTCTTCTGTGGCTTCATTTGAAATTAAAATGGACAAACAGAAACTGGCAATATTGTGTCAAATGTTGGGGTCAGTAAGTCTTTTTTTAAAAGAGATGTATAGTTTTATTTAGAAAGAATTGATTAAAAGTGATTACATTTTCTATTTTATTTTAGGTTTGCACAAAAAAGATTGAGCAGCACATCTGTTTTCAACATTGATAATAATTAAGAAATGTTTCTTGAGCACCAAATCAGCATATTAGATTAATTTCTGAAGAATCATGTGACTGAAGACTAGAGTAATGATGCTGAAGAAAATTCTTCTAGAATTCTAATAGAGAAATTCAGCTTTGCCATCACATGAATAAATGACTCTTTAAAATATATTAAAATTGAAAACTATTAAAGAAAAGAAAATGATTGAATAGAAAACTAAATTGTATTAATATTTCACAATATTGCTTTTTATACTGTATTTTTGATTAAATAAATGCTTAAGAAACTTTTCAAATACATTAATAAAACCTAGCCCAAACTTTCGAATGCTAGTGTAAGTTACACAATATTTACATCTTGTTTATAAAACTGTTTTATGAAAGCAGTAATATTTGTTAGTTTACTAGAATAACTAGCAAAACCAGAATCAAAGCCCAAGACCTTGTACATGTAAACCCACGGTACTTGGCAATGATTCTGATTGGTGAGGCAAATCAGCATCTAAAACATATGAGAGATGCCTCTGAAATGTACAGAAAAATGTAGAAATGGACGTGTGTATCTAGCCTAGAAGTTGTAATGCTGTTTACTATTCCCCCCCACAGGTTTACAATATGTTGGTGGAAACTGGGGAGCTTGATAACACCTACATCATTTACATGTCTGATCATGGCTACCACATTGGCCAGTTTGGCTTGGTGAAGGGCAAATCAATGCCATATGATTTTGACATTCGAATCCCCTTCTACCTGAGAGGGCCGAATGTGGAGGCAGGTGGCATGTGAGTCAAAGATATTAAGCTCACAACTTTACTGCAAAATGCTAAAAATAACACATTGTTGATTCTAAGTTTGTGATCTCCTGCAGTAATCCTCACATAGTCCTGAACGTTGACCTAGCCCCTACCTTGCTGGACATGGCCGGAGTGGATATTCCATTGGAGATGGATGGCAAATCCATCCTCAAGCTGTTGGAAACAGAACAACCTGTCAACAGGTGCTAAAATACACCAAGATAAACATTTCATGCTCACAATTTAAAAACACAGCCTTTTTCCTCATTATATTCTTCCAGTTTTACCAGGTTTCATTCTTACAAGAAGGTGAAAGTGTGGAGGGATTCATTCCTGGTAGAGAGGGGGTGAGTACATTTGATCAGGCCAGATGAACCCATGCATTTTTAATTGAACTCCGTATCACAAACTCATACACTGTATCGCTCTGAAAAAGATTTGTAACCCCAGAAATTGATTAGACACGACTCCATTAGAGAGGCACCAGATGGCACACTGACATCGGACACATCTACAAATTTCGAATAGGGGCTGTATCTAATTCTTTGCTGTTTTTGAGTGGCAACCTGATGTGATCTCTTTCCAATCTACAGGAAGCCTCTGCATAAGCTAGCAGATGGCAAAGAGGTGGAACAGAATTTGCTGCCAAAGTTTCAGCGGGTCAGAGACCTGTGTCAAAGAGCTGAGTACCAGACGCCCTGTGAGCAACCAGGGCAGGTAAATATTCACTTTCATTTACCATGGCATATTCCCTTGATTATTTCCAGTGATTGCCATCTGTCTAGTGCTTTCTAAGTAACCACTCTTCCTCTGTGCAGAAGTGGCAGTGTATTGAAGATTCCACTGGAATGCCGAGGCTGTATAAGTGTAAAGGGATGGCGGGTCTCTATGCACCTCGTGCTCTGGGCCTGATGGCTGCTAACAGGGGAGAGATCAACGGAGCTCATTCCGCATCAGACCACTGTGATTGTGAACCCAACATGCCTCTCAAGAGGAAGAAGGCACTCACCAAAAAGAGTGTGTTACAGTATAGTTTCACATATTTTGTCCAGGTGTTCTTGCTTGCTCAGTGGTTAGGAGTCTTTTTTTTTAATGGAAAAGACTAATAATAATTGTGTATTTTGGAGCCACAGCATTGTGGGCAGCGCTTTGACATATAGCGCAGCTTTTGAGTGTAAGTCCTGGCTCAAGGTCCTTTGCTGATTCTGCCTTCCACTCTCTCCTCTCTTGTCTATTCAATTCAGAATATTTGAATCACAATTTTAAATTATTAATATTAATGGGGTTAGTTCCAAGGAGACCTGGAAAAAGCTGTTCGTTAGCATTCCCAGTCCCACTTATGAGGCAGTTACAATGTATCAGTTGCTCGGAACTCTTTGGAAGTGTGAAGTTTAAAATTTGCGAAAATAAGGAAAAGGTATTTTACACCTTTAAGATCCCCCCAAAAAAGGAACTAGTACACATCTACTATAAAATAATGAAAAATTTCAGATATTTGTATGTAGCAAAATTATATAGCAAAAATAAAATAAGTCAGGAAACATGGCTAATTTTAAATGGCAGCCTATGAAGAAACATGCTTTTTGCAGCCAAAATGGCATCAGCCAAAAAGGGCTAACCGGATAATTATGCACATCAAAACCGTATACACCAAAATTTTAAATGTTGACAGAAATTGCCCACCTTCCTGTCATACCAAATCTGCATTATTTCCTTATTCTTGGAACAAAAACGAGATAGTTTGCAGAATGTCTGAATTTCTCTTTTCCATGCAAAAAAAAAAAAAAAAAAAGAATGTTGATTTATACTGTCAAACTCCAAAAAGGACAATTTTTTAGGAATCATATTCATATACAAGATCAAATTAGACCATGACGTAGAATGATAGTAGTTTAAGCAATAATATACCTGTATCTGTAACAAAGTCCATTTACAATATTCCAGAGTTGAAGACCAAGAAGAGTTTGCCAAGAAATCGTTGGGCCCGCTCTGTCACGTATCACTTGGACTCAGATGTGTTCACTCTGGACCTGGAGAAGGGCTACCAGCCCGTCAACCTGAACACCAGCCTTATGCTAGGCAGAAAGCAGGCAGTGTATGGAGAGAATGAAGAATACAGCGGAATGGGACCCACAGACAGCAACTTCAACACCCTCACGCCACCTGCTGCTCTTAAAGTCACCTACAGGTTCATTACAGACAGTCAGTTAATGTGGATGATAACAGCTAGTGGCAGTGAAAAACAATGAACAAATTTGTGGTTTCTATTATGTCAAACTTTGTTCAGATGCTCAATTCTGATGAATGACACAGTCAGGTGTGATGGTGGATTATATAAATCTCTACAAGCATGGAAAGATCACAAACTACACATTGAGCATGAGGTAAGATCATGGTTAAATTGTTCTAATACAACCTGAATAAAAACAAACCAAAATAATGCTTAAATTTACTACATTCCCAACTAACATGAACGTTCAGACGAGATTTTCTCAAAGTTATGAACAAATGTTCTTCCAGTAATGTTAATAGAATGTATATTTAAAGTTATCTGGTCTTTAATAATATTCTCAAAACAGCACAACGTTTTTATACATAACTCATGGAACTTTTTTGTTGAAACGGTTTAGTTCATCTAACTTGTTTTATAATTTTTAGAGAACATTCAAAAGTAACATTCCCATAATGTTTGCAAACTTATAAAATGGAATGTTCCCTTAACATTTGTATAACCAAGTAGTTTTTTTTTTTTTTTATGTTAAAAACGGGACATTTTGAACATTCAGAACACGTTTCCAGAACAAAACCTTCTTAGAACATATTTTAGTTAGCTGGGTTAGGTTTTACTTTTAACCACTTTTTGTTCTTTATGTAGATTGAGACTTTGCAGACCAAAATAAAGAACCTCAGAGAGGTCAAAGGGCATCTAAAGCAGGTTCGACCAAAAGAGTGTGAATGCAACCAAAACACGTAAGCGTTTCATACTAATTAACTGCTTAAGTGTTGGCTTGATCTTTTTCACACAATAGACATAATCAAGTACTATTTGCTTTAAAGGTATCAGTACAACAATAGAGCACTGTTCAAACTCAAATCAGGGCGGATACATTCTGTCAAGTAAGTTGTCATTCATCATCTGTCATTAACTTCAAGGAAGGCACATTAATGCCTAATGTTCTAATCTAACTAACATACACTTAGACAGTTGATAGTAAAGACATCTGTTCTTTTAATCTAAGTGGAATGACCTCCAAAGACAAGAAACAGTGGCTGATGAAAGAGCAGAAACGCAGGAAGAAGCTGAGGAAGCTCCTGAAGCGCCTCCGTAATAATGACACTTGCAGCATGCCTGGCCTCACCTGCTTCACACATGACAACCAACACTGGCAGACCGCCCCCTTCTGGACAAGTACCGCATAGCACATCACTCCAGTTTTTTAATGCCACAAAACTTTTACTTAATAGTTAAATAATTATATAATTTCGCTTAAATTATCTTTTTGTGTTGTCAGTGGGGACGTTTTGTGCTTGCACGAGTGCCAACAATAACACTTACTGGTGTCTGAGGACTATCAATGAGACGCACAACTTCCTATTTTGTGAGTTTGCCACTGGCTTCCTGGAGTATTTTGATCTTAACACAGATCCTTATCAGGTAGATCTTTATCTTTTTATCTCCTTTACCATTTTTATAATTTAATAAGATTTGTCAAGGGAACCCCTATCATTTCCACTGCTGTTTTTTTGCTGTATGCAGCTGGTAAATGGCGTGAGCACGCTTGATCGTGATGCGGTGAATCACATGCACCAGGAGCTCATGAAACTGCGCAGCTGCAAAGGTCACAAAGAGTGCAATCAGGAGACAGGTGAGTCATGCCACGTGTTTGATGAAAATCTTTGCTTTAATGTTGCATTTCAACATAATACCAATAAATATACAAATTGTAACCAAGTGACTCATCATATCTCTTACAGGTGGTAAAGAAAGAAACTCTTTGTACGATTATAGGTATGGCTTCATTCTTATATTTTATGGCTGATTAAAAAGTAATATTGTTAATATGTTTAGATATTTTATTCTGTATATATTTGAAATAGAAATATTTTGTAACATTTTAAATGTTATCTTTTGATCAATATGTCTGCTGAAAAATATTATATTAAATATGAAAAAATGTATCACGGTTCCCACAAAAATATTAAGCAGCACAACCGTTTTCAACATTGATAAATAACAGGAAATGTTTCTTGAGCCCCAAATCTTTTAGAATGATTTCTGAAGGATCATGTGACACTGAAGACTGAAGTAATGATACTGAAAATTCAACTTTGCAATCATTTGAATAACTGACTTTTTACAACAACAAAAAAATTACATTTATTTTAAATTGTAATAATATTTAATGTTTTTACTTATTTTTTGATCAATTAAATGTAGCCTTGGTGAGCATAAGATACTTCAAATAATTATTATATACTCTATAATATTTATTAATTAGTTATAAAGTTAGTTATAAAGGCTTTAAAAGATCCGGATCTTGGGAAATAAATAATGTCCTATCTTTGTTATGTATGTTTGCTGGCATGGGGTGCCACACACAGGTGTAAAACAATTTTGGGTTGTGTTTAGGGGTAGAGAGGGTTAGGGGATAGAACATACACTTTGTACAATATAAAAGTCATTGTCTATGGAAAGTCCCCATAAAAAATGAAAACCCAACGTGTGTGTGTGTGTGTTCTCCACATGCTTCAGGCCCCTTCATCGTCGAAAGAGGCCAAAAGTGAAGAAACCATCCTCCAAATCAATGTGAGTTTGTTGTACACACCATCTGCTTAATATAATTCAGCCAGCCAGTTATCAGCACTAATCCTCAGTAGTCCTCCTCCCTCTGTCATACAGTGTATGTGCATGCTGTCCCTCGCTGCATGAGCAGCTTTTCAATTCTCCGGACATTCCTTTAGATGCACACGTGATGACAAGAGTCCTTCATTACTGATAAGAAAAAGTGTGTTAACAAAGTACAGAGTGGTGCAGACTGCCATAATTACACATCGTCCTCGTTTTGTACATGACTTTCTTTTGTCTTTATGTTGTTCTTACTTTGCTCAAACCTAGACCAAGATTTTTTTTATTGTCTGTTTATACAGGGGCCAAATTTGGGAAGGATGGGTAGGTTAGTTTATCACTACTATCCACTGTGAAGGATGCACAGAGGTGAGGAATGTGAACTGATGAACTCCTGACCCGAGGACAGCAAGTAAACTCTGCAAACGTCCAGCTATTATGAAGTGTGGATTCGGAGAGAGTCATATCAGTGTGGCCATCTCATTTTCTCTCTCAGTGCATTTTTCTATTTACAGTTTTTGATTCACTACATTTTTGGGAACTTTTTAATGAAAGACTTCTACCATGGAAACTTTTTACCATAAGGTACTTTGATGGATTTTTTTTTTTTTTTTTTTTTTTTAAATGAGCCAATCTCTATCCAACTCAGCACCTAACATTTCGTGGCTAAGATCAGTCACCTTCACTGTTCTCATAAGACAAGAAAACTCACTTGGCTCATCATTGAGATATAAACTTGTCGTCTATAAACACACTACTCCTTTATTATTCCTGTAAGACTGTGATGTGGGACTCTGATACTGTGTTAAATACAGGGCCGACGTGCTCTGACTTCGTTGCTGCTGTGGATATTTGTAATATTACTCTCAAACTGAAAAATCCCAAGGAAACGTCATGATACTTTACACATGTTGTGCTATATAATAATAATGTCATCAACTTATGTGATTCCGTTCATGGAAATGTTGCTTTTTTAAACATGGTGCTACTGTAAGTTAACACTTGGAACTGAATGCTGCATAATATGTATTTGAATGTATGTGCAATTAATGTAAATATTAGTATATTTTTACCAGACTGAACATATGGGAGTTTCTCTTCGTGACTGTTCTGAAAAGAGAGCACCCTCAGTCTAACAAATGTTTTATGTTTATCTGAATGCACTTATGAATAACATACTAAACAGTGTTGGAGTAATGATGTGTTATAATAGTTCAATTCAAATATCTGTGTAGGTGTCATCACAAACCAATTCCTTCCCTTTTTGCTGTTTTCCATTGGCTTGAAATATGGAAAGCAATGAAGGTATAGTAGTTGGTGAATAAAGTGTTAAATACCCAGGTTTACGCCTTTTTCATATTCCCCATATATTTTTTTTTTAGAAAGAAACAACTAAAACCAGTCTAAAACTAATTTACTGGTCTTTGCTGGTCTCTCATGTTTGTCTGTTGGCTAGTTTTTGTTTGCAGGGGTTTTGGGCACTTTTAAGCTCATCAGACTGTGAGACCATCCGACGAATTTATCCAAACTGGGAGACCATTTAAACCAGCTTAGTTTTTCTTTTTTCTTGCCTTTTATGAATATTCAAAATGTTATGTTTTACTTATAAAATATATGTATGTGGCTCCATGTCTCTCATCTTGTTTTTATCACCCAGTCTAAGCTGGTTTGCTGGTCTTGGTGGTTTTCCCTGCTGTTAGTTTCGGTGGTTTTAGAGTGGTTTGTGTTTACCTATAGACCATGTGGCTGAAACCCATTTGAGCCAGGATGGGAAACCATTAAAAAAAGAAACTAAAACCAGGCTTTGAGACCAGACAGAGCAGCCTTAACCTAAACTATTCTACATTTATGATGCTTTTTCAGAAGGATATCATAACTGAAAGACATTTTGTGCTCCGTTGTGTTTGCCTTATTCGCCAGCAGGTGGCGCTTTCTGAATAATCCGATATACTCTAAATCCCTTCAGTTCAGGCAATCAAATATGAATCCAACTCCACCTGAACTTGCACCTGTTGTATAAACCACCACATGTAGTTTGTTTTACTAAACTTTTTGGGCGTCACATTTACTCCGTGTCAGCCAGTACAGGTAAACTGGAGTTGCAGTAGCTGTCTGTAGGGGGTGGAGAGAGAGAGAGAGAGAGAGAGAGAGAGAGAGAGAGAGAGAGAGAGAGAGAGAGAGAGAGAGAGAGAGAGAGAGGTGCTCACGAGACACCCCCCAGCTATCCAGACCAGCTCACGCGCACGCAGCCACAGCACAGGCGCGCGAGCATTCAGGACTCTGAACATATCACGAAGCCCTCGCGCAGGACGTCCGACAGACCGAGGAGATAAAGTTTTGCCGTCTTTACGCTATCCTTTTATACTTTTTTGTGGTTTTAACCGTACAATGTGAGAAGAAATGGCTGGGAAAAGGTAAGTTTGAATCTTTCTTTTGGAAAATTAACCAAGTTTTGACACGAGAAGTTAGCGCGGTGTCTTTCTTGCACGTTAGCCCCCTCAACTAGTTTTAGATCTGTAAATTAACTATTACTCACTAGGAAACTATAAATACCACTCAATTTGCTTAAGATGTCGGCTATAAATCAGTATGAAGGAGAATATGGAGATTGTGTGAATGAAGAGATGATTTTCCCACGACTCACGAGGAGTCAGTCAAATGTGATATTTTGTTCAGTTTGCTGCTGTCGTTTGTTCAGTCGTGTCATTAAATCAGCATCACTGCCGGAAGCCAACTGTTTCGGCCATGTGTATTTGAACTGATTTGATTTGAACCGACTTCACTATAGACATAGCTCAGTCACAGATCATTGGCTGTTTTGACTAACTTAGCGTTCCTCTTACTGTAATCTCAGACTGATCTCATCTGATAATAAAAATGATAAACTACAGTTCTGTTCACTGATCTTGAGACAAAATAGGTTTCACAACTTTACCCGCCATTCGATTTGTTTTAATTCCATTCTTAAGTAATCAGAGATGATCACTAGTATTTAATGTTTTACAACTGTGTCGTTACTTTTGGTCTCCACATATTTATTAAAATAGGCTAAATAAATAAAATCAGGCAGTATTAAAGTCAGATCTTTTTTCCTGAAGATCCTTCCATATTTCACTCCATTTGAGTTCAACAACATCACAAGCTCTTGTGAGATGTATGTTTTGTATATAATTTAACTGTGCTTTTATATTGTTTTCTGTCACAATCGTGATATTTAAACTCATCATACAAATGATAACGATTATATTTAATTAAGACTGCTCTATTAGCAGCAGCATACTATTACTACAGGAAAAAAATATTATACACCAAATGATGGCTTGGTGACAATTAAATAGATGAAGCTTAAAATAAGAAGCATCCGTACACTCTATTTATTCATTAATTGAACTGCTAGATTTGTCAGGTTTTGTATAATAAATATATATGGCATAATGGCACCTTTTTTTTTTTAAATCTGACAAAGAGAAAATGGAAGAACATGTTGAATCACAATAATTCCTTGATATGTAAACTATACTTAGTTTTTAACTGTTTTGTTCCAGTATTCAAGAGTCAGTCTTGTATCAGATATTGGATGTGGTCTAATTCCTAATATCGGCTGATGGTTACAGGAAACCACCAGAACCCTCTTTGATATCCCACAATACCTTCTGTCGCCTTTACTGTGGTTAGAAGCATTGAAGTCACATAATGTGAGCTGTGGACGCATGTTGCTTTAGTTGGCGTTGCACTGCCAGAAAAACACACAGCATCTGTTTAGTGCAGGGTTACAGATGTACGAATTAATTAAATTCATTCAATTAAAATGTAGTCTAACCTCTTTTTCCACCCTGAGCTTGATTATGACACAGATGCTGAAGTGTAAATAGATGAAAAGAGGTGGTTGAAAGACAGTGTGCACTGTTTGATGTAACACTACCGAGCTTTGATCAGCCGTTGTATTGATGGCTCTCTGTTCCTTTCTCCGAGTTCCCTGGTCAGAAGCTGAGCAGGGGCATGACATTGGACACTTGACGCTTTTAACATTGCCATGTCTCTATGAAGCTCAATTTTGAAGCTTGTTTTAAAATTCTTCAGATGGGTTTTAGTTTTGCACCATTTTGAAGAAACTCTAGACCACTGACTGAAGTTAATGGACACTCTTATGGTCTGTTCCAGCTAGTGAGTGTAAATGTATGTTTTGACAGGCTGAGGTTTATCTTTGATTCAGAATGAGATCTTACAATAGGATGTTTTCCCCTGTTTGCATATCTGGTACACAATAGCGTGCAGACAAAGGGAGGACATAGCATTGTGACAGCAGTTTAGCACCAGTGTTTTAACAAGACCTTTGAGCTCAATGTGAAAAGCACCCATCTCCAGTGCTCCGCCTGAGGCCGTGTCTCGCGCGCCAATAAGTTGCTTTTCTATTCCAGGTTTGTTTTTGTTTTTTCATCTTCACAGTTATTTTGCTCCGGCAAAGACATTGACAGATAAAGAGATCGTAAAACGAATCCATATGAATTGAGTGGTTTAGTCTAAAATGCATGCTTTGGATTTTATGGGCCAACATTTCTGAGCCAACCAATAACAGTTGGACATTATTTTATCACTGCATTATTTGATCATAGCCTTGTGAAACACTTTTATATTAGTGTTGTTATCTTAATTGTTTTACTGGTATTATTAATTCCTGTGTTTGTTCAGGATGGGTCACTTATAATGCAGCTGTTGACTCCACCTTGACAATTTGTACTGTTAATATGCTAATCTTCTCCAAAACTTGAAAGCATTATTTTTAACCTGTCCTTACTTACTCCCTACTAAGCTCTGAAACAAACATTAAAGGATTAGTTCACTCCAGAATTAAAATTTCCTGATCATTTACTCACCCCCATGTCATCCAAGATGTTCATGTCTTTCTTTCTTTAGTCGAAAAGATATTAAGGTTTTTGAGGAAAACATTCCAGGATTTTTCTCCATAATGGACTTCAGCGACAAATTGCAGTTTCAATGCAGCTTCAAAGGGGTCTACACGATCCCAGCCGAGGAATAAGGGTCTTATCTAACAAAACGATCTGTCATTTTCTAAATTTAATTTTTTTAATATTTTTAACCACAAATGCTCGTCTTACACTAGCTCTGACGTTTCCAACGTGATTACGTAATGCGTGAAGTCGTGGACGTACATCGCAACCCGTTGGTCTCAGTTGAAGTCCGCTATATGGAGAAAAATCCTGGAATGTTTTCTTCAAAAACCTTAATTTCTTTTCGACTGAAGAAAGAAAGACATGAACATCTTGGATGACAAGGGTGTGAGTAAATTATCAGGAAATTTTAATTCTGGAGTGAACTAATCCTTTAACACCTAGTTAGTTGGGCATTCGGGGCTCCCAATTCCCATCTCCTAGGAGCTCGCTTTGACAACGTCGTCCTTTGAGGTGGTTAGGTGACCTCTGACCCTGCTCCCACCCAGTCACTCAGCCTGACCTGAGAGGAAATTTGATGCGTTGAATTTGATACTTTTAAACACTAAAAGTAAGACTTTAACTTGTTGCCCGTCTGACTCTGACCGGACGCGTTATGATAAAATCATTATGTTCGGCATGGAAGGTCAGCTCAGGGAACAGTTAATCTTTTTATCTTGCTCAATCTTTACAGTTGTTTCTGTATATCAAAATGAGATGTTCATTCGAAAGAAGTATTCATACTGACGCTGACAGCTGGTAGTAGACAAGCGAATCTGTATTTGAGCACACATCTACTCTGCTACTTCTGTGTGTGTTAGTCCCTCACACATGTCCGTTCACATCTCACTGTTGCTGTCAGTGTGCTCGTTTGTCCTGAATAAGGCCTTTGGGGTTGTGGGTGTGCAAACAGTGGGCTTGTCAGATTTGTCCTCTCTAGAAAGAAGATTTATTGTTTTGCTAACACAGTTGCTGTTTGGCAGTTACAGACTTCCCGCCCAGAGTAGAAATTTCCGGCAGCACTGTCCGTTGAGACAGGAAGTAGTTCAGCAGCAGTGCGGACAAAAACAGCCGTATAACATATACAGGCAGGCAGTGCATCATCCCAAAGAGGTCAACTTTTCTTGCTTTATATAGAAAGAATTCTCGGAAGGGGGTTGTAGTTCAGCATCTCAGACCCCTTATCCTTACCCCAAAGCCACACACCCCCGCTGAGGCACAACTCGTGTTCTGATTGGCCACCAGTGCCGTGAGAGCTTTAATTGTAAAGGGGGTTGTTCCAAATGAATAGAGGCTGATGGTTGTGCTAACAATGCTCTCCATTGTCATGACCCCATTATCCATTAGTAATGGGTGGAATTCTCACATATTGTCATGCATATGATACTGACTTACTACAATTTGGCTAGACAGTTTGATGCCCTCCTTCGTTGAACCGCAACACTTAAGTACTATCTGGTTTAGTTATCATCCTCTCAGGAAAAGCAAGAGCCATTAGCCATATGCTCTTTGCAGATTTTTGGGTGATTTAAAAATCTAACAAATCATTTTCTTGTTTTCCAATAAAAATATCTGAGGAGAAATTTAGTTTGGAAGCAAAATGACATGATACTAAGTCAAATAAACAACATTGGAGAAGACTAGTGTACATCACCAGAGAGAAGTCAGCTGTTTAACTAGAAAGAAGTTAAAATTTTGGCATCTCATGACATAGATGTATCTGTTTCTGTGGTTTTCTAACACCGCACCTCTTGACGAGCTGTCAGCGTTCAAAAAAGAGTGACGTCATTATATTACCAACTAGTTTTTATGTTAATTTGGTTGTTGAATGTGATTGTCACTTCTGTAAATAATCAACAAGAGTGAGATCTGTATTTAGCTGCAGTGTGTACTTGACCAAATCTAGTCCAAAAATGAATAGACTTTTTGTTAAGAAATCCAAATATTTGTAATAAAATAAACCCTTAAATGTGTAATAAAATAAATTAGAAACATAATATTCAAACAGATTACTGTGATTGTATTTATTGTGGTTTTTAACTCTAGCTTGAGTTGACAGTATTCATAAGAGGACCCCAATAAGATAATGCTGAGGCTCTGGTTTTGATAGGGATAGGCTTATTTTCTTATGTCTAATCCAATTGAAGGTTTTAAATCGCTTTTAATGTAAACGCATACAAACAAGTGATTTCTGTTTTTTGCTCTCACATTCGTTCTTGTGTAGAAAACTCTGACCACACCATGTCCTGTTGTGTATGAATGAAGTGTGTCTGTTTAACCTTATTTTTCTCTTCTTTTGCTGGCTTTCAGCCATCCATCAGAATGCTTTCCTGTAACCAATCTGTTAACACACGGCCAGCTATATCAGTACTGACATGTTACCCACAAAGATAAATGAAGCCAGCGTTGGTCTTGGTCCGTAAAGCCAGGCAGAATAAAAATGAAATGGACGGGAGCAGCTGTACTATGACCTCTGCTGATGGAGGCCTGGTGCGCTCTAGTCATTTGCCCTCTTCAAAATGAGCAAAAGAAACCTGCACAGGGCTCCAGAAAAACAAAACAAAAAAATTAAATGAAGGAGCCATTGACTCCTATAAGAAAATAAATAGGCCTAGCCTAGGCGGTAAATTATGTTGAATTTTATTTTTTAGCTCCTTCCGTTCTTTCTCATCATGTAGACTACAGGTTAAGTACAAATATAATGGATATGTAATATAGTGCATATATTTAGCTAAATTCTCCACTTTATAGTTATTTTTTTTCTAGCTGACTAATTAGTTTTGAATGGCTTTTCTGAGGTAGATATAATGTTACGGGACATATTGTTTACAAGCTGTTTTATTGACGTCTTTTCACGGTTGAAACTGAGAGCGATTTCATGAGACATGATGCATTGCAGTAAGTTGTAGCCTACTGTTTCTTTCATTATACCTTCTGATGTTCATTCATGTTTATTTTGTGCTATAACTAGTAGTAAAGACAAAGAGATGATCTGTTCACGTGTTGCTTGAACTGAACAATAGCTATCTGTCACACTACGTTAAAGAGCTCCAAACAACATTTATTCTATTGTATATTTTGTGATAAAACTGACATAATTTGAAAGCTGAGTCATTGTTTATTAAAAGGAACAAAGCATATTGGGATTATTGGATGGCAGGTGCTCTTCAAGTAATATGAAGTTCACGCATCAGCAGAAAACAGAGATTTAAGAATCCATATCAGAATTAATTAATTGTTATCGATATTGTGTCCACACAGCTGACACGTTTACCTGTTGTAGTTTATCCAATGTGTGCATTTTTACTTGCAGTGAAATGCACCATTCAGTGTCCTGTCCATTCAGTGACACGGAAAGATGATCCTCCGTACCTCACTCATGCTGGCACAACTGGTGCCTGCTTTTTTAGCAGTCTGGAGCATTCTGCTGCACCTTCATTCACTACTGTATATCAACCCCAGGGGCCAGATCTAACCCTGTGTTCATTCTCAAGGTGTTTAGTTTAGTTAGTACCATGGGATGAATGAAGCATTTGCATGAAGCAGGAAGGGACAGAAGAACTCCACCCATTTTCATCCATCTATTTTCATTCAAATGTGTATGAGTAGGCTACATTTTGTTTGTCCAGCTTTTCCTAGTATCACTGGAATGAGTGACCTCACTTCACAGAACTAAAGAATTCCTCTGACAGGTGCAGCAGTTTGTTTTTTTGTTTGAATGAAGTGTGTTCACTGTTCACTCTTCTCTATTTCAGGGGCAGGGCAGTGTCCTTCCTTGTGTGTTCTGTTTGTGGAACTATATGCCTGTTTGCTTTTGTGTGTACTCAGCTGACACTCTGTGCATTTGTGTTTGAGAGTGACACAGCATGTATTCTGTACTCAAATGCAACAAATATGCAAGTTAAATTAATTGTAGGCCATATATGGTTGAAATTGTTTGAGAGGTGAATACTGATGTAAGGTTAGAACAGTTGATTTGTTTAGGTATATCTAAGCAAGTACTTTATTTTTTTGCCACACCTTGAGGTAATTACGTAATCCCGGCCCACCTACCACACAATTTGCATGCTGTTCCACCATATTGAATGGCATTACGTCACCTGAACCCTCTTTCACCTTTTATTCCAACCTCATTTCACCTTTTATTTCAAGGATATTCTTGTTTTGTTGTAAATAATCCTTGACAGGAACACAGTTTATTTTGAGATAAAGTGGCTGTGTTTAGCACTATCAGCTAGCCAGAGGACTAATACGTTGTCTAAGTCAAAGGCAGGTTCTGTTTTTAAACATGTTGGCTTGGTGTGGCAAATGTTTGTCAAGTGTCAAACTCAGAATAGTGGAATTCAGCTTTTTGATGAGTAAAGGGCAGCTAAGAGACTTGGGTACTGATCATTATTGTTAAATTTGTTTCCGTTCTCTCAGAGTGATCTCGGGTATTCTAAATCAGAAACACCTAAGGTGGAATTTCAAAATTGCGCTCCCAAAAAAAGCACTGAATAAAAACGGCATTTGGCCTCATTTTGGAACAATGGATTTAGTCCATTATGTCGTTGTTTATTCAGTGCTTGGAGACCAGCCATTTTACCAGCTATTTTTAAACAATGGTGCAGATTCCTTGACTTCAAGAATTTGAAAAATAATTTCATTGTTTTATATATTTGAGGAAATGATTTGACATATTTTTAGACACTTTCTAAAAATATTTTTTTTTTGTCATACAGAGCTAGACACAAGAAAAGGGTGAAGGTCTTAGTATGATGCATTCTTGTATGCTGCATGCGTTTGGTGGCGTTATTCTATTTAAATTGATATATTTCTAGTGCCTGTGAAGCACTACTTGCAGAGAATAGCCTTAGCAGAACCAGGAGGGGATAAAGGCACAGTGTGCCTTAAAAAGATACGATAGGCTACATTTATTACAGACAGGAAGGTAACAGGATACCTACTTGATTATTACACAAAAGGATTTTTTATAATGTGAAAAAGAATATCTAACAGCATTAATTTCTTTCTATTATTAATTCTAGAGTTTCGATTCTAATCTATGATCTTATGTTTATTAAAGGATGGAGAGTTTTCTCTCTGTGATTTTTACAGTGGTCTTGGTGGTCAACCTAAATACCTCATGCTTTCTTATGCAACTTTTTACTTTATTTCCTTTTTATTTTTTCACATGTACGCAAATCTGTTTTCTTGATAATATAATACCAAACATTTGAACTTGATGAGGAGGAATTTAGTCATAAGGATTCTGTTGCAGAGACTGCATGCCTTTCTTGAGGCTGCTTGAACGAGTGAGAAAAGGGTGGGTGGAGTTCAGCACACAAAAGGCCTCCAGTTTAACTGCTCTTCAATTACACGGCTCCCACCCATAAAGCTCTTGATCTAGTAGCGAGAAACAGTTTGTGCAGAATACATTCTACAGGACAGGATTCTTTATGAGCAGTAACATTGCCAACCTTAACCATAGTTAAATTTGTCAAACTGAGAAATGCACACACACACACTTGCACATGCATTGACATAAAATCAGTGCTTTTCCTTAGGTCAGTTGCTGTTTCTCTCAAGGCAAAGCTCAAATATTTAACGGTGTTAATGAAGGTAAAATGAGCTGATTGGTATGTCGGCGACAGATGGTGCCCCAGTATGTCTTTGCTGAGTTCTGTTGTTTTGGTTTGTGTTTCCCAGCTTACCTGGCACCAGCTGTATATTAGTCTCTCTTGGCCTCTGTATATCTACATTTGTTTTTTATTAAGATGCAATGATATATTAACAGATTTGGTATTTGCTTTTTTTTTCTCAAATGTAAGGAGTAGAACAATAAAGGCAGTTGGACTACTTATATTACATTTCAAGCACCTTTGAACAGGTGGGCTGACTATTTCTGATCCTGAGCCACAGCTTGGGTTGAAGCCCAGGGAACAAATGGACATATGGACGTGACAACTCACAAACACACTCTTCACTGTCCAACCAGTGGTATAGAGGGCACGTGGCAGGAGAGAAAGAGCACACTTGTTGTGGCACAGAAGCTGGCAAACATTGACATGCCTCACTGGAGCATCATCAGACCATTCTAAACAGCTGAAGATGAATCGATACTCGATAGGATAATTTACAGTAGCTGTGTCTACATGTCTAGACATCTGAATGTTCATATTCATATCGTCTTGCGTTTTATTCTAGTGTGTAAGTGTTTGTTTATTTTACGAAGGTTTAAACCACACTCTCCATGACTCTCTCGGAATGAGTCATATTGAGCCCTTCGCTGGTTTGGGTGGCCTAAAGAAGCAATCCCGCCGCCTGTGACAGATAGTCTGAGCTACCACATCATGGCTTAAATTAGCACACTAAAGATTCTCTGCAGTAGGAAACTAGAGCAAAAGAAACATAATAGGTTTCTCAGAGGGTTATCATGACCCAAATTAGCTGCATTCAATTTTTGTTGTTGTTGTTTAGGTCTCCATCCGATGTCACTTTCCCCATTCGTTGTCCTAGACGCAGGTGAAAAGTTTTGAGTCTTATTGTAAAATGTAGTAGTACCTTTATTTGGGTTCAGAATTGTATTTGTTGGCTTTAAAGTCGCAATGTAACGGAAGTAGCAACAGATCGTTTCTTGCATATTGTGACATTGAACATCCGAGTGGTTCTATGCATCAGGTGTTGATTGTATGGAGGCAGATCAAAATGTAAGCTTGCAGTCGTTTGTAAGAAGTAGTTGGGGTTTGTGAGGACAAAATGAAGTCTGGTATGGTCAAAAATGTGCATAGGTGAATCGTTCACAATAAGATCAATAATATGCATTTATAGACTTATTCCTCTTACTCTCATGGTAGTCACCATGCTCAGTTCAGATTTTAGTGTAATGTCAAACATGGTTGAACTTTCCAGTGTCTGCACATGTGATTCCAAGACGATTGCGTTGTCTTTAGTCTCGCCCTTTCTTTCCAATCCTGTCATCTATAAATATTTTAGCAGTCACATGACACACTAAGATGACTTAGAGAGCTTTTCAGACCACGACAAGCGCACCTGTGACCAGATGGGAGACCAGACTTGTCTTGCAGTGACCAGTGTGCATGTGTGTATGGGAATATATGTGAATGCTTTCCAGCTCACAACTTCGTTTCCTCGTCCGTGGCTGTATCTGCTGATAGGATTATGAGTGCGCTGAGACAGCGTTTCTGTGCATGAACTCTCACACATGGTGAATCTCTCTGGCTTTGGCCTAATTCCCTTGATAACAGATCCGTCAGATTACACTTAAGAGATTGACCATGAAGCGCAGCCTCTAATTTATAACGGCACATCTGTGCCATTTTGAGTTGATTTGATTTTAATTTACTAGGATTCCAATGTACCTGCTTTTGTTTGGAAAACAATCACAGTCAATCTTATGACAATAAATGTGTTATGTTTGTTCTTAGTATAATAAATATAATCAATTTAAATACGATTTGAATGGTGATAATGCTCTCTATTTTTGTGTTCTCAGCGCTGATTGGGTGGAAATCCTGGAGCCTCGTTCACAAGAGCGCATGTACGTGAATCTGGCCACAGGAGAGTGTGGTTGGGACCCTCCCACCGACGTGCCTGTCCGCCAGGCTGATGGTAACCAGTGGTGGGAGCTTTTTGACCCCCAGAGCAGCAGGTTCTATTACTACAACTCTGCCGGCCGGATCACCGTGTGGCACAGGCCGCAGGGTGCAGATATTGTCCCTCTCTCTCAGCTCCAGGCCATGAAACGCAACACGGCATCCGAGCGCAAGACTGATGGGGGTACTAAAGAAAGGAAACATAGTAATCAATCCATGGGAAGTCAAGATAGATGCACCCCTCTACCACCCATGGAGCCCTACACTAAAGAGCCAGAATGTGCCGACAAAGAGCCTAAACAACAAGAAATGGACAACAGACAGAAGCCAGACATCCATGGCGCAGACAGCAGCAAAGACTCTCTCAGGTACTGGGCTTTTTCTGCATGTTATCTTGAGTCTAGTCGTTATAGTTCCTTAGAAATAACTGGCCGTAACCAGAGACCAATTATCTTCGACTGCTGGAATATCACTCTCATTTTCCCTGACTTTAAAGAAACATTCTGGGTTCAGTACAAGTTATGCTCAACTGGCAGCACTTGTGGCATAATGTTGATTACCACAAAAAATACATTTTGACTTGTCCCTCGTTTTCTTTAGAAAAAGCTAGAATCAAGGTTACATTGAGGCACTTAGTGGAAATGAATAAAGCAAAAATGTGAAACAATTTATAAAAGTACTTGCATTCATTTTTCCGTTAAAACCTGAGCTGTAAAGCTGTTTAAAGGGTTAGTTCACCCAAAAATGAAAATTCTGTCATCATTTACTCACCCTCATGTTATTCCAAACCCGTAAGACTTTCGTTCATCTTCGAAACACAAATTAAGATATTTTTAATAAAATCTGAGCCAGTTCTGCACTCTCCATTGACAGTCTACGCAACTACTTTTGACGCTTCAAAAAGTTCATAAAGAGATAGTAAAACGAATCTGAATTGAGCGGTTTAGGCAAAATTTTCTGAAGATACACTATCGCTTTATATGATGAACAGATTGAATTTAGGCTTTTATTTACATATAAACATTGATCAGAAAACAAAAACAGAAGCCTGCTTGAAGCGCAAGAACAAACCTTTTGCAGAAGTTCAAACATGCTGCGTAACATGAGAATAAACCTCATTGGTTCTCGCACATCAAGCATGCATGCTTGAGCTTACGTTTATTATAACTGATGTGTGAATTGATGAATGTTTAAATGTGAATAAAAGCCTAAATTAAATCGGTTAAATTTTTATTAAACCGCCCATTTTTGGGTGAACTATCCCTTTAAATAACTTTTTGCAGTTGTTAGAGTTTTATGGTTATATTGTCATGGCGACAGAGTTAAGTTTACAGATTGGCCTCATTCAAATCCATTAAAAGTTTCTCACTGGAACCCAAAAGGAGGCACAAGTGGAAATGTATTTTTGTTCAACACTAGGCCACAAATGCTGTCGATGGAGCTTAACTTGTACTCGTTTTTGTTTATCATGTACTCATAAGGAAGTAATTTTGATAAATTGCTGCCAAATGTGAAAAGTTGATATTTCCTCATAACCCTTACTATTGAGTGCTTTATGAGAGTTTGCTTGTTTCTTCCCAGACCCATTGTCACCTTCATAACCAGATTCCAGTCATGCCAGCTCTTTTTCACCTGGCACTGGGCTATGTCTCTGTTATTTCAGTGCCTTATGCTTTACCGAACTACAATACTTAGGCCATTCATTCTTTCCTAAAACAATCTCTGGGCCCCACCAGATGAAAGCTGCTGGGGTCGGGGCCCAGGGAGAGCCAAACCATTGTGGTTCGAACGTGACTGGACTTTCCCTTTTTCCCGCAAAAAAAGCTCTCTTGAAGCCACGGTATACATTATCCAGCATATACTGCGGTTCTTTCTTTTTCAGGGAAATGTTGTGCAGGGCCCTCGTTCTTTTAAATCCACCCATGGAAAAAGAGTTAATGGACTCCAATATCTTAACAGTTGGATCCCACTGAAGCTTGGGAGGATTTTGAAATATTGTGGCTACATGTGGCCCGAGCTACTTGATGAGTGTTATGAAGAGCTGTCCTCTGTCTTCGCTTTAGACACGCATGACTGCTGTCTCTGGGAGGCCCAACATTTTTTAACCTTTTTGTAAAACTAGAAGGGCAACAAATTTTTGACCTTTAGGTAAAACTAGAAGGGCAACAAACCACTCATCTCCCACCGCCTGGCCTTCAATTTGTTTCTAACCTCACAAGCAACAGTATTGCTCTCTCAGGAACCCCACACGTCTAAGCCTCCTAACGGATGACTCACATTTTTCAAAGGTCATACGATGTACAAAACAATAGACAGCTGTGTGCAAGAGAATCAGAGACCATAGCTATATCTTCATGAGTGCATTGTGCCTAATTTAGAAGTGTGATAATATCTTAGTTGTTTTCCAATAACTTGTGGGTTGTGAGTAGGGCTGGGAGATATTTTAAATATTCATGATATACACTACTGTTCAAAAGTTACATTTTAAATATATAAAAATTTAAAAAGTGTTATTTAACAATATAATTTTTACTGTAGTTTTGATAAAATAAATGCATCCTTGGTGAGTATTTGTGATGATTTTTCTGACGACATAAAATTAAGCTTTGATTTATTTATATTTGCATTATGAATATTGTGGCAATTTTAATGTGCTTTTTTAATGTGCCGATTAAGTTTTTAATAGCGTCTTTGATTTAAATTTCAGTATCAAAATCTTGTTTAGATATTTCACCCATAGAAAGAGGCTATTTTGGCTCTTACTGTCCCTTGTGTGCTTACACCAGAATGAAGAAAGGTTCTTTTGCTGAATTGCTGTATAATTATTATTGACCTGTTGTGACATGTTCTTTGTTATTGTTTCATACATCAACGGGAATAAGTCTCCAATAACGATTTCATTTGTTTGTCAGTTTAAAAATAAAAGCTAGGGAGTGGTCATAAAATATCAGCCTGACAATGATCTAAACAGCACCATCTGTGTTATCATATGGTATGTTTGGGACAATCAGCTTCCCCTGATTGATGAACAAAGTGCTAAATCTGGTAGTCATCACACCCGCCCCTCCAGGACACAGTCGTGTTACGGGCAAGCAGAGCTTGACCCTAGTCGGGGAATTCTGTAAACATGCTAACCAAATCCCTGTAAACAAACACTAATACACTGGCACACACATACAATGTGATCCTGTTTAAATGATGGATAGGTGGCAGGGACGGGGGTGTTTCTGTGAAAGTTATTAAGGAAGCTTACTTTGTCCACATCTGCACTAGAGATCACAAGAGTTAATTCAACAATGTCTGTGTGTTATCTAGCATTCAGCCGTTTAGTAGGTTACCATGGCGAGAAGATTGTAGATTAGAGCACACCTCTGTGATTCCTTTGCCGTGTGACGCAATGGTGTAACGTAACCCAGGGATGACCTGGGGAAGTTGTGAAGGGGTCACGAAATTCTTTTGTCCTGCAGACGGCCCCCTGGCAGAGTGGCTGCTATAGGAGGACAAGGGTTTTAGTTAAGCACGCAAATCCCTGAGGACCAGCTGTTAGGGTTTCCCATAGCATGAACTGGAGTGGGATCTAAGACATTAAATTAACAGCCTAATACAACCTTCTCTTTGTGGACAAATGATTTAGTAAACTTTCTTTTGAAGGAGTTGAGACAGATCTGAATAATATGCATTGATATATAGAGTTAAAGACAGAAGTCTTTTTATGGCATGTTTGTCAGAGTGAAATGATTCAGGGATGGAGTTAATGATAACTAACTACGGCAATGTTGCATGTCATAGCCTAGAGATAACGTGTCTTTTATGATATTGGTATTTATGGGGATTTCTCAGAAGGGCCTGAAAACCGCTGTGTAACGGCTTGGTTAGATACCAAAAGTGAAAGTTTTTGCCGGTCTTGTGTGCTTACTTTCACTTGTGTCATGATCACAAGATTTGTTTGAGTTGGGGTATATCTGGGAGTTAATAAATAGGTGAGATTGCAAAAGACATTTTAAATGAAATACTTGGTCTTTTTATAGGCTAATATAATGTTATCTAATGTTATCATGTTTGGAGTGAAAAGGTCACCATTAATATCCTTAGGGAGTATTGCTAAAGGGGCATCTCATATTTCAGAAATCATTTGGCCTTTCTCATGCTTTTACCTTTAAATGGTCATAAACATTAAACTGTAAAGAGATTCCTTAAAACTTTTTGCGCAGCCTGTCACGCACGTTTTGTTACCTCAGTCCTTTTCTCTGAAAACTAGATTAGTGGCCTAACACAGATCGTCTATGAAAGTAGAGCAATTTCGCCTGTTTTGTTTTATTTTAGTCGTGCCTTTGGTGTTGCTTAAAATACATTGAGAACAGATTGCTGCCTTGATCCGCTGGTTCCGCTTGAAACGCAGAGAAACAAGTTATTTTTTTTTATCTTTATGATTCTTTATGTATTTATGTAGTTGACCAGAACTGCTACTCTAGTTGTTGGGACCTCATTTTTCACCCGTAACCACAATCATCTCTCTTAGAAAAAAAGTATTTGAAACTAATTGTCCACATGTTTTGGTCACACTGTTGTATATGCCTTATTCTCTGTACAGTATCCTCACTGTTCGTGAGGGAATTAGTAGTTTTTATAGCTGTAACCAGAGCCGTGCATTCTCATGCTATCTAATTTCATATCAACAGATGTAGATTAGTGCTGAGATTCCAGAGCCATCTCATTGTCCATATGCTGAGCCGGCCCCCCTCTGACTGCCTTTTCCGGGGGTTACAGACACCCGAATGTACATATACACCACAAGCTCGGTGTGAACCATACAATATGCTAGTTTTAGAAAGTCAGAAATAAGAACCGTAATAAATCCTTTATTTTGTAGTTGTAGAGCCCTTAGTTATTCCCACCCTGTTTGTGGTCAGGCTTTATTGCTCTTAATAATTTGAATTATCTGCTTAAGTTGTTCTCAAGTCTTTTGAGAGCAGGGTGTGGAGGGAGAGGATGGGCCGGTCACGTGTGCGGTATGTGAAGAAGCTAGACTCACTGGCTCAGTAGTGAGAGGTGTTCAGCTGTCTGCAAACAGCTGAGTCCTCAGGAGACCTTCATTTGCTTCATTGAGCAAATATTGAAAAACAAATAATTTTCAGTGTTGATGAATTAATACATGTGGAATGGAGAGAATGTTATGTCTACTAAACACATTACCATTCACAAGTTTTGGGTCACTAAGATTTTAATACTTTTACTTTAGCAAGAATTCATTAAATTGATCAGTAGTGACAGTGAAGACATTTATGTTATGAAAGATTTCTATTCTTTTAAACTCTCTATTCATCAAAGAACTCTGAAAAAAATACGGTTTCCACAATACTTAGCAGCATAACTGTTTTCAACATTGATTATAGACCTTATGCGCCAGAGAAACGAGGGCACCGCCATCTTTAAAATATTGTCTTTTAACTTCTGTTTTTGCGGTCGCTCTGTATATTTCTATGGCATTTCTGTCCAGGAGGAATTAGCTTTTGAAGAGGATTTACTTAATGTAAAGTTAACGAAAGTTATCATGAGGACTGTAATGTTTAAAACAGGTGACTTAACAAATGTAAGTCGACCGGGAAGATTTTAAAACGAGCCGTTCATTAATAAACACGCAAAACGCTGTGAAAATACAGACCGGAAGTCAAAAGACAACGAGCGCAGCGCTGAAAAGGGGCGGGGCTACATAAGGTCTATAAGAAGAAATATTTCTAGAACAGCAAATCAGAATGATTTCTGAAGGATCATGTGTGTCAAGTACTGCTCTGAGACACAAAGGTTGAGGATCCAAATGCAGTATTTATTGAACAGGGTAATCAAAGATGTAATCCAGATAACAGGCAAGGGTCATACACAAACAAACAATAACAGATCAGGGCTGAGGCAAAGAGAGAAATCCGAGGGAACAGGCAGAGAATCAAGAGGAGAAACAAGGATACAAACATGCTCAAAAATGCAGTGAGACACATACAAGACTTCACAGAGACAACAGAATGAACCAGGCTTTTATAGTGTGAGCTAAACAGGATAATGAGAGACAGGTGAATGTGATAATGGATGATGGTCTGGGCAAAGGATTATGGGGAATGGAGGATGTGTGGTGATTGTCCAGGTTGGAGTGGCCTCTGATTATCCCGGGCACTCTCACTGGTGATCGTTACAATGTGAAACTGAATACTGATGCTGAAAATTCAGCTTTGCCACTACAGGAATATATTACATTTTAAATATAGGCCATATTCAAATATAAAACAGTGATTTTAATTTGTAATAAATTACTTATCACTTATTAATTTCATTTTTAATCAAGCAAAGGTTTTTAAAAAAATCTTATTATAATATTATAATTAAAATAAAATTACACAGACCACAATCTTTTGAGCGGTAGTGTATATGAGTGTATGTTAATGTTGCCAGGACTTTCACATCTGTTGAAGATGATTATCAACTATGAGTCATGTTTTAGGTTTTTCGCTATAGACCACATTTCCTCTTCCTGTCCTTAAGATGAAAATAGCCCATTATTTCAGTTTCCCTCTTTAGTTGGAGAAGAGTTTTGGATACATTGTCTTGATTATGTTTTCCAACACTCATGGAAAGTCCAATGCATTCATAAAATAATGAGGTAAGATACATTTCCACACACATCCTAATATCTCACCTCTGTTTTGACTATTAGTCCCTGTTTACACCTGGTATTAAGATGCGTTTTGTTTGGTCGAATCACAAGTTGATGTGGGAGACACATTCCCGTTTACACCTGGTGTTTTAATCCGTCTCTTTTATCCACATTCGAACACTTGTATGGGCTTTTTTAGGTCTTTCGATCTACTGGATGAAATAAGCTCGCACAATTTACATATGAACGGAAGGTGACGGAAAACATACAGAGAGCAGCAGCATTCATTTCTGCCCTGACAGCGACAAGACTACGCTGAACGCTATGAGTGCATGTTAGAAATCAGCAATGATGAGAGAACATTGTGCTTGGTACGTTTTTCGTCTTCAAACCAAACTTGGGTCTTCAGTTGACAAAGTTTAAACCCCATCTGGCTATTGCGCTTCCCATAATGTTTATGCATTACGTCAGTAGGTCGAGAGCAGGCGGTCTTTTGTGGCTGTTCGACCACATGAGCGTCTACACTACGAAAGCAATCCGATCGAATCTGTTTCAAAGTGGACAAGCTCAAAAAGATTTAGACCCGGTTTACACCTGTATTTAGCATTGTCCACAAGTGATCCGATCAATGAAAACACCTCTTAATACCAGGAGTAAACAGGGCCTTAGACACCAGACGGCCTAGGACAAATTGGTCCTCCCTGACTAGTTAACCTTATTTTCCTCACTGCCAAATTAAATTAGAGCCAGAGTGGAATCTTATCTTGCTTTTTAGTCATGCTAACCTCTTTTACACAAAGACTGTAATAAAATGTGTGAATGAACTCTAATTCATCTATGAATTGTCATAATGTACACATGGAATTTGGTATAATCAATGGATAATCAATAAAATCGAAATGAACTTGCCAACAAAACAAAAAAATGCTAGGTTGTCTTTCATCAGTCTACTTGGTAGCAACCACACTCCCTGCCCACAAGGATCTTATTATGAAACATTAGGGTAAGAGAACCATTGCCATGACGCTTAACAACCATGCATTGTCCTGCTATTTAAACAATCCCGGCGCCTTTGAGTGATCAGTGGAAGGAATGCCAACGTTGTTTCTAATACCAACCAAAGCAGCCTCCCATGACTAATCTCTCACTTTCTCAGTTTCTCTCTTCCGCTCTCATTTGACTAGTTTTTGTTCTTCTGCACTTTCATGGTCACACAGTACGTTTTTACCGGGGGTATGTATAAATACAGTTGAAAACACGTCATGTGTTGGTGCCATGCTTTAGCGTCAGGGACAACCAGTCTTGGTTGCTGTAGTAACTCATTCACTTGTATTGGGAAAAGTAAAGAGAAATATCCTATTGATTTTGTCATTTTTCAGAAAGCAAACAATCCAAAAGTCAGACTGAATTTAGGTATTTATTTTGCGTTGTATGAAGTTATTCTGCCGACATTAGATATGTTCAGATGTCAAAAATAGCTTGATTTATATTGGACATTTCTTGTTGTTTTTCCTTTTGAAATTGATGGGTAACTTTTTGGGTAACTACTAATTTGTTCGGGGCCTCTTTGTCATCTGTATTTAAATGTCAGAGCGGGTGTTACCAATATGTGTCTAGTTTCACCCAAAGGCTTCAAGGCAATGTATAAACTTACTGTTGTTTGGGGACATTTTTAAACAGGTTTTGAGTTTTACTGTTGTCTTATTCCATGTCTGAGTGAACTAAATGTCACTGATTTACTGTAAAAATGTTGACAAATTATTTTTATGTTGTTCATTCAGACCATGTTTTTAGGTTCAAATGATTTATTTATTATTGTGGGGTTTTTTTTAAAAGAGAAAATCTTGACACGTGTCAGTTTCCCCACTACTGGTGTTTATCAGGTCGTTAAAAAATAAAACAATAAAAAAATACCCTGACAACATATAGTTAATCACAGTCAGTTATTATTGCAGTCTTGTGTTTCAAATCCCTATTTTCCACTTGAACATACACTACCATTCAAAATTTTGGGGGCTGTCAGATTTAAAATTAAAAAAAAAAGAAAGAAAGATTTTTATTCAGAAAGGATGCATTAAATTGATCAAACGTGACAGTAAAGAAATGTATAATGTTACAAAAGATTTCTATTTCAAATAAATGTTGTTTCTTTGAATTTTCTGTTCATCAAGAAATCCTGAAAACAAATTGTATAATCATAAAATCTAAAATAAAAATAAGTCGCACAACTGATTTCAGCATTGATAGTAAGAAATGTTTCTTGAGATCACAGGGATAAATTACAATTTTAAAATATATTAAAATAGAAAATGGTTATTTTACATTCTAATTATAATTCACAATATTACAGTTTTTAATGTATCTTTGATCAAATATATGCAGGCTTGGTGAGCATAAGATACTTTTCAAAAACATAAACAAATCTTACAGACCCCAAACTTTTGAAGGTACATTGCCGTTTGCCTTTCTGAGTAACGTTTCGTAAGTCCAGCAGTAAATCTGGCGCTATATTTATATCTGCATTAGTATTTCCTCTTTGTGCTGTGTAGTCTGTCCTTTGAGCTTTTTACTAGTCATTCCCTGTGACAGGAAATTGAGCTGCCTGCTTTCTCACATCGGCAGAACTCGTATAACAACAGCATGTTTAATCTGTGGGCCTACATAAACATCCCTCCTGGATGTTCAGTGTCACATTGGAGACTCACTCAACTCTACATTACAGATCATTTCTAGCATTGTTTTCACAACATTTAAGCAAACTGAAATCATACTCTATCACTTTGCCTTATTGTTAAAGTGACCCTGTGAGCATGTTATGTCATTGTGTCATAGCTGACACAGAAGGCTGAATTTCACAGGAAAGAGCAGCTACTTTTTTACAGTCTTCTCTTTGGTGGGTAACACTTATACAGCAATGCCCCCTCCGTCACTACCTTGAGAAAACCAACACCATCTAAACATTCACACTCTGTGATTCAAGTGTCAAGTCTTTCTATCAGTGTGACGGACTTTGAACATTGTTGATTGTTGTGTTGTCACGTCTGACAGTCTTTACAATTGCCTTGGGGCTCTGCCAGATGGCTGACTTCCAGTCTTCCTATATGCTGTACCTGTCTGGCATTTCAAACGGCTGTTTATCTTCAAAAATGTGAGAAATGATTTGAGAAGAAAAGGGAACAATTCTAATGAGAGAAAATGCCTCAGCGAATAGAAGAGAAGGGAAGTGCTTCCTCCACAGCAATGATCCTGTGTTGTTTCAAAATGCAACAGTGGATTGTCATAGTCAATGTAATTGTTAAATAAGTGTTTACCTACAGTCGGACATAACTCTTATCTCTTACCTTCTTTCTGAGTTTGATAGGATAGGTCTGTTTTGTATGTGTTTATGGATTGTAGCGGTGTAAGAGGAAGCAGGACCAGAGCTTTATTTGAGAAGTGACTCATTAAAAATCCCCAGAGACGGTCGCCTGAGCAGTTTTTATCAGAGGTTTTCTTGGGGGTTTTTTAGTGTGGTATCCAGTTGTGTACATAAAAGCTCTGTGAAAGCATATCCCTTATAGATTTCTTTCAGTACACGACAGGCGTTCATCTCCTCACACACAAACGGTAAATTAAGTATTTACTACTCTCTTTGCTTTGATTTTTTTGTTTTGTACAATTAGGGATTATCTGCAAGTTGTTAACTTTCTTTTTTAAAGACCTATCACTTATTTTGTGTTTTCACTCTGTACTTTCTAACATTTTATCGGAAATTGCTATGATAATGCATATTGTTTCATTTTGGAGATTGAGTAAATTAACAAATACAGAAGATTTATGAGGTCACGTCAGACAATATTTTGTTGGGAATGGTGCGAGTACATTTGTGTCTAAATGATTAGTCTGCCTGATGTGAACAGATTAGATCTTTTGTCTTCAGTATGAAACACTGTCTAGGAGTTGTGTGAGTTGTTGGGTTTACAAACAGAAGCAGATTGGTGTAGTGACAATAACATGTTGTTGGCAAACTTTTGAATAAGAACAATTCAAGGAACCACATTCATTTTCACCACAAAACTGTTTTACACTCCAACATTGTAGTGTTTTAAAATCTATTTCAGTTGAACAATCATGGTTTTGTTTTCCTGACAATGGCATTATGGATGTTTAAATAGACATTTTATACTCTTCACAGACCCTTAGTTTCCCTAAATTGCTGAGAATTTAGCTAGACTTGTCTGGATGATAAAGACAGCCATGGAGATTGCTGTTTTGGACTTGTTAAAGGCATCATAACGATGATTGGTTTTGGCTTCATAGGTTAGCTTGTACTTGCTTTTACGGCTTCTCCTTTTGTAGATTTGTGTTGCCTTCTGGTGTTTTACAAATTCTTTCCTTATTTTTGGTTCTTATTTTCTAATTTATCTAACTTAAATGCATTTCTTTTACTTTTTACAGGCAAGAGCAAAGAGACACATCTCAGAGGTGGCAGCCCTCACCTGGATCCAAAGCCGCCATGTTGGTAAAGGTCAGCAGCATTGGCAGAAGCCAGACAAGAGGAACCAACGGAGCTGCTTCCCTTCATCTCCCACAGAGCAAAGCCAGTGATCATAGTGCCTGCACACTCAATCCTGGCAGCGTCAAATCTGTTTCAGGCTACATGCTGTCCCCGCAGGCTTACAAAACCACACCAGGAGGAAAAATAGCAGCGGACTCAAAGCAGGCTCACCACTTGAGGAAGGCGAGCAATGGCAGCTTCTGCCTTGTGACCTCTGGGGACTCTACAGCATCTCTAAGACCACAGTCCAGCTCACTTAGGCCAGTATCTCCTCAATATGGAGCAACTGCAAGTTTCTATGACGATCCATCATCCGATTGCCCCATTTATGACGAGCCTCCAGTAGATATGGAGGTTGAAGGTGCTCACCTACACAATGGCCCATCCAGACACAATCACAGCCTTCAGAAGATGAAACTCCTCCAGCACCCGGTTCAGTCTAACACCGGATCCAGACACAAGAGGAACCCTTCAGACTATAGTCCAGCAGGCTTGGAGTGTATCAAGCACATGGTGAATGTTGATCCCAAACAAGGGCTCCTTTCCACCTCACCGGTCCCCTCTCCCAGCCCTTCTCCGACCTCAGCATCCGAGTCTCTGCTTCTCCCAACAAGGGGACTTCAGAAGGAGCCCACCAGCCTGGAGAAGAAGCAGTCATGGAGGATCCTAGAAGTGAGTGTGCTCAGAGCTATGGAAGTGCACCACAGCCGGCAAAGCAGCCAAGGATCTCAGGACTATTCCACACCACCGCCTCCCGCCGTTAGCTACCAGGACTCAGGTTACTCAACCGGCTCGTCTCCCAGCCTTCGGAGGAAAAGCAGGAGGAGGATAGGTGCTGGAGCCCAGGGCCGACCGGGGTCTGTGGGCAGCACTGGGGAACTTACAGCCCTGAACGAGCGCCTAATGGAAGAGATGAGGGAGGTGGTCAGTCGCTCAAACACCATGCGGGAGACCAAAGCTAGTCTGGATTCTGAGATGTCTGAGAACTCTTCCTCGCAGCGCACACACAGCGTGGGTCGGTGCTCCTCCAGGGAGGACGTTGCATCTTGCAGCAGGTCACAAAGCAGGACAAGTAACCATCCCAGTTTGGCCTTCACATCTCTGGAGATTCCAGGACGGCAGAAGCGGACTTATGAAAAGGTGGACACGCTTGAGAAGAGTTTGACTTTGTCCTCACCTGAGACTGCTGGACCCCCCTCACAGGTACAACATAGAAATGTTCAGTTTAATTGTTTATTTGGTAGAAACGACTTGGTAACACTACAATAAAGTTCAATTCGTTAACATTAGTTTGGTTAGGGCTGGGCGATAAAACGGTATCGGTATTTATCGACGGTACACCATTGTCTGTAACGATATAAAATTTTTTCAATATAGCGATCGATATTTTCATTAAAATGCACACGTATCGCTGACGCGACCACCACAACGTTGCCAAACATCAAATGGCAAACGGAATGAAAGCGGAATGAAAGTTTGGAGTCCAATGTCAGTGCAGCATGAGCCGATCTTGATCAAGTGACACTATTACAATCCAGTAAAGAAAAAAGATCCAGTAAATTTGTTGTTTGCCTTAATAATGTAAAAAACAAAACAAAAAACAGTGGTTTAAATTCAAACTTTTCTACTTGTCTTTAAAATAAATAAATAAAAAGGTTATAACAAATTTCAATAATTATCGATAACGAACGATATGAAACATTACATTGTGATACATTTTGGTATCAGATTCTGTCATTTATTTGAAAAAAAAAAGGAATGTTAAACTATTTTTGTTTAAACAACATTGTTTAAACCCCACTGACTTGCATTGTTTAGACACAAAAGACATATTTTTACATGTATATTTATAGTTTAAATACATTAACTAATATTAACCAAAAAAAAAGAATGTTACTGGCAATCTTCTGGTAAACTATCACTTACTTATAATGAGCTTAACATTTACACGTCCTCTGTGAGAGTAGTTTTTCCCTTGTTATTTTATAGAGATTTGAAGTCTTGTAGAAAATATGTGAATGAACTTCTGACACACTTCTTTTCCACAGATCTTGAGTTTCAGCATCATTAAAAACCAGACGTTGTATTTGTTTAATCTTTATGTGGGACTGTTGGGAGAGCGTTTTGTTTTGGTTGAAGTTTTTCATGCCTGTCTGATTTTTTTTTTTTCTGTGGTCTATATTAGAAACAGAGTATTGTGTACACCTTACACCAGCCATTATACCATAAGAGTGATGTAAAATATCAGTCTTTTAGTTATTTCAGTCTAAACATAAATTACAATGAGGCAACAGGCAGTATAACAACATCTTTCTCTTTTGTGTTCAACATTGCAGTCAGGCAAGTTAGAGGTAATTCCTCGGCTGCACATGATTCTAGTTAAAGGCAATAATTTCACTCAAAGGAACGGTTACTGCCGCTCTGACCCGTAGCAAAGCTGTAATATGTCCTCCCTCAGTGATGAATTCTATCTGCATTGTTCAACAGCCAGGCGCCCAGAGGACCGTACTTCTCAAATGCTTTCAAGAACTCACTACTTGGGTTTCGATCCAATCAGCTCTGGAAACATGAAAGGCATTGTTTTAGGGCTTTGAGACTTACAGGTGCTGATCGTTGCAAACGTTTTTATTACCTATTTAAAAAGAGGCGATGATATCTACTCTCGTCGCACCCAACTACACCCCCACCCCCCACCCCTGGTCCTCTGATAAGAGTCCAGCAGTGAACTGCGGGGGTAATGGGTGAAATGCCAGAACGTAGTGGAGCTCCAAAACACGACGCCTATTGAGCAGGAAGGATGGCTACTGTGGCCCATATGGTAGCATCGCTGACACAGACGGGACAGTTGGGTCCTGGACAGGCGTGGTCACTGTACCGACCAATTGTGTGTCTACAGTGCAGTCGATAGGGGTTTGGAACCTGCTGGGGATTGTTCCATAAGCTGATGACATCATAGATCACCTCATTCCCTGGTGTATAAGCCATTTCACCACACTGGCAATTTCAATGTGCTGCTTCCCAAAACCTTTGGCAGATGATAGTGAATACACAGAGAAAAAAAATCGGAAAATATGTTTTGATTCTGTTTCTTGTGTCATGGGGAACCATGGGGAATCCATCCATAACAGTGGTGTTTTTGTTAACTAAAACTATAAAAAAAAATTGTGTTTTGTTAATTGAAATAAAGCTGAAATAAAATTATAAATTATAAATAAATATTAGAGGAACAACTTAAACTTAAAAAAACTCAGACTCAAAAATGTGAAATAAAACAAGTGCAAGTTGAAGCACTAAAATCACTGCATGTTAAATAATATTACATTAAATCTAAATAGATATTTCTCTGTATGAAAATTTAAATTAAAACCTGCTAATTCAAAATATTAGTAAAATATATATATATAGTAAATAAGTAATGCTTAAATAATACTGATCTGTAAGTTTAAGTTTAAAACTATACAAATAAAAACCATATGGTTTTAATAGACCCACATTGTTTCTACAAAGGTGAACTCTAATTGTATTGCTTAAATAAAACCTTAAAATGACCTCTATGAATTATGTAAATTTGACCCACAGTGTCCTAAATATTCTATATTTGGTATAAAAGTGAAGTTGGCACACATGTTGTGTCTAGATTTTGTAACAGGAATACAGCTTTCAGTACAGCAAGAGAGGCAATGACTGCATAAGGGACCTTATTACAGGACAAAATTCCTCTAGGGATCAAAATGAGGCCATTGCTGGATTTGCACTATTTTTTAGAGACATAGAAGGAGAAACGACTTGCTGTAGAAGAATTTTTTTATGTCAGCGATTGGTCATACTTCATCTATAATGGATTGGATTTTTTTTTTACATAGTGTTTGATGGAGATTATTGTGATTTTTGTGTTGATTTACGATTTTAGGTGCCGATCCTGCAATTATTGCAGAACATAACTGAGGGTCATGTTCAGTAAATGTCAGTCGGAACTAACTGAAGCTTTAGAGAAATAGTTTTTTTATGAATACCTTTGTTCTTACCGTGTTTCTCCTCCTCTGTAGGCGGGAACTCTGGAGCCAAAGGTTCAGTTGGACAGCAGAAAGAAAGGTATGGTAGACAACAGAACGGGCTCACTTGGCCCTCATCGCCACATAGCCAGCGATACCAATTTACAGGGAGGTGATGGTGGGGCTTACCAGCTATCCTACGCCACCCTCCGTCAGCCACCACCCCCAGACTCCAACATGGCCGACTGGGCCAGCAAGCACTTGAACATGCACACCCAGGGCCTGTTCCGCCGTCGAGTCTCCATCGCCAACATGCTGTCATGGAACCGCGGCTCCATCAAGAAACCCATGCTGATGACCAACGACCGCACTGTGCGCAAAGAAGCCTGCGAGATGTTTAAGCTCGTCCAGGCATACATGGGAGACCGACCTTCACGGTTGGACCGGCGGCATGCGGCTCTCCTAGTTGTCACTAAGTGTTGGGGCATGCAGGGTCTGAGGGATGAGCTCTATGTCCAGCTCGTGAGGCAGACCACAGGCAACACCAGCCCACGCAGTCTGGCAGCAGGCTGGGAGCTTATGGCTGTGTGCCTTGCCTTCTTCGCTCCTTCACCCAAGTTCTGCTGCTACCTGGAAGGCTACATTCAGAGGCACTTGGAGCCAACCAATGACAAGAAAAGTGAGTTTGTCAGTTAATTAAAAATCAAATAATATTATAAAATAATCTTCTCTAGTAAATCTAGTAAAAAAACTAGGCTACAGGCAGTTTGTCTCGCCAAATCATCAAGAAGTTGTTCACACAGGACACATTCTTGTGTTCTAAAACAGTGACACGAACACAACTGAATTGAACGGAAGGCCTCAAGACACATTTTTAAAACTTATGGCCTCTTAAAAATGCAAAGAACACATCCTGTCAACAGCCCCGCAAGTCAAAGTCAAATTTTTGGGGCAGCACGATATATTTTTTTTTATTATAATTTTTTTTAAAGGAAATAATACTTTTATTTAGCAAGGATACATAAATCTACCAAAAGTGACAGTAAAGACTTTTATAATTTTATGACTTAAATTTTTTTTACCACGGTTTCCACCAGCAAACTTTTTTCAACATTGATAATAAAATGAAAATGTTACTTGAGCACCAAATCAGCATATTAGACTGATTTCTGAAGTATCATGTGACACTGAAGACTGGAATGGCTGCTGGAAATTCGGCTTTGCATCACAGGAATAAATTACAATAAAGTTTTTTTTACATTTTAATAATATTTAACAGTATTAGTTTTACTGTATATTTGATCAAATAAAGGTCCTTTTTTTTTTTTTTTTAAATAAACTTACCTCTTAACATGCAATTAATTGTGATTTAATTTTGCATATAATTTAACTAATTTTATTCTAAAACATTATCAAATGAAAGCAGTATTTTATATATAAATGTTTTTTTTTTGTCTCTTTTGCAGTAACCCTGTACATACTGGACCAGCAGGATATTAAGAAGAAGAACTCAAAGTCAAGGAAGAAGAGAAAACAGAGCTCAGAGGAGGAAGCGGAAGGTACCTACCCCTCAGGCCCTTTCTTTAACTATGGCTGTTTCCTTATCTGAGACACATTTTGGAATGAAACAAAAAAAGAATAAATTGACCTCAAAGTCACTTTGTTCAGAGGAAAGTTTGTTGAAATAGACATTTGAGAGATTTTTAAGAGATTTGGAATATGTAACGGACCAACTAGAGATTTAATGTACCACTATACACTGATAAAGAATTAGACGTTGGTATGCAGGTCTCTGTAAATATATATTGAGTGCTCTTCATTTGTGGGTGCATCCCACTGCATTAGCAACATCGATTATTTGACAGGTCAATACAACTATTTTAATTAGCCCTTTTGGGCAGTACACATCACGTGTGCTAATCAGTAGATGACTGTACCTCCATATGGTGACACTTTGACCTTGTTACTGTATTACCACAATGATTGGTCCTGATGATCTCATCAGATTTCTGCCTACACATAGCCGTGGCATTCACCACAGTGAGGATCCCTTACACTGATTTTCACTGCCTGCATACATGGCATAACATTGACTCACAGCCACTGCTGCAGAACTACTCATGAGCCATCTCTAGTCACAGGATCATTAGACTAGCACCAGCCACTGGCCACTTGAAGGAGCAGGATATGGCTCATGGCCTGCAATGATTTTGAGTCATTTAGTTGGATCTGATGGGCAGATGTCCAGATAAGTGGGTCAACTTCACAGATAGTGCTGCAGATGGATGTGAGTCACTATGGGAGGATTCTCAAGGTTAGATCTGGTCTGTAAGTAGGACCGGCTCAGCTGAGGAGTTTATTGAGATGCTGAATGCCCTGATGACGGGGCCGCTGTAAAACAGGAATTTACTCATCTCTCTGACATAGGGAGTCACCGCAAAGATCTGTGTGGTCTCATTTGTGGCCTCTGAAAAGATTGTTGTTTCCTCTGGCTTTCCTTCACTTTATTGTTGCCTTTCATTTCAAATGAGTGCAAGCTGTTGCTTCAGAGCCGGACCACCAGCACTTATTCATGCAAAATATTCAGAATTAAGCAGAATCCGTATGTTTACCCTGTAAATGAGCTGTTTAGGTTCAGGGATCCCAAAAAAAGAGATCAAGGGCAAATTTATGATGCAATATCTCTCATTAAACATAATTGCAGTCTGGTGCGGGGAAATGAACAAGAGGTTGTGTCAACACGCATGTGTGTCACCTGTTTGCTATAAATCTAAAGGGGTGTCGAGTTTGGGGCACATTCCAGAAAAGATGCTTTTTATCGCCGCACAAGTTTTTACCATCTGGCTCCTTTAGTTAAGATTCGTAAAGCCTGCAGTGACGGTATTAGAAATGCCCCCTATGGATTTAACTTTGGAGTTATGAAGCTCTTGTGTGAAACCAGAGAAATCCTGAAGAGACAGGCTGTGGTTTCTCTAAAATATTGAGCACAGAGTGCAATAAATTCAACATTTTTGAATGTACAATAAATCTTAGTGATTCTACATGTCTGGAGTTTGTCTCAGAATCTGACATCAAGTGATATCTGTGAATATAATTTATTCTAAGTAACGGAAAATGTTCTGCAATGTCTACTTTTATAGTCCTTGCATAACAGAAGGACAAAACAGCACATTGATGGAACACAGCCTAGTAGAAAACCCCTCTGTCTTTTCCTCTCCTCCAGTTCACATGTTGATCTGATGAGTCACTACTAACAGAGGCTGGATTTCCTCCTCCACACTTTTGATGGAACCAGATAATTTTTCATTCATTGTTAAAAAAGTGACTCATTTTGAAGTGCTTCACTCCCCACGAGCCGCCGTGATCCCATGCTCGCTGGTGCCATAACAACTATTACAGAGCGATATGGAACTCACGTTCCAGACAAAAAAAAAGTGACTCAGTTCTCAGTGTTTAACTTGTAAAACAGGTTTTGATGCATTAGATGTAAAACTGTCAGCGATTAGGCTGTGCAGATCCTGTGTCTAAGAATAGTAGGAATAAATTACGTCTTTTTGTCTCTAGCGCTTCCCATCAGCACATATGCCAAGTACTGCTACCGGAAGCTCCAGAAAGTGGCGGTCACTGGAGGGAAAAAGGTGAGTTTTTTTACAAATACACTGAAGAAGAATCAGATGTTTAAGAAAGAAGATGATAAGTAGCAATTCCTCTATTTCCCATAAAGGGTCTCCGTAAGCCTAGCTTGGAGGAGGTGGACCACAGTCGACGTGCCATCATGACCCCCTCACTATTCGGCAGCTCTCTAGAGGAAGTGATGGAGCGGCAGAGTGAACTCTTCCCGGACAGGAAGTTACCATGGGTGCAAGTGCAGCTGTCTCAGTATGTGCTGGCTCTGGGTGGAGCTCAGACTGAAGGGATATTCAGGTAAGACCTGCTTAACTCACTACTAATTAGGCAGAAGAGAAGAGCAGACTATATTTTAACATATGAGTGTGTTGACAAGTAAATAATTAAGTTGTGACGCTACCAGCTTAACTACATTTTTTGGTAATGTGTCATTAGCACAGTTAAATAAAAGTACTAATTAAAAAAAAACGTCTTAGTGACTCCAAACTTTTAAATGGTAGTATGTATTAATTAGTTTACAGTTTTATTAGAAATTTCGAAATTTAATACTCTCACACTAATTGCTTGTTTTCGCTCTGACAGCAAAAATAAATCATATCATTACATTGTTAATTTATTTAAAAGGACTTTGTGCCCTTTAAAATCTCCAACGTAAATTGTAGTGTAGTTAACTACACATTTAAACTTTTTTCAATTGTAATTGTATACAGTTATAGTGCTTTTTTCTCTTTCTCCTTTTTGTTCGCTGAGGTGGAGCGGTGATGAAATATTGTTCTTGTAAATACTTTCCAGCATTTCAGTAATAAAAGTGTTCATCTTTAAAATGCATGCAGGTGCTCGACAGTGATCAAAAAGGATTTAAACAGTGAATTTTGAAGTGATCTCTTCTTGTAAGCTCAGAGATGTGGATTCGGACGGCAATTAAATCACCACACAACCTTCAAAAATTCGGCCAGGGATTTTTACGCGGGTGGTGGGAGAAAAACACTGACATTCTGGATTCGGACGGCAATAAAATCACATACTAGCCCCTGCAAATGTTGAAAATACCTTACGACCCCATGAGAAACAATTACCGTCCGAATAGGGCTTTTGAATACTTTTCCATGCTAAAGCAATAACACGTTTAGCTTGTATTAAACTGAATCTATGAGCTTCCGTTTGCAGTTACAGCAACCCTTACAGGATATACTGTCCTGTGCAAAAGTATTAGGCATGTTAGTATTTTCACACAAAAAAAAAGAAGGTTTTAAGCCAGTTATTTATATCTTTTGCTGTAGTGTGTCAGTAGGAAATATCAGTTTACATTTCCAAACATTCCTTTTGCCATTAATTTTAGTAATCCAGTGAGCTTTTTGTATGCACGAGTCTGACAACAGCCGGTATGATCTGATCCACACGGAGATCTGATCTCACCATCATCGAGTCCGTCTGGGATTGCATTAAGAAACAGAACAAAAAAACTAAAACAGACTAAATCCAGAAGAACTGTGGCAACGTCTCCAAGACGCTTGAAGAAACCTGCCTGCAAATCTACCTGAAAAACTATGTGCAGGTGCACCTGGACAAAAGCTGTTTTAAACACAGGGGTGGTCACACCAAATATGGATTTGATTTAGTAAATGGAAGTTAATTGATAAATGAAACCTATTTATGACATTAATTTCGAAAGCATCCTCACTTTACAGCATTTTTACACAAGTGCCTAAAACTTTACACAGTACTGTAGCTTTGGAGGCAGGTTTCTTCAGGTTCTTCGTTTTGGAGATCTAAAGGTTCTTTTAGATTTAGACCACCTACAACTCTCTACATTCCCACATACAGTGAAACAGTGTGCCAATTTCATGTTAGGAATAAACTTACGCACTTTAACTGGGCTAATGTATGTCCTAAGCATCCATTTGTATTGTAGTATTCTGTACCTAGTAGTGATTGATTTAAGTTTGAGCCAAAAGGCAAGAATGATCAAAACTCTCCTTTTAAACATATCAAGTAATGAGTAGCTTGTTGCTTGGCAAAGTGCAGTTTCAAAATAGATTCCCCATACTGTCATATATTTATCTCTTGGGAGGGAAATTGCACAACTTATGGATGCGAAAGACATACAATTTTGCCCAACTCACAGTCTAGTTCATGCATAATTATGGTGTGCTGTCTCCCTCTGGTGGTTCTCGGGTGTAACATTACAATTTCCTCCTACAGGGTCCCTGGTGACATTGATGAAGTTAATGCACTGAAGCTGCAGGTGGACCAGTGGAGGATTCCTGAAAATTTGTCAGACCCTAATGTTCCTGGTGAGTAACTGTTCTCATGCATTTGTAAGAATATTACGTATCCAAAGACAATATTTACTGGCATTCCAGTAAAATACCAGACATGTTTAAACATCTTATACCAATGTTTCCCTCAGCCTCTCTGATGAAGCTCTGGTACCGTGAGCTGGAAGAGCCTCTTATCCCTATGAGTTTCTACAAGGAGTGTGTCAGTAACTATGATGATCCTGTGGCAGCCATCAGCGTGGTGCAGTTGCTGCCTGAGCTCAACCGGCTGGTGTTGTGCTACTTCATCCACTTCCTACAGGTAGCCACAACACTCAAACACACACAATGGGCAGAACAAATGTCTTATTTCACTTATGTATGTCCCATGTCTTCCTCAGGTTTTTGCTCAGCCTACGAATGTTGCAGTCACTAAAATGGACGTAAACAACCTTGCAATGGTAATGGCTCCTAATTGCCTTCGGTGCCAGTCGGACGACCCCCGTGTCATATTCGAGAACACCCGCAAGGAGATGTCTTTTCTGCGAATGCTTATTGTACATCTGGACACAAGCTTCATAGAGGGCATTGTTTAAAGTTCTCCTTACGTCTCAATGGCAGTACATGATTCAGTGATACACAAATATGACAACATGGACAAAAACTAGGCAAAATCTTAGACAAAAGTACACTTCTAAGGATGATTGTTTGTTAAAAATGTGTTTATATTTTAACTGGAAAACTCTCCACAACGTCAATGTTTGTTTTGTTAGTTATGTGTGTTCTGCCCACTTCCTCGATATAAAGACTAGTGAAATTGATGGTAACATGGCAGAAATGTCATGCCTTCATCCTAAGTTCTTTGCATGTTCAAGAAATGCATTAAAAAAAGGCACATCTTCAGTTGTGATGATCACGAATTGTTAGTGGTACATACGTTAACGTGCATTGCGAGGTTCAGAGTTAAAAGTAACTTGCATGGATGCATTGCTTTGTGAGCACTCAAACGCTGTCTGCTTGTGTTGTATAGTAAGTCATAGTGACAGGCTGTAAGAAAACTTTATTTTGTTTGTCCTGACAGTATCTTTGTGGATTTTAAAGAAAAGGTCATCTGTAATGCACATGACAAATGTATAAACGTTGTATGTGTTCTTAGTTTGATCTAAGAGTAAACTATAGAAAAGAGAAAAATGTGACTTTTTCATACTCTATCCTATAATATACAGTATTTTAAGAAGTGAAAGTTTTCTATTTTATTTTATGATTATTTTTGTTTAAAGAAACTGCTACTCCCTGATAATCAGGAATGTAATTTATGCAAAATTGAATCCAGAGTCATGAAATAGTACATTTTCAGCTCCCATTGGAAGTCCACAGCCTCATACATACCATTTGGAAATACTACTTCTAAAAAATGTTGTAAATTAATCAAATATATGAAGTGATAATGAAATTATATGCCATTGTATGATGCCTGTAAAAAAAAAAAAAAAAAAAAAGCCTTTGAAGAATTAAAATGTAAAATCTTGGAAAAGAGTAAATAAAATCCATGGCTTATCTAAAAAGACAGGTACCCTTTGTGTATTCATGTTCTTTGTATGTAAATAAAGCTTGTAAATAGTGCTGCTTATTTTACTGATGTTGCTTATAAATGGAACTGAGTGGTGGTGAGTTGTTGGAAAATAGAAAATCTAAATTCTTGTATTTAGTATTCTGTGCTATAGACCGATTGTGTATGATCAAAATATTCTATACAACCTTTGGATTGTGTGTGTGTATTTTGTGTGAAATGGATGTTGAGGAATAAGTATAATAAAAAGTTTCACAAAGATGTGATTTGTTTATTTATTTAATATTTGAGGGGTTAAAATAAAATTAGGCTCTATACATTATACCTATATAATGTTACATTATTTATATAAATAGACTACTGTTCAAAAGTTTGGGGTTGGTAAGAATTTTATGTTTTTCAAATAAGTCTCTTACACTTACCAAGGCTACATTTGGTACTGTACGGTTATCCGGACCACATGTGATGACCTACCCCAACCCCTACATTTATTTATTTATATTTTGATATTTAATTTACTCCTGTGATGGCAAAGCTGAATTTTCAGCATCATTACTCCAGTCTTGAGTGTCACATGATCCTTCGGAAATGATTCTATGTAAATCAGTTGTGCTGCATGATATTTTTGTGGGTTCCTGATAAAACAAATGTTCAAGATTTAAATAAATAAAAAGTCCTTTAAAAAAAATTCTAATGAATGCAAACTTTTGAAGGGTAATGTATTAAAATAATGCCTGTGCTGTGTGAATCACAATAAAGCTCCCAGGCGTCTTTATATAGACGCGAAGTCGCTGGCGCATGCGCAGTTCTGGTATTGTTCATACCGGTAGTCTGCTGTGGAACACATTGGAAAATAGTAAGTGCGTCTCGCGCCCAACGTGGTTACAATAAAAGACGCGACGCGCCTTTGTATATAAAGAGACGGATATCGCTGCAGGTAACTGATATTTACAGCATTATACAATACTGTTTTCTCAATGGCAAGACTTTGCTCGAGTACGATATGTTTAAAGATGCTTGTTTTAGAAAACTGAATCTGTAATTGCAGCTTTTAGGTAACGCTAATGAAATTTAATAAATGTCGTAACATGTGCATTGATAGATGCATGTTGTGATTTACAGCTTGTATTTGTGGGAGTGGCGATGTACTCGCCCATTACTATCCATGTCATTATTCTCGTGGAGGGTGTGGATCAGTCAGGAAGTTAACGTTTGCTTGTGGTTTCACTAAGATGAAAATGATCCTGTAGCATTTCAAATCGTCTTAAATTATGTCCCCTGTCTGCTTTTGGCTAAAGACAGGCAGGAATATGTAATCTGAGAATAATAAGCAGCCATGTAGTGTAGTATTGAAATATATGGAATCTCTATTGTTTCCATTGTCATTGTCAGGCACTTGGTGGCCCCCGATAAACATCACATTTAATCACTCTCACCTATATGACTTCTCAGACAACAGCAAATAAGTTAATTAAGTGTGTTTTGTTATGCTTTATTTTGTAGTTTGGTAACATTTTGATAGATCTAATATCCTGTTCCTAACATTTTTATTAATAGAAACCGAATGTTGAACTTAAACATAAAAGTTACATAGAAATAAGAGTCTTAGTTAAGTAGGCTATTGATAATTAAGCTAAGTCTGTTGTTCGCGTTGTGTTTAGTGGCATGATGCCATGACCTGGATTCTGTGCACCTACACTGTTTCTAAGTCAAATGCTGTAGATCAGAGATGATCCAGGGAGTACTGGGAAAGATTTCGCTTTTTCCTTGATAGACCTATAAAAAGAAATCATGGAATATCATGGCTTTCAAAAGTCAAAACAATAAATCTTGTGATTTAAGCATAAACATTTAAATAATTATTCATTTAATTATTCATTCTTAATCCATTAATGGTAATGAAAACGTGTAGCATGAAAAATACAAATCTTTTGTTGACATTGGTTAACTACATTAGTTGACATGAACTAACATTGATAACTACTTCTAAAGTATTTATTATTAATCTTACTTAAAGTTAATTTCAACATTTAAAATCAAAAGTTGTATCTGAAAGATTTATATTACAAGTCAAATACTTACTTTGTTAAAAGTTTGTTTTTACAAAACAGTGCAATTTTGTCAGTAACCAGTGGCCTTTTGTGATTTTAGCAAGCTGTGACAATAAATACATATGCTAATTGTTAATAATTGTACATAATTGTTTTCCTGCCAAAATACAGATGTTGTTATTATTATTATTATTATTATTATTATTTATTATTATTATTAATGATACAGTTCAGACTTCAGAGTGTCAGCTAATGTTATAATTATATTTATCGGAAAAGGAAAAATGTAATCACTTTTACTACATTTCATTAGGGTTAATTTCTCTCATGTTAGCTCTTAAATAGTCTACTTGAATGTATTAAGTAGGGCGTCCAGCCCAGTATTTGTTATTGACACAAATATCATGCTTAGATTTTGATTCAATTCAATTTGATATCGATTAATTGTGGACTACCAGGTACAGTACATGGTAATATTTCCTCAAGGAAAAAAAACTAATGCTCTCTCTCAACTAATGCTGTAAACTATACAGGGAATCCAGATGATGCATCACTATAATATTAAAGGTTAAAATTAACTGATTTGTAGGGCAGTGCACTTCTTCCTACATTTAAATTGTACAATAATAACGTTATTATAATACATTTTAATTAGCCTACTTATGTTTCTACTCGGTTTAAAAAAAAATGTAAACACTTAAATGGTGGCTGTCATAAAAATACATTAAATATTGAAGAACAGGTTAAGTAAAAATACAATGAATATATGCAATATAGTGCGTATATTTAGCAAAATGCTCCTATCTGGAGTTAATTTTCTAGCTGACTAATGAGTTTTGAATTGCTTTTCTGAGGTAAATGTAATTTTACGTGACATTGGGTAAGCGATTACATGATCTGTGATACAGATTTTGGTAAGTTGTACTGTAGGCCTATCTTTCAACATTCCTTCTGATGTTCATTCATGTTTATTTCGAGCTGTAAATAGTAGTAAAGCGTAAATACGTTCACGTGCCCTTAGCGCTGCAGCTTCGCTTGAATTAAGGCGCTACAGCGATCTGCCGCGCCACATAAAAGAGCGTCAAAACGGTATTTATTGTTTGATTTCGAAATAAAAGTGACAAAATTTGAAAGCTGAGATTTTATTTATATCAGAAGTAACAGCACAAAGCTTATCGCGATTTATTGGATGGTAGGTACTCTGCTTTGTTCGTTCATCAACAACATAGACTGAAAGATTGATAATAAATGGGATTTAAGAATCAATATCGGTTCTTCAAAATGAGGATCGACTAAATCGAGAAATCGATATTAACCCAGCCCTAGTATTGCTTTGAGAATGATCTATGTAATGTAATCCTCACTGGGCGGTTACTGAAATGTGACACTTTCATATTAGGTATTTGCTGACAACATGAGCAATACACCTCCTAACAGACGAGGGATAACTTTTGAGGTGGGCGCTGCTCTTGAAGCACGGGACAGTCTGAAGAACTGGCAAGTGCCATTCTTTTAAAAACAGTCATTTTTGTAGCCTGTCCATCACTCCTTTTTATAGCAAGCTATCCGTATGTGATTTCGCTCCCAGGTATGCTGCCAACATTGAGAAGATTGACTACGAGGATGAGAAAGTCCTAATCCACTATCGCCAGTGGAGCCATCGCTACGATGAGTGGTTTGACTGGGCCAGTCCGTATCTGAGGCCCATGGAGAGGGTTCAGCTGAGGAGAGAGGGACGGCAGGAAGACAGCATTATCCCTGTGAGTCACAGACTGCTCCTCAAAAATCCCAGTATATGCAAGCTAATCTAGGATCAGCCTCACATATAAATCTGTTCAGTGAGATATGAATGTGATGCTGCATCAGTCCTGTTGTTCTTTCAACTGATTATTACTGTGTGGATCACAAAAGCAAATCTTGCATCAACCAGTCTACACAAATATAATTTGTAATTAACTAATTGTTCATTCATTGGATACATTAAAAATGCAATTCATACAATGGCTTGAGTACACATACTATGGTGAACATGTTTTTAATTTCTGACTTAAAATGTTTGATATTTTTCATGTTTTTATTCCGGGTGATACAGCCTCATTAAAATAATTAAATGATTGAAAAGAAAACATTGTAAAGTACTTTGGCGTAATCCTTTATTATTTTTTAATTCGAAAATTATATATAAACACTACCGTTTGAAAGTTTGGGGTCATACGATTTTTCAATGTTTTTGAAAGAAGCTCATCAAGGCTGCATTTATTTGATTAAAAAATAGAGTAAAATTTTAATATTGTGAAATAATATTACAATACACTCACCTAAAGGATTATTAGGAACACCTGTTCAATTTCTCATTAATGCAATTATCTAATCAACCAATCACATGGCAGTTGCTTCAATGCATTTAGGGGTGTGGTCCTGGTCAAGACAATCTCCTGAACTCCAAACTGAATGTCAGAATGGGAAAGAAAGGTGATTTAAGCTATTCTGAGCGTGGCATGGTTGTTGGTGCCAGACGGGCCGGTCTGAGTATTTCACAGTCTGCTCAGTTACTGGGATTTTCACGCACAACCGTTTCTAGGGTTTACAAAGAATGGTGTGAAAAGGGAAAAACATCCAGTATGCGGCAGTCCTGTGTGCGAAAATGCCTTGTTGATGCTAGAGGTCAGAGGAGAATGGGCCGACTGATTCAAGCTGATAGAAGAGCAACTTTGACTGAAATAACCACTCGTTACAACCGAGGTATGCAGCAAAGCATTTGTGAAGCCACAACACGCACAACCTTGAGGCGGATGGGCTACAACAGCAGAAGACCCCACCAGGTACCACTCATCTCCACTACAAATAGGAAAAAGAGGCTACAATTTGCACGAGCTCACCAACAATTGGACAGTTGAAGACTGGAAAAATGTTGCCTGGTCTGATGAGTCTCGATTTCTGTTGAGACATTCAGATGGTAGAGTCAGAATTTGGCGTAAACAGAATGAGAACATGGATCCATCATGCCTTGTTACCACTGCAGGCTGGTGGTGGTGGTGTAATGGTGTGGGGGATGTTTTCTTGGCACACTTTAGGCCCCTTAGTGCCAATTGGGCATTGTTTAAATGCCACGGCCTACCTGAGCATTGTTTCTGACCATGTCCATCCCTTTATGACCACCATGTACCCATCCTCTGATGGCTACTTCCAGCAGGATAATGCACCATGTCACAAAGCTTGAATCATTTCAAATTGGTTTCTTGAACATGACAATGAGTTCACTGTACTAAAATGGCCCCCACAGTCACCGGATCTCAACCCAATAGAGCATCTTTGGGATGTGGTGGAACGGGAGCTTCGTGCCCTGGATGTGCATCCCACAAATCTCCATCAACTGCAAGATGCTATCCTATCAATATGGGCCAACATTTCTAAAGAATGCTTTCAGCACCTTGTTGAATCAATGCCACGTAGAATTAAGGCAGTTCTGAAGGCAAAAGGGGGTCAAACACAGTATTAGTATGGTGTTCCTAATAATCCTTTAGGTGAGTGTATAACAAAATGTAATTTATTCCTTTTGGCGAAGCTGAATTTTCAGCATCATTACTCCAGTCTTCAGTGTCACACGATTTGCTGATTTGGTGCTCAATAAACATTTCTTATTATTATCAATTTTGAAAACATTTATGCTGTTTAATATTTTGTGTGGAAACCATGGTTCTTTCAGGATTCTCTGATGAATCGAACATCCAAAAGAAAGCATTTATTTAAATTAGAGATTTGTAACATCATGTATGTTTTTACTGTCACTTTTGATCAGTTTAATGTATCCTTGTATCTTACAGACCTGAACAGTAGTGTATATTACTACACAACTTCAGTGCTTATTAATATTTGTTTATATTAGTGGTGTAGCTAGCCACTTAACTATGTGTCAAGGTCAATAAGTCTCTTAAAAATCTGATAATTTGACCCTAAATACTGATTGGTTAAACCAGATTTAAAACCATTGTAAAATTCTGTTTGAATTCATACTTTTTTTGCAGGGATTTCATGTGAATGACAAAGTTCTTGCCAGTTGGTCTGACTGTCGATTTTATCCTGCTAAAGTCTTGGCCGTCAACAAAGATGGTAAGCTGTTGATGTAAATATTGCATGAAACAAATGTTATGTGAACAGATTATTTTTCAAATTGAAATTGTATGTTTCAAATGGGATTCAAATGTACAAAATGATCCTGCAGCATCCTACACTGTAAAGTTCTATGACGGCGTCATCCAAACAGTCAAAGGAATCCACGTGAAGCCCTTCACCAAAGAGGTTCATTTAGTATTTTTATCCTATTCATGTTGCGTTTCTATTTCAGTACCAATTTTGGCCTTCTCTTCTTTTACTCATTCTCTCATTCTCTCCAATTAGTGTAGAAAGAAACTAACTGACAAAAATGGAGAGAAGCCAATGGTAAAAAAGACAGTCAAGGACAAGAAAATGCAGGAGAATGAAGCCAGCGGTGATAAACAGATTGACCGTGTTCCTGAGGAAGAGGAGGATGGGAACTCAGTCTTGGATGGAGAGGAAGGTGAAAAGAAGAAAAGCAATGGGAATGGGAAATGCATTGAAGTGCAAAATATAAGCATAAAGGAGGAAGATGCAGAGGGAGAGAGAGTCTTGGAGCAAATAGCGCAGCACAACTACAGTAAGTTATTTCTGAAGGAGAGAGAAGAGAAGACCAGCTTGAAAATGGAGAGCTCTGTGGTGGTAGATTTGGGCTTGAACTTTAATGAGGGGGTGGTAAAGAGAAATGAGAACGAGGAAGCAGAAGTCCTGGAACGAAAAGAGGAGGAAATCAAAGGACAAGGCCTTCCTCGTGACAGGAAGTCACGGAGGCAGCGAATAAGAAGTACGTGCAAAGTTAAACTATTCAAAGTGATTTTCTTGACTGGATACAAGTGATTGATTTGTAGGTTGATTTCCCTGAAAAGTATAAACACTGCGGGTCTGTGGCGGTATCAAAACAATGTTCTGTTTGTTTGAGAACTGCCCCTACCCGGTAACAGTGGCTCAACCAATGGTGTTGAGTTTGGGGCGGGGCTATTTGTTTGACTGACCAATAGCAGGGGGAATATATTGAGAAACATGTTTGAAACGAACATTATTTGTTCAGCTCAGTGTGGTAGAGCTGCACAAGTAATCAAAATAAAATTTACACCACAATTATCAAATTGCAAAGGCTGTGATTTACTTAAATATATGCAAAGCAGTTTATGATCCAGTGTTTTCGTCCTCTCAGAGTGGCTTGATTTGCAGTAAATGCCGCTCCACACAAACTCATCTCTGCATCTGCTCTGGGTTTGGCTTGCTTATAATGTGTATTTGGGAACCAAACATGCACCAGCCATTTTCATCAAACTTGTAATGAGAAGCACTTATAAACTGACTGTTTTCAACAAAAGAGATATAAGGGTTTTCTGCAGTTTTCCACTGAAATAAAGGCTCTGTGGTTTAATGTTTGAGCATGAAAAAATGAAGACAGCCTTTTCTTAAATACAATTTTTTTTAAATTCACATTTGCATTATCAATCGCAAATGCAATTATCAGAAAACATCAATTCATGCAGCTCTATTATTTGGTGAGGCTTCATTTATTCAAGTTGATTTAACATTTAAGTTTATTTTCTGTAGGGAAGAGGAGACTTTCAATGGCACGAAGGAGCTCCAAAAAAACCAAGACTGATTCAGGTTTGAGTATATGACTGTTATGTAAAAAAATTGTTTAGTAGTGCCATAATGGTAGATTTCCTCATCATTCATCTCTTTCCTCTAGAAAAAACTTTTCATAATGATTGCAAGCCCATATGCGAATCCACCAATCAGAGAACTCAAGGAAAAGGATCCGACCCCTTATGTCTGACACAACCATCCAATGACACATCAGTACCTAAGGCTCAGTGCCAATCAGAAACCTTTAAGCCTACAGGTGAGATTCCATCCACCACATCTGTAAAACACATATTTACTCAAATAAGACCTGGTTCATTTTGATCATGTTTTATTTTTATTTTTATTGTAGCAGTTAGAAAACAAGCCTTCCACAACCCCAACCGGTTCAGCAGAGAACCATGTGAGTAATGATCTCTACTAATTAATGAGAACAATCAGAATCATCTTGAATTAGTGATGATGAATGTAAATTGTACTTATCACAGTATACAGAGTCATCAGAAACCAACCGCCACCAGTGCTCTCGATCAACTTGGACCATAATCCATATAAATGCAGTGCTCCTGGATGTACGAAGTCTTTCCGCAAAGCAAAACTCCTGCACTATCATATGAAATACTACCATGGAGATGATCGTCTGATGGAGCCAGACCCGATCCGGGCAATGGACAAACAGACCGCACTTAATAATCAGGATGGCTCTAAGAAGAGGTGCGTTACGTCACATGATTGTGCGCAGGTGACCGTGAAGAGACGCTCTCTTGCGCCCCCTGTTGTCAGTGCACAGAATTACCAACGATGGCCTTCACTGAAGGACAAGACCAGGGACAAGACCAGAGACAATCAGCTAGACAGCAACATGCATAGATACTTCAATAAGGAAAGAGAGAGGAGATTTATGGAAATGGGTATGGCTGATGGATAAAATTTATATTGTATTTCACAGAAAGGATTTGGGATTTTCAGTGTTATTTAATTGAAGGCTTCAATACATGACATGATCTAACTGAGCTTTGTTTTTTGCCTTTTGTAGAAGGCGTGAAAGAACGTGACCGGTCAAAAGAGAAACAGACTAGAGACTTCTTGCGTATAAAGTTGAAGGAAAAGAAAAAGATGAAAAAAAACACATCGGGTAAAGAAAAGCAGCATTTATTTACAGACAATGCAAACAAACTAAATATGTTCGTAACAGTAAAGTCTAGAAGAAGTAGAAATATTAATTATAGAATTGTAAATTATGTTATATAATCTCATAACAATGTTATATTATCATGTCACATGCTATGCAAAACATCTTGCATTTAATAATTTAAGGAAAAAAAAAAAACTTTTTGCTCTGCTATTCATTCACTTCCTGTCAATTTATATTTTCACTGTTAGTACATTCAGCAGTGCTTTAACTGAAGTTTTCCTGTCCATCTTAATGTTTTGTAGAGTTTATAGGAGTTTTTACCTTATAATACAAGTTTTGTAATATGTTTCCAGATGAGGATAGCATTTCAGACTGGTCCTCTGACAGCTGTGGTTGGAGTGAAGATGAAATGGGGGCGGATCTGGATGTCATTGCCTCACCTCTCAGCTGTAGCTCTGTTGCCTCAACTACAGGAAGTCAGGAAACTGTCCGCTGTGTGTGTGAAGCGGAAGAGGAGAATGACTTCATGTTACAGGTAACCCTACCATTCAAAATGTGGGGGTCAGTAAAGAAATTAGTACTTACATTCAGCAAGGATGCATTCAATTGACCAAAGGTGATAGTAAAGACATTTTTAGAATGATTTCTGAAGGATCATGTGACACTGAAGACTGGAGTAATTGCTGCTGAAAATATTGATTTGACATCACATGAATAAATTACATTTTAAAATAGAAATATTATGTTATAATAGAAGATTTAGCTTTAACATTTTCACTATTAACAAACGATCACATTTGTTACTTTTTCTCTTGAACCTCAGTGTGAAGAGTGTCTGTACTGGCAGCATGGAACCTGTATGGGCCTCCTGGAAGAGAACGTTCCAGACCGATACGCTTGCTTCATTTGCCGGGATTCTCCAGGTTTGGAAGTGATGCATGTTAAACAAAACTCTAATATAGATCTCAGGATGAGTGGCAGTTTGAGTAGTTTGACTCAGCATTTTGTCAATTCCCCTTTCTCCTGCTAGGGAATTTTCTGCTGTTTTAAGTCAATTTTGGCTTACCAGTGCATTTGTTTGTGTGTGTCCAGGGCAGACCAGAGGTCAGAGACAGAGCCTGCGGTACTGGTATGACAGGGACTGGCTTAGCACTGGCCATATGTATGGCCTCTCTTTCCTGGAGAACTACTCCCATCAGAACGGCAAGAAGATCGCAGCCACTCATCAGCTGTTAGGGGACGTCCAGCATGTGCTGGAAGTCCTCAATGGCCTGCAGCTCAAAATCAGCGTGCTACAGTAAGGCCACATTTACACTGCAGGTCTTGATGCTATATCCGATATCTTCATTTACACTATTCACTTGATGATAGCTAGGTCATTACACATTACACCCTTGTATCTAATGTTATAGGCTAACACAATAATATATCATCACTTTTTCTAATTTGGCAATGGCTGAAATAACGTTTATATGCCAGCTAATGTCTGCAAAAACGTTCATTTACCTTACCTGTAACTTTCATTTTCTCACACTCCGGCTCTTGACAGTCCACTGGCGACGCGGCATCTTCCTCTCTGAAACTATTTAGTATTTCAGGTGGTCGGCAGCTAAAACGCCTTCCATTTGTTTGTAGAATGTGAATGTAATATGGTCTATCATCACTCTTGTTGTTGTGGTCTTTGACTACCTTGTACTTGCTTTTTAAGCTTTTGATTTTATGTTGGCACAGTAGCCACGAGTGCTTAAAACAGTGCGTTCCCATCTCGCCTGAAGTTTCTTAAAATACGCCTTTGTTTCTGTAACAACCCTGCTTTTTTGCCTGCACTGTCCCTTCGCCCCAAAGACTCAAAATACATAAAACTTCATCATGACTCCACTGGGTTGAGCCTTCGTCCTCCATTGCGCCATTGAAAAGAGTCATGTGATCGCAGTTTTTCTCCACCCGAGTTGACGTCATTCGCAAATGCACATATCCAATTCATATCAGAATCCATGTGCTTTTTTCCTGCTTGCATGTTTGTGGGTCATATCCGATCTGTGCCACATGGGAGGAAAAAATCTGAATTGGGTCACTTGTAAATGCGGCCTAAGTGATGCTGTTTTATCTCTGTTTTAACCAATAAGACTCATGCTGTTTGAAAAGCCACATGAAAAGAGTGTTACACCCCTTTCTGCAGGAGCCAGACTCATCCAGACCTCAAGTTGTGGCGGGAGCCGTGGAAGCTGACTGAGAAATCCAGGATAAAAAGCATGGCTCTTCCGGACGCAAAAACCGTTTCTTCATCAGCATCTTCAGAAGTCATTCTACATAAAGAGCCCTTCTCTTCATCCTTCCAGGACTACATTAGCAGTGAGCACTGCTACCAAAAGCCACAAACACTGTACCAAGTATTGGAACCGAGGCTGGTGCTGAAGACAAGGGTTGAGTCAGTGTTGGAAGATCGATCACACAACACAGAGAGAGTGCTGAAGAATGAACAACGCTATTATGGAGAGATCCAACCAGCACTACTGAAGACATCTAGTACTCAGCTGTTCAACCACAGGATGGTGAGGGTCAAATGAGGTTAATATTATGTGATTAACACTGTCCAGTTCTGTGAAATATAATTATTACGGTCAAATCAAAAGGTCTGATCCTACAGTGAACTGACATTTTTTAAAGGAATAGTACATCTAAAAGTGAATTTTAATAGAATAGAAATGTTGAAGAATGGGCCATTCTTTCCATATAATGAAAGTGAATGGGGATTTGTGCTGTTAAGCTCCAAAATGATAAAAAGCACAATAAAAGTATCAGTGGTCCAAAATTATAAGAGGTCCATCAATATTTAAAATACGTACTGAACATTAAACATCTGCATCTATTAAAATATGACTCATTTAGACACAGCACGACCGGTCATCATTTAGGATTTATTTTGAGTTGAACTATTCCTTTAATGATTTACTGCAAACTTAAAAAGTGTACTTCAAAATATGTACATTTGTTCAAAATATATATATTTTTTTTATAGAAATTAATACTTTCATTAAGGAATTCATACTTTCTCTACATTTAGCAAGGACCCAGTAAAGGGTTTGTTATAAAAGGTTTATATTTCTAATAAGTTTCGTTCTTTGAACTTTCCATTCAACAAAGAATCCTGAAAAAAATGCATCATGGTTTCCACAAAAACATTCAGAAGAACTGTTTTCAACATCGATAATAATAAGAATAATGATAAAAAAAATTTTGAGCACCAAATCAGCAATAATAGAATGATTTATAAAGGATCATGTGACACTGAAGACTGGAATAATGGCTATTGAAATTTCAGCTTTGCATCACAGGAATAAATTACATTTTAATACATATATGTAATACATATGTATCTAAAGTAGAAAGCAGTTATTTTACATTTTAATAATATTTCAATAATATTTTTAATAAATGCAGCCCTAGTGAGCCTAGAGACTTTGAAAAACAATTAAAAAAAATCTTACCAACCCCAAACTTTTGAACAGTAGTGTAGACTGACTGTTTTATATTGTTTGTGACTGAATGTTAATTACATTGAATGCTGCAATGTAAGTAATGAGTGAATGTGACATTGTAGGGTGCAGGAGAGAAGCGTGAGGCGTGTGGTGATGGAGCCGGGGTAAAGGGCGCAGCTCAGCCCCAGCAGTGGAGGATCAACCTGCTGGAACACATCGAGACTTTACAAGAAGAGGTTACTCGCAGGATGGACTTCATCGAAAGGGAGCTTGATGGTGTGCCAGAGGGTTTCAGGGGGCTGGATTTATGTTTTGCAATTTTTCATTTGGTGATTTGTATAATGGGAATGTTTCGTATACATTAAAGCTAATACATCAAAACACTAACTATTCATAAACATCGTTTCCTGTTTCAGTGCTTGAAAACTGGCTGGACTGCACGGGAGAGTTGGAGCCTCCAGAGCCATTGGACCGTCTGCCTGAACTCAAGCAAAGCATCAAACAGCTGCTGAATGAACTGGGAAAGGTGCAACAGATCGCTCTGATTTGTGCCACATGAGGGCGCCAGGGCAAATTTCACTATCATCACAGGACTACCTCAGTTTAATACATTCCTAAAGCGGGCCACGAAACCAAAGAGCCTAAAGAACATTAGACTGAGAACAATGTGAATCTATACAAGCTGTTTGTTACAGAATCTGTGATTCTGACTGTGGACTTGGAGTTAGGATTGAATGTTGCAAAACTTTATCAACCCACCTATCCCTTTACAGCAAATGTGATCCAGATCCTTTTCATCCTTTCTCTTTCACCGAAAGTAAACATATAACAAAATACCTAAATGTATGTTTGGTTTATATATGTATATATAAACCAATTTTTTTTAACTAAGTTAATCATGTTTATTCTAAAAACCTACTGGATAGTCAAAATAAGGATCAGTCCTGCATTGTTCAAAGGTTAGTAACCATTAACCTCTATTTAACAGGTTGGGTGTGAACTGTGAAACTGAAGTAAAATGTACACAATGAAACTATTGTTTATGTGCTCCGCTGTATTTAAAGGACCTTATGCTTAGAAAGTTCAAATGTTTTTTGAATATTGCATATTTATTTCTGAACAACTGTGAATTTCATAATTACTGCAATCCTCAGTAGTCAACTTTCTTTAAGATTTGTGCAGTAAATGTAGTCTGTGACATCACTTCATTATGGATTAGCCATAAAATGTTTAGGCCTGGTTTCACAGACAGGGCTTAGATTAAACCAGGATTAGATTTTAGTTCAATAAGGACATTAAGTAGCTTTTAGAAACATGCATTAGAAAAAAAAACATTACTGGTGTGCATCTTGAGACAAAACAATGGCACTGACATATTTTAAGATATCTCAGTGCAAGTTGCTTTCAGTTAAAACAGCTCAAACATGCATTTTAGTCTGGGACTAGGCCCTGGTCTGTGAAACCAGGAGTTAGTATTAACAAAGACTGAACCACATGACTGTTTGTCTAAAAGCAGAAACTGGAAATACTGAATTTCTCATTCTGAATGCATTTCAGTATTGCAATTGTAGTTCCTAAAATTAAATCTATGCATATTAGTTATCTTGATGAACACATATATAAAATTCTGTCATTATTTACTCACGTCTTTTCAATACTGTAGCCTATGACTGGAAAACGGTATTCCCTCTATATACTGCATTATGATGACGATATGCTTGTTTAACATGTTGTCCAGCTGTTGAGATTGGAGACAGTTACAATAAAAGCACTTTGTATGCATATGTGTATACTTGGTGTACTGGTGATTTTCTTTAGTCGAAAAAATATTGCGGAACTAAAGAAAAAGACATAACTGTCGATAAAGACGTGACACGATATCCATATAGATAACCTCACGGGGGCGATAAATCGCGTATGAGGGGGTCTTCCAAACGTTGAGTGTAATGTGGGTAGCCCAGAAGACCCCGCCCACCGAGTGACATCAAAACACGGCTGCTGGCAGAGACTGCGAGCAGAGAAACGTGCGGACGAGCCCTTCTACCAGCCTCCGTTCACTTCAACATCTTTGTGGGGGATTTTTCCTTAGTCAGATCCAAGTATTGTTCCTCAAGACTGTTTGGTGAGTTAAATGCCTCATTTTAGAACTGAACTAGTACGATGTGTTCTTGGAATATAAACAAAACTGACGGGAATTGTGTGATATAATTTAGAGTGATAGTGTTGGTCATCTTCTCTTCAGCGACCAATGTTAATTCCATTTAAAATGGCTCCATGTTTTTAAACTGCTGGGAGACACAGTAACGTCGATTTCCACCACAACAGCCGCTGAATAAGACAGAAGAGAAGAAACACGCACATTTTGATTTATTATAGATCGATTTTTTTCACACATCCGACACCAAGGATGTTGCCAAAAATAGAAACTTTTTACCTCATTAGATGTAAGGGGTTGTAATTCGGTGCATTTTTATCCTATTCGTCGCTGCAGATGTTTCATAGTTTTCATAGATGGTTATCGTATAGAACATGAGGGCCAGCTGCAATCTATTCTATTGAATATGATTTTTCTTTGTGTACATGTGTGTATATATATATATATATAACAGTTTAAATGAAAAATGTGTTGTGTCTGAATTTGTCTATTGCTAAATTATTTACGTCAGTCTAACTTTGATTTGTGATTGCTTCGTCTTCCTAATTTTACCCTATAAATGTAAAATTCATATATATATATATATATATATATATATATATATATATATATATATATATATATATATATAAGATTTCTCGAAGGACGCCGATGTATCAAAGACGTACGGATGGATTTTAGGTTAATTGCGATTATATACGAGACAACTTCCGGCATGTCACAAATGACATTGTCCTCGGTCACCTGCTCATGGGAAGGTCGCAGTGCTGATGATGTGAACTCCATGTGCTCGCAGGTGTGCTTTTTCAGCACACTCAGACAATGTGATAGTGCGCTACACACTATTGACACAACAAACAAACAGCACTAACCTGTTGTTATCATCAACACAGGTCTCCTAAGAAATCCCTTACAGTCTTTTTGCTGAAATTGTTTGTCGTATCTACATTGAAACGTCGATTGTTGTTTTAGTACACAGTATTTGTGTTAATCAATTGTATTCAAGACAAAGCTTTAACCGATCTTTATGCTGCTGTTCAAGATGATGTGAATTTCTATAGAAATCCAATGAACTTTCTACTCAAACCATCATTTCACATGGGAAATTTCACATTTTGACAGGTATAATTAATAATGGTACGCTTCCTCATTTCCTCGTAAACATCCATAATTGCATGTGGAAAGCCAGTTATCCATATTTACCTGTCTGTTATTGTCTATGAAGAGTTTGTGACTGAGGTAACCCCTTTTTAGTTTGTTAACACCCCAAAATAACGGATGAATGTGTGTTTAACTCGTTTAACTGTCATTACGCTGTAAGTTCTCTCTGTTTTAATTTGACTTATTTTCTAAAATGTTTATTCCGTGTGTTTCCTATTACTAAAACATTACTTTAGCATTTAAACATCCCTATATGGAGAAGTATATTTGGAGAGAGCGAAAGAGAGAGAGAGAGATTTGGTCTGTTCCTGCAGGTTGGCGTGTAGAGATAGATAGATGTCAGGGAATCCTGGGACTCTCGGGAGCTGCGAGCTTTAATTAAGCTATGCTCAGTTCAATCGAGTGTGCTTACAATCTCAATAACTCTTCTTATCAGGATTGTGAACCAGCACGAGGGCCAATGAGTATAGCCCATAGTGCTATACAGAGATAAAGACGACACTTCATCTTAAACTGGCCATAATGAATGTGTCAGATCTTATTTGAATTTAAAATATAATATTTTGGTGTGTGTTAGTGACATATGAGGCAGTGAGTGCAAAGTACACAGTATAAGGATAGAAAATTTTGTCATTACAGAACAGAACAGAACAGAAACCCCATAGGGTTTTATTTTGAATCTTTTTGCAGCACTTTGCCGTACAAGGCTCATACTGCTGTTCCTTTAAACAAACGAAGCAGTACATTTCCACTCTCCCTCATAGCATCTTCTGTAAAGCACCTGCTGCAGGTGGAGCAGTATCACAGTTGTCAGGCTGTTGAGTGTGTGATGTTGTGGACAGATTCCAAACTGGTCCTCCAGACCGTCCCTCACTGCAGGGATGTGCAGGACCGAAGGGACACTCTGTAATACTTAATCCGTTTTGATTTCAGATTATTCTTCACCAGACATGGACTAAATGAACAAATAAAACTGGCTTTAATGTACATATTTTTCTTCATAATATGAGTTTATCCATTAAAACTACCACTAAGATTTTTTTTAAGGAAATTAATACTTTTATTCATGCATTAAATGTATCAAAAAAAGACTGTAATGACATGTATAATGTTACAAAAGTTTCTAATAAATGCTGTTTTTTTTTTTCAACTTTATATTCATAAAAGTATCCCCCCAAAAACTCAGAAAACTGTTATTTTAAATTGTAATAATATTTCACAATAATACAGTTTTTACTGTATTTTTGATCAAATGAATGCAGTCTTGGTGAGCATAACTAATTTTCTTTCAAAAATGTTATTTTACTACCCCAATCTATTGAACACAACAGTAATGTACAGTATTAGGGTCTTTCAAACAAAAAACATAGTAAAACTTTAGTACTGTTTTTCCTTAAAATTATACTATTGTTTCAATTGGTTTTAAAAGAACTGGTTGTATTTTGTAAGATGGTAATGATTTAATATAACCTTGCAGACCAGTGTTTACTGAGAAACAAATTGGTTGTTTGCATGGTGTAATTGCTGCATAGCGAATATGATTCTCCGGAGCGTTTGTTCCCGTGAGTGTGCTTCCTTAAGTGCAGTCTAGTGGAGAGAAAGGAGAGTCGCAAAAAAACATCAAACGTCTCATTTGTTTAGTGATTCAATAGTGGAATTTTAAGGGCTTTCAGTAGATCAATTGCATTGCACTTGCTCTCTCCCCCGGTTTAACCTTTATTTTTGTCAGAAACGCTGTGAAACTGGTTTTGGCAAATGGCAGCCGTTGTTAGCATGACTGTCTGAAGATTTGTGAGAGTTCCCTGTGACCTTATTTTTTTCGATTCTGCTGTTGCTACGTGAAGCACTCGCTTTTTTCTCATTTTCAGATGTTGCACCTTGTTAATCATCTCAAACCCATCTAATATCTGACCTACAAAAGGCGAATCATCCCTGTGCTGGAGCTCTTTTAATCAATTTCAACAGCTCGATCTTCGTCTTATTAACATTAAAGGTCGTTCGTTCTGGCCTGTCGCACGTGTCTGGTGGGTTTCATGTGGTTGTCCTGGATTGTGGCCAGCCCACTAAACTTGTGTCTTTGGTTTTGTGCCATGTTTCTCTTTCTCCCATCGTTCCCTCCTCCCATTTTCACCTTGACAGCTGTGCTTCTGCATGATGGCTCAATATCAGGCTGGCCTGCTGAGATGTCTCAGTCTATTCCATCAAAATGGTCATCAGATTTCACACTGACCCGGCACTTTTTCAGATCACAGCGGAGGCTCTTATTTTATTTGCTCAGTGTATATTCATGCACCTCTTCAGTATTTTGCACTGGATCCCTAAGGACTCAGTGCTCTTAAAAGCAAAACATATAACAATCCTTTTGTAAGAACAACTGCTAGTTCTGCTTTTGCAACGTTTTTTTGCTTGAGTCTCAGTTCAGTGTCTCTTTAGCTTTTACCCTGAAATGTCTAGTGTGTTATTAATAATAAACGGTGTAAAATAAACTACCATTCAAAAGTTTAGATGTTGTTCAGATGAAATCTGACTGGGTTCTCAGAGCACTTCCCCTGGCCCTGAAGTCTGTGCTAATGCAGGTTCTCTTATAAATACATTTAGCCAAGGCTCCTCCACATGGCAAATGTTTAGATTTTATTTATGTAGAAAGTCATTTACCCAGCTGACATCTTGCCTGGACAGGTTAGAAATGTATTTTTTGTCATTTATCAAACCAGATTAATCTAATGCATACGGCCCATGCTTTGTGCATCTATAATGAGATAAAAAGTAAATGGAATATATAGAACGTAGCTAAATTATATATGTGCACGCTATTTGTGAAACAAAATTTGACCATCTGCTTGTTTGAAGGCTTTAGTCCCACACTGTAATTTAACCTACTTTAAATCCTCATGCTTTTGGTACAAAAACTGAGGCCAAAGCAGATCCTCTGCAGAGACAGATGCATTCTGTGATGGGATTGTTTTGATGTCACATATGTCCCCTAATAAACATGACTAGGCAAGGCAAGGCAAGTTTATTTATATTCAAAGTGCTTTACATAGAAGAAATTAAAATAATAAAAAGAAATAAGACTAAAACATTCAGCCTTTCACTAGGGTAGGCCTTGTGCTGTCTGCACAAAACATCATGAAAGTATGTGTCTGGAAAGAGCATTTGTGGCAAGGACCTTGCAAAAATGTCAATTGTACATAGTATGTTCAATATATCTGTAGGCTACCATATGGATTTATATAATATACTGTACTATACCATATACAATATTTATGATATTGTAGATTTTTGTAATTTTTGTAATTTGTAGTGTCTATTGTTCTAAAAAAAAATCTAAATAGAAAGAATAGCCAGGTCCACACCACAACTATAACGATAATGGCACAGAGAAACGATATTGTTTGAATCACTTTCAGAATAGTTTTTTTTTTCCTGCTAATAAACGATAAAAACCTTGACAGCCAATCAGAATCCATCCTGCTTTAAAGAGCTCTAGAATTAAAAGCGGCAGGCAACAAAACTGTGCTTATAATAGACAACTATATTGTGCATTGATGTGGACACTAATATTGTTATTATCGTTATAGTTGGTGTGAACCAAGGCCGTCAATTGGGTATGGCGGCTGCTATACCTTGGCTGCCTGTAAAGTATAGGATAAACCGAGTTATATTACTATGTGTAACATAATTTGTAATTGTTTAATAAAAGAGAAAAGCAAGTAAATTAAAATGATCTGGTTATTGTATTCGTGTCATGTTCAACAGCGGTGCAAATGTGGTATTTACAACGTGATTTTGCAGCATTGAGTGAATTGTAGCGTTATAGCCAATCACAGGTATTTCTGTTGAAAATAATGACCAATAAGTGGTGTTTAAGTTACTGGTAGTGAGAATCCGCCCAGTAACTCTCAAAACGCTGCAATAGTTTTTCTTTAGCTCAAGTTTACAAAGTTCTGCACATGCACAAATCTTCTCATTATAACATTAACAAACAAAGCATAATGTAAATAAAAGATTAATTCATCACTCTTTGTTTTGCACTGAACTGATTGACAGCTTCAGTGATATTTTACAGTGTAATTTCATTCACAATTTGAAGAAAAGTTTTTGTTTCATGAGACTTTATGACTTTTCCAACATACTTTAGTACAAAAAGTAGATTTTTAAATAATAATGATTTTTATAATGTCTAAAAATAAATTCAAAACCAAAACGTGTGAGAAAAAAAACTAAATTATGGAGTGGAAATGGCTAATTAGCCAATAAGTGCTCCTCTGTCGCCATCTACTGGTTATAATGTAATTAAAGGTGTTTTTTTTGTTTGTTTGTTTTTTGTTTTTTTTTAAATAAAAGTTTTTGTTTTTTACCAAGTATTAGTTTTCCTGTTGTTAGTTTACCAAGTATTAGTTTTCCCAAAAAATGTTTTGGTCATCACATTAAAACTAGCATTTAAATTAAAAAGAAATATGCAGACTTTTGAGCTTTGAAGTGCTGGAAAAAGTCCTTGAAAAGTCCTTGAAAAGTCCTTGAAAATTTGTTCTCATAACAGTGGTCTACAACTGTCTAATTTGCTGGGTTATCTGATTCATCTTTGGACGCACCACACACACTTGTCGTATTTTAAGGTTGGTTAGTTTTTGTCTCAGCTATCGGTTTGCATGAATATCAGTTTTTATGCATTTCAATTTGTCTAATTATGGCTTCAATATGTGTAGATGTGCATGTTGTGATATGTGAGGATGGCTGCAGCAGCGGCATGTTTTAGGGTCGGTAATGAAAGACAATGTGTGGAACTGTCACGTCGAGGGAGTAAGATTTGATCACGTTATCAGAGTCTGCCATACCTTTGCTTTTGGTAAATTGACGCCACTGGTGTGAATGCGCCTTTAAATCTTTTTTAGTGTTTTATTTATTTTGAGAAAATAGTCTAATATCGGTCATTTATCGGTCATAATCTGAAAATAATTATCAGTATTGGCCTGCACTTAAAAAAAAAACAGAACCCCATATACCCTTTTTAAAGGGGTCATATAATGGTACATGCACTTTTACAAGTTGATTGTACTGAAATGTGTGTTGGCAGTGCCTGTACACAACCATCATATAATGATAAAAATCCATCCAGTGTTTTTTTTAAATCTTCTTAAATGTTTTCCCCCGTCTCAAATCAAGCGGTGACGTCACACGGTCGGACGCCCCTCCCACGATTGTTGACTGACAGCAGCTTTTCAACACAGACCCGCCCTCGCTAGTCCGCCATAGTTGCGCTGGAGCAGAATGGCGTCTAAGCGATTGTGGTGTTCTGTTCTTGGGTGTAATAAGGAACACCACAGTCATTTTGATGTTCCTAAATCCGAACCGCTGAAGACGCAGTGGCTGAGTTTTGTTTTCGAAGGGAATATTCCCCACGATCAACGTCAGTGCTTTCATGTTTGCGCGAATCATTTCACCAGACTGCTTTATAAACGAGAACTTTGAAAAAGGTATTAGCTGCTGTCTGAGTATGTTGTTTATGTGCCTAATGACTGTCATAGTGTCACATTCACCGTCTGTCATTGTCCTGTCTGCACTACACTTCCCAGAGTTCCCAGTCATCATCACCTGCACCTGGTCATCATCATCTCTGTCACCTGTTTAGTTATTAGCCATTGTTCTTCATCACCGTCACCTGTCTTCACTCGTTGTCATCTGTGTATTTAAGTTCCTGTCTTTCAGTACTCACTTGTCGGTCAATGCTTATGTTAGGTTTGTTTAATATTAGGTTCCTGCTCTGAGCACACGCTCCCTGTTTTTGTGTATCTGTTATGTTTGAGAATTAAAACCTTGGAATTCATAGTCTTCGTGTTCGTCTCCTACTTCATCCACCCAAGAAGCCTGACAGATTGACCGACCTTAAAAAGAAAAGAAGATGGAGAGCTGGAAGCAGGCCTTTGTGGGAACCCGCCAAGCTGTGTTCCGGGGTATCCGTGGAGGTCACAGGGGAGGATATGGGCGATATATCTGCACAATCAAACCTATCTCCAGGGATGACTTCTCTGATCTCCCTCCTCTCATCAGCCCAACCAAGCCTGCACTTCACGTCTGTCCAGCCGAGCCTGCACTTCACGCCAGTCCAGCCGAGCCTGCACTTCACGCCAGTCCAGCCGAACCTGCACTTCACGCCAGTCCAGCCGAGCCTGCACTTCACGCCAGTCCAGCCGAGCCTGCACTTCACGCCAGATCTGCCGAAGCCAAGGCAGTATGCGTCATGCCCGCCGCCCCTGAGACTGTGAGCGTTATGCCCGCTGCACCTGTGACTGACAGCGTCGTGCCCGTCAAGCCAGAGACTTTCCGCCCAGTATCTCCTGTTCCTGTCCTCAGCCAGAGTCCGGACGAGAAGGACTTAATTGACCTTTTTTCAGAGCTTCCTTCGCCGCTGGTCCCGCCCAGCTCAGAGCCCTCTTCGCCGCTGGTCCCGCCCAACTCAGAGCCCTCTTCGCCGCTGGTCCCGCCCAGCTCAGAGCCCTCTTCGCTGCTGGTCCTGTCCAGCTCAGAGCCTTCTTCGCCGCTGGTCCCGCCCAGCTCAGAGCCCTCTTCGCCGCTGGTCCCGCCCAGCTCAGAGCCCTCTTCGCCGCTGGTCCCGCCCAGCTCAGAGCCCTCTTCGCCGCTGGTTCCGCCCAGCTCAGAGCCCTCTTCGCCGCTGGTCCCGCCCAGCTCAGAGCCCTCTTCGCCGCTGGTCCCGCCCAGCTCAGAGCCCTCTTCGCCGCTGGTCCCGCCCAGCTCAGAGCCCTCTTCGCCGCTGGTTCCGCCCAGCTCAGAGCCTTCTTCGCCGCTGGTCCTACCCAGCTCGGAGCCTTCTTCGCCGCTGGTCCCGCCCAGCTCAGAGCCCTCTTCGCCGCTGGTTCCGCCCAGCTCAGAGCCCCCTTCGCCGCTGGTCCCGCCCAGCTCAGAGCCCCCTTCGCCGCTGGTCCCGCCCAGCTCAGAGCCCCGTTCGTCGCTGGTCCCGCCCAGCTCAGAGCCCCCTTCGCCGCTGGTCCCGCCCAGCTCAAAGCCCTCTTCGCCGCTGGTTCCGCCCAGCTCAGAGCCCTCTTCGCCGCTGGTTCCGCCCAGCTCAGAGCCCTCTTCGCCGCTGGTTCCGCCCAGCTCAGAGCCCTCTTCGCCGCTGGTTCCGCCCAGCTCAGAGCCCTCTTCGCCGCTGGTTCCGCCCAGCTCAGAGCCCTCTTCGCCGCTGGTTCCGCCCAGCTCAGAGCCCTCTTCGCCGCTGGTTCCGCCCAGCTCAGGGCCCTCATCGCTGGATCTGCCCAGCACAAAGCCCTCATCGCTGGATCTGCCCAGCACAAAGCCCTCATCGCTGGATCTGCCCAGCACCGAGCCCTCGTCGCTGGATCTGCCCAGCACCGAGCCCTCTCTAGTACCCGGGACTTTTCCCAAGTATTTTTTGGGGGGGGGCCATAGGGCTCCGCCATGGCCACCTGAAGGGTCTTCACCACCATGGCCACCTGAAGGGTCTTCACCGCCGTGGCCACCTGAAGGGTCTTCTCCGCCGTGGCCACCTGAAGGGTCTTCTCCGCCGTGGCCACCTGAAGGGTCTTCACCGCCGTGGCCACCTGAAGGGTCTTCACCGCCGTGGCCACCTGAAGGGTCTTCTCCGCCATGGCCACCCGAAGGGTCTTCTCCGCCATGGCCACCCGAAGGGTCTTCTCCGCCATGGCCACCCGAAGGGTCCGCACCGCCTTGGCCACCCGAAGGGTCCGGACCGCCATGGCCACCCGAAGGGTCCTCACTGCCGTGGTCGCCTGAGGGGACATCACCGCCCTGGCCACCCGAAGGGTCCTCTCCGCCGTGGCCACCCGAAGGGTCCTCACCGCCGTGGCCGCCCGAGGGGTCGTCTCTGTCCTGGCCACGCCCACAGCCTGCTCCACCGTGACCACACCCACAGTCTGCTCCGCCCTGGAGGCTTCCTGCCTTGTCTCCCTTGCCTTGTCTTCCCCGTCAGCCTCCAGGGCGCCCACCCTCCCACCCCTTTGGTCTTTCTACGGCGCGAGGACGCGCCTACCGGGAGGGGGGAGTAATGTCACATTCACCGTCTGTCATTGTCCTGTCTGCACTACACTTCCCAGAGTTCCCAGTCATCATCACCTGCACCTGGTCATCATCATCTCTGTCACCTGTTTAGTTATTAGCCATTGTTCTTCATCACCGTCACCTGTCTTCACTCGTTGTCATCTGTGTATTTAAGTTCCTGTCTTTCAGTACTCACTTGTCGGTCAATGCTTATGTTAGGTTTGTTTAATATTAGGTTCCTGCTCTGAGCACACGCTCCCTGTTTTTGTGTATCTGTTATGTTTGAGAATTAAAACCTTGGAATTCATAGTCTTCGTGTTCGTCTCCTACTTCATCCACCCAAGAAGCCTGACACATAGTCTCACAGACTGGTTATTTTTTAAACAGATCAGTAAAATTTTAGTGCTTCAGCCCTGACAGTTGTACCTAACACTGCATAGATAACGTTACGCATCACGGACAAGCCTACATTTACCGAAAAAAAGTTTTTCATGACCATTATCTGTAACATCAATCTGTCAATGAACTAACGTATAACTTACATCAGTAAACACATAGCGTTCGTATCTCACTACTCTACCCTGCCAGTACATACAAAGATAGATCAAAGTGACATTACGTTAACCAACCATTCAGAAACGTCATGTTCGGGACCGTCATCTTGTTCCGGGTCCATCTCCGGTTCAAATTGATACGGTTGCACAGATGTTCCCTCAGAGACTCCCGCTGCCATTCTTTCTCCAAAATATACCCTCAACTGTTGTCAAGGCAACACTCCACGTGTATTGTGTCAAAACGCCCCACAGAACAGAGGGGCGGGGTGAGCAAAGCTCATTATCATTTAAAGACACATGCACTTAAACGGTGTGCTGAAAACAGAGCTGTTTTTGACCAGGTGAAATTAGTGTTTTTTTTACAATACTAATGAGAATTTTTAATTAAAGTATATTACAAACTTTTCATTTAGACCCTAAAGAATCATATTAGCTTGTACAAAAATGGCACTATATGACCCCTTTAACACCAATCAAGTGATCCGAGCTCTAATGTCAAACAGGCTCGGGTCCGCACCAAAAGCATAGTGTGAAATTGTCCTTAATTTAAGTGTGTGTGTGTGTGTGTGGGAGGCATAAGTGAATGTCTTGGAGGACATAAGATGCTTTTACTGATGATGCCAACAAATACTAAGCTTTAAATCAATACAGTGAGTGGCTTTCTCTTCTAATAAGGCTAAACATTGTGACCCTTCAGGAATAATGCACTCCGTTCAGAGCATTCTGGGAACTCTAAGAAGGGTTTTCGCTATAGTCTGCATTATATATGAAAAAGATTGTATGTGATTGTATTGTGTGCATAAGAGAGATTTCTGAGAACACTTAAAGGCAGACAAGTATCCTCATATACCCTTGTGTGTATGCAAGTCCTTGTTTCTTCTGAAATGACAGCAAGGAAGTGGCTTAATGTATAAGGAAAAAGCCGAAGTATGATGGATGCGATACTGTGAGTCTGTGACAGTTTGCGTCAGCATGCAGGGTGTCCCTCATCCCTTAGTGTATGAAAAGAGAAAGAGATGGAACTCCTTTTTTGGCAGAGAGTTTAGTGCATCGGCCGCTCTCTGCCACCACTAGAGCTTTATAACGGAGTGTGTGTGTCACCCTATCACGCACACAACTGCTTAGACCAGGGGTTTCCCTTAATTCAGTTAGTGATAGAGGGAGCCACAGAGATGGAGACAGAAGCAGGCAGAAAAAGGTGAGAGGGAACATACAGGCTGTCTACAGAATAGCAAATCTAAAACCTTCTACTAGTGGCTTTTCTGAAGCATTCAATGCATCATGTATTCTTTTAACATAATACATAGAATCAATTGGTTATTTTTTTATTTATTTCAATCTTTATGCATTTTATGTATGCTATTGCTAATATGATCTTTTGTTATTATTATTATAAAGAGGGTTTCATCTTTAATCTTATGATATATTAATTATTTTTATTTGTTGTCATTTGAAGTACTTCGTGTTTGTTGTAATGTTTTTTTTTCTTTCTTCATTTTTGTTAAGCCTTTATATATTATGCATTATGAAAGTATTTTTATTGCTTTAATTATGCCTTGTAATGCACCTTATTATGCATTGAATGGTCTCATAAATAATTATAACCACTGTTATAATACATTATACTTATCTATTAATTGAACACACCTTTAGCAGGTAGGCTATAATGTATTAAAATACACAACAAACAACCAATTTTAGATGTAACAAAGAATCTGCAAATATTATAATGCATTTTAACTTTGGTTGCAATTAGTTATGAAAATATATAAGGCGTTATACATAATCAATACCCCTATAAAGGCTTTAAGTAAGTTGTAACACTTTTTCCAGGTATGATTTCTAACATGTTTGTGTCGTTATTATTTGGTTTGAGTGCCAAAAGGTAAGATGTTGCTATATAAAATTATATTAAAAATGCAAAATAACCTTATATAAGTACTCAGATAATGCCATTTATTCAATTAAACATTGTCTAATATTTATAATTAAAAAGCACTATATATTGTATTACTCGATCTAAAAATACCATATTGCAGTGGTATAGAATGTCTTTAGTAAATAATATAAATAATATATAATAAACGAATGAATAAATGAATAATAAAGTGAAAGATTAAACGGAAATGATAAATATACTAAATCCATATTGAACCCATAATACACGTGTACTTCATTAATAAACATGACATTACCTCAACAACACTGCATCATGCTTTGAAACATTTGTCATGGCATGTTGTGAAGTATTTCTCAATATTTCAGATCTAGTAGGCATTATAGAGTGTGCACTGCACAGTATGCTGTACCTAGTGCACTTCCATTCTGACCCTAGTCATAGGTCGTGAGGAAAAGGGTCGCCCTGCAAACCACTTCCCATTCTCCCAGTAAAGAGCCGGGGATTCAGAGGAAGTGATTGGACTGGTTAAAAATTAACACATGAGAATGCATGTAAGTGGTCTCTGGTTGTTTCCTGAGAACAAGAACAATGACCTTCCACATAAAAAGAGGTTGAATTGTGACAAAAATTAATGGAGCATGTGCTGCCGATGTTACTTCATGATTTGAGTTCTGTTACAAACAGCAAGTGGTTAATAATCAACTATAAATATAGCTGAAAATCAGTAGTGAGGACTGGGCATGTGATGGTATCAAATTTTCATGTTGCGATAATCGTTGAAGCTTTCATCACGGTACGGTATTATCACGATATTGAAATAAGTTATTATTTATTCTATCACGCTATTCTCTTTATTTCACTTAGTCTGTGGTTAACTAAATGTGTGGAGACAATTTACAGAAGTCCTCCCTGGAACAGGTTTGGCCAAATATCCTCACTTAAATAGTGAAATATTATGACAACAACTGAGTAGTGAGGACATTTTACTGGTCCTCAGTAGTTAAAAAGTCTTATAAATCGGCCAAAACGTGTTTTTATTTAAATCTACTGTTTTGCACATTTTGCGAGGATTGTGTTTAGGTGAGGGGTTGGGATAGGCGATAGAGAATATCATTAACCTAATATAAAATCGATGGAAGTTTATGCAATATCCTCGCTAATATAGTGAAACAAACGTGTGTGTGGGCTAGAAGGCCTCTTTACCCACATGTGACTGATTAACAGGGTGTTTGGAGGGGCTTGTTAGGGCTGAAAGTTGATATTTGTAGACATTTATCTGTGAAATAGATTCAGCAATGCCCTATAGTAACGTTGTCATCTGACTGCTAGCTCTGATCATTTTTTTCCGGGTATTTTCTTTTCGCAGCTGTGTAGATACACATTTTCGCTGAAAATCTCTGAAATATGAGGCTGGAACCCTGGGAAGTGTTTTTACATGAGTCACATTTCTTCGGACAGCACAGTCCTCAGTTATGCAATACACATGGGAAGATGCTGGTGAATCAGGGTTTGTTTTGCTGTAGGTTTTACCTAAAGTAGATTTATACTCAGAAAAAGCCCTGATTTGATGTGAGAAATATAATATACAGAACTATGGGTGTCTGTGAGTCTCAGCTTATGCCTCGGTCTGCTGTTCTGAGTCTTCATTACTCCTTCCCGTCCCTTTGGGAGCCCACTCTGAAAATAAACATCAGCCCTTCTGTCTCTATGGCAACAGTTTTACACTTCACTGAATGCACAACTAGAGTGGGCGGAAACTGAAAATGACATTGATTGCGGTTGATAGTTTTGGTGAGAAAGTTAACTCGGGTTAATGAAGCAAGTCAAATCTTGTTGATATGAAATCTTGACACTGATCTTGGCAGTATGTTTAAAAAAAAATAAAAAGTATATGAATCTGCTTGATAATTCCAGCCGGAGCCTTTCAGCTCAATCTTGGGATTACAATCAGTGGCCGTGATTGCAGTTTGACCTTTGCCCTCTGTCCAGATTCGTGGACCATGCGCAGAAGAATCTTGGACTTTTGTGGCAAATCTTTGGCATGCTGAACATTTGTTGTTTTCTTTTTGTGTCACTCACTCCTTGTCTAAATATTATTTAATGCCCTTCATCCGGATTTGCTGCTGGGATTGCGGAGGAGATTTCCACCTCCTAAGCTTTCAAATCTTAATGTGTGCTAGTAGGTTTCTCGCTTTTTATGTAATGGAAGTTTAATTTCATGCTGCTCTGCTATTTCATTAATGAAAGGCACTGCACTGACATAAGGGAAGCTGCTAAACGACTTAAAAAATTTAACTGCATTTTGCTCATTATTGTACATATTTGAGGCAAAAAAGGTTTTGAAAACTGTCACAGTATGTAAAATATATATATTCCACCTACAGTTCAAAAGTTTGGGGTCAGTTAGTTTTTTTTAAAGAAATTTTTCTTTACTTTCTTACTATTATTCAGCAGTAACGCATTAATTTTATCAAAAGAGATGGTAAAGACATTTATAATGTTACAAGAGCTTTCTATTAGGGGTTAAACGACTTCAGATTTTTAAAGTCGACATTTATGTGATGAAAGTCGACGTCGACTAGTCGCTGATGACGTCATTAATGAACAAATAAGCCTGAACCACGAGTTGTGACTCGAACGCGGGTTGCCTTGACTATTATGACTATTGCTCCTACATAACAGCTTATTTTTATCAGTTCTTTCGTCTTTGGGTCATTATATTTCTCACAGATTTCTGCTCGTTCTAAATCAGATAAAGTAGCACAGTAAAGATTACATTTATATGAATGTCTTAGTAAGAAAGCGGTTGTGTGTGAATTAATTCTACCTGGCGGTGTCTCTAATAGTGACGCTGTGGGTTTTAGCTACTAAGAAATGTATGCTAGAACTTTTCCGTTTCTAAGCGATTTTATTGATAAATCACAGAACATTGTTGACAGTACATTTATGTGCTACTGAATGATTCTGTGCATCTGCTCGTAATGTACGAGCTATGTTTGTGCGTTACAATGCAGCAGCTCATTCGTTTAGAACAGCGATTAACTTACGTCTACAATAAGCTGTTTAAAACGTGCATTCTCCCAATTTTGAGAATCCAGATGATATAATCAAACATGTCTTGTGGAGCGCCCTCAGAGTATGCATTTATTTGTCATTTTAACTATTTGGAAATTGAGCGTAAATGTGGACTATAAAGATTTCTTATCCTGTTGCGCCCTCTATAGGCCATGATCAGCGGCGAGTCAACGTCAACCTTAAAGGGTTAGTCCACCCAAAAATGAAAATTCTGTCAGTAATTACTCACCCTCATGTTGTTCCAACCCCGTAAGACCTTCGTTCATCTTCGGAAACACAAATTAAGATATTTTTGATTAAATCTGAGAGCTGTCTCACTCCTCCATAGGCTTCTAAGACACTATAACTTGCTGGCCCAGAAAATGTATTAAAGACATCGTTAATATAGTCCAAGTGACTCCAGTGGCTCAATCTTAAGTTTATAAAGCGACGAGAATACTTTTTGTGCGCAAAAACAAACAAAAATAACGACTTTATTCCACTTTTCATTTCCTTCTCTCTGGGCCTCGAGTCTTTTCACGTAGTGTTTAAGCGTAGCGCGTAAGCGTGTTGCACGTGACCACGTAGGCTCACTATTGGGCGACGCTGGTCATGTGTGTGATACGTGGTGACGTGCAACACAGACACAGACATTTTTTGGGTGAACTAACCCTTTAAAGCGTCATGGCTAAGTCAGCTAGTCTGTGCAACCCCTACTTTCTATTCATCAAAGAATCCTCAAAAAAAATTATGGTTTCCACAAAAATACTAAGCAACAGAACTGTTTTATCAACATTAATAATATTAAGAAAAGTTTCTGGAACAACAAATCAGCATATTAGAATGATTTCCTAAGGATCAAAAAAAATTCTGTGAAAACTGTTTTTTTAAAGTGTAATTCTTCACTGTTTTCTTACCTGTATTTTTTTATTTTCTAACCAAAATTCTTGATTAAAATGTTTTAAAACCGATGGCTCATCTGATGGTGGTGCATCAGTCCGTTGACGGTGTTACAATTAAAGCAGCCAGTCACGTTTGGACCCATCCCAAGGTCAGGAAGGTCAGAACTGTGATGATAGACAGATGAGGCTTGTGGAAGTGGGTTAAGCCACGTCAGCATGCCATTCCACCTTACAGCATGATCTCAGCAGATCTCAATAGGCACATCATTCATACCGAATGTCACATTTTTGATGCATCTAGGTTTATATTTGATCAAGCATCATATTTCTGTAGGTCTCACCTTGAATAGAGATTGAAAAAAACATAAGGTGGGGCTTCATTTGCAGAGTCACTCATTAGCAGCAATCAAACAGAAAGGACGCAAATAAAAAACAATTTGTGTGAACGTTCCTGTCTCAGTCCTTGTAATGAATACAGGAAGTGATTATACTGGAAGAATAATTAAAAAAACTGATCCTTTCATAAAACTTAGCCTTCAGAATGTTAATCGCAGACCAGAATCATGCAACATTTATATATTAACAAGCAAGCAGACTGTACACTTACATCAAAACATCCCAGTTCCCAAGGCAACGGAAAAGAGCAAATTTAATTGTAGAGACATTCCCTTCGGCTCTCAGTTTTTATTACTGTTTACCGAGAGTGTGTAACTAAAGGCTGTTGTGGGCTGATACCCAATCTCAGGTCTGCCAGGTTAATTAAAAATAGAAAGGGTGACTACACTTGCGCTTGATTACAAGGGTGGAAATTATTAGAACTCTACTAAGTACATCGCAAAGCGTGTTTTATTAACAGAAATTCAATACAAAGCTCTGTGTTGACTCAGGTGAGGTCTGCTGCAAATGTGACGCAACGTGAGATTTGTCTGGCAATGTTGGGCTTTATTAGACTAGATTAGGTTCAACTGAAACAGATAGTGTGCAGTGCACATTGTTTTTTATTTACATTAATAAGAAATAGTGTTGGTCATGTATTGTGTTTCATGAATGTGCTTTTTTTTTCTTTTTTCTTTTTGTAGTACAGACAGATACAGAGATGGATGAGTTGCAAGATGTTCAGCTGACCGAGATCAAGCCTCTGCTGACCTACAAGGTGAGATAAACATATCAGAAACATCCAACACACACACACACACACACACTAGTATGCCCATCTACTGTATACACAATCATAAACAAGATATAGCTTACTATATCTTTTACTAGTGATACCTTGTGTCTTGTGTACATACCGTTTTTATAGACCCTAGGTTTGATACACCTACACATTTTTCTATTAGTTCTATTTATTATTTTTTTGTAACTTTTATTATTATTATAATTATTTTAATTATTTTAATACATTTTATAATAATAGTAAAGCCATCAAATGAAAGTGAAATGATAGTAAAGTCATCAAATGATTGTGAAAAGACCAGGTGTAAAGGCCCTCTGAAACGGTTTCGATTCAATATCGATTTAAATCCGGTCACTCAATCCACTTCAGGAGGTGGTTTGAGACGCAGACGAAACCGGACAAGTGTAAATGCATCTGCTTGTTGAAGCCGCATATGTCAATTTTACTCCTCTCAAAATGGTAAAAAGTAAGCGTGTGAGAGTGTGTTTTACCGGCTCCCGGTAGCCAGATATGACCGCGCTACTACAACACGCATCGCCACAGATGTGTATCTCTTTAGCAAGCCGACACTCAAACTGAATCAAAAAAGTAATAATAGCTGGAAATGATACAGCTCCAACTCAAAGTTTAGAATTTCCAACCCATTCCTAAAGTCATTGGGTCTCATTCATGAAACATTCGTAAATATACGAGTAAATATGTGAGTGATTTGCGCGTAAAGAGACATTCCCGAAAATTCTTCTCCTGATTCACAAATACTTCGTAAACGTCAGATTTGATAGTGAAATGTGTGTGTGTGGGTTAATGAATTCCAATCAGTTGTAAATGGGACGTGCGTGCACTTTCATTCTCTCAATTACCATAAATCCCGCCCATTAAAACCGACTGACAACTATATATGGGCATCATATTATGACACGAAACGAAGGATTTCAACATGTCTTCTCAAAAGCGAATGAGGAAGAGAAATTTCTCAGATGCAGAAATTGAAGTTTTATTATCAGAAGTTCATTCAAAACGCCACATTTTATTTTCAAGCGTACATAGTGGCGTATCAGGTCCTTACGGAAGAGGATTAGGGCCAAGCAATAATAAAAAAATAAAACCATCTCGAGATTAAAGTCATTATAATGCGAGATTAAACTCGTGAAATTTCGAGGAAAAAAGTCGAAATACAATCTTGAGAATAAACTCATTACATTTCGAGAATAAAGTCGTTGTGTTTCGAGAAAAAACTCGTTAAATTTCAAGAAAAAAGTCTAAATACAATCTTGAGAATAAACTCATTACATTTCGAGAATAAAGTCGTTGTGTTTCGAGAAAAAACTCGTTGTGTTTCGAGAAAAAACTCGTTAAATTTCGAGAAAAAAACTCGAAATACAATCTTGAGAATAAACTCATTAAATTTCGAGAATAAAGTCGTTGTGTTTCGAGAAAAAAACTCGTTAAATTTCGAGAAAAAAAAATCGAAATAATCGTGAGAATAAACTCATTCAGTTTCGAGAATAAAGTCGAAATGAAATGTAGAGAATAACGCATTCGATCAGTGTTCATTGCATAGCCTACTGATATCAACCTCATCGAGGTTTCGTGGTTTCCAGGATACCATAAGACGCATTATTAATCGTTGTTGGTTGTGTAGGCCTCCATCCACAGAATGTAACGACTGTAAACATCTATACAGCCATATAATGGCAATGCCGTACGGTTTTAATTTATCATAGCTGTCCATATGCCAGAGTGCATTTGGGCCAGTCTCCTTCGTCGAAATTCCACACCTTGAGGATCAACAAGTTTAATAATGCGTCTTATGGTATCCTGGGAAACCACGAAACCTCCATGAATTTCATGTTGGACAAAAGCGAATACATCACGCAAATTGGACTGATTTTTTCTTCTAAAAAGACCTAAAGTTAGCCGACCTAGACCTAAGAATGTTCTATTCATTGTTACTGAAAGAAAGTCTAAAATATAGCTTGAGTGATCCAACTCTGCCATGTCCTCTATCAGTAGGCTATGCAATGAACACTGATCGAATGCCTTATTCTGTACATTTCATTTCGACTTTTTTTCTCGAAACACAACGACTTTATTCTCGATATTTAATGAGTTTATTCTCAAGATTGTATTTCGACTTTTTTTCTCGAAATTTAACGAGTTTAATCTCGCATTATAATGACTTTAATCTCGAGATTGTTTTATTGTTTTATTTTTTTTATTATTGCTTGGCCCTAATCCTCTTCTGTAGGTCCTAAAAAAAAAGATTTTTTAGGTAATAATGCTTGGCAGCATATTACAGATGCAGTTAATGGAGTTTCATCTGTTAATCGAACAGTCCCAGAAGTGAAAAGAAAATGGTTCGAAATGAAGCTTGACTGCAACACTTGTGACTTGTGGACTTGTAAAAAAAATAAAATAAAATAAAATAAAAAAAAGACTTGTGTTCCGTTTGCAGATGCTATTACTGGCTCTCGTAATAAAAGTAAAAAGAAAAACTGTATGTAATTACTGTATATATATATTTTTTTTCCAAAATGCTGTGTAAATAATATGTACCCGATTAAGGTGAATTAAAATGCATCCTTATTAATGAGCAAAACGTTCGGATGTTAAACGCACTATTTACGCGTGGCTGGGAGCAGGTGTAGATTTCTTTCGTACCAACTAACATTTGGAAAATACGAACATTTTAATGAATCCGAAAATTTACACCAGAACCACTTTACACACGATTTACACAAAAATTCGTTCTGCTCGTGTTTCATGAATGAGATCCATTCTCTCTATTTTTACAAAACTTTTACAAAATCATTTGTTATAAATCTTGCAAGTCAGCAAGATGTATAGTTTAAATCAGCAGAATTTGCAGCCAGACTTTGAGCCGTTGCTGATATATATGCACATAAATGTATGAGGAGCAAGATCTAACACAATATAAAGCCTATAGACACAGCAGAGCTCATACCTCTTTTCTCTCTGTAATGCATTGTGATGCTCACGCGCACATGCCACGTCTCACGACTCAAGCATTACACATCTGTGCCACACTCTCACGCACGTCTTTCCTCCACGGCTCCTCGTGTTAGAGATCTGTGTTTTCCTGTAGCTGAGGCAAAGGTCCTCTCTACCCCTGCGTTTTTCTGAATAATTCATGTGAGAGCATGGAGCAAGTGAAAACAAATGGAGATGGAAAAGGGTCGGATGGGGTGGAATAGTAGTGAAATGGTTTAAGCAAGAGAAAAAGTGGAAGAATGGAATTTAAAGGATGGGAATGGGGTTGAGGTGCCAAAAAATTACGCACAATTAAAGATATTTTCAATCCATTCCAGAATATTTTTTTTTTCTTCCTGCTGCCCTTATTGGCAGAAATTTTCATAATGGCATCCCAGGGTTTGTCAGTTAAATCTTGCTATTAGTTTTTGCCACAGCATCTATATCAAAAATGATATTTCTAAAAATAGAAATGTAAATGTCATACACCCATTAGTGCTGAGCAAGGCCACCAGTATAACGCAAGAGGCAAGGGACAAATGTTGTATGGGGGGTCCTTCTCTCACTTTAAACTAATGAATGGGCTGAACCATAGAGCAGCCATAGGGTTAAAAAAATTAAATAATAAACTATGCTAAAATGTATCCAATTTGACAATACTGTTTGGAAATTATTTAATTGTTTTATGTGTATTGACAGCAATAGTTTGCCTTCGGGTTTTTAACAATACACAAATGGGGTGGGTAGAAAAAGATAGTCAATTTAATAGTAATATTTATAATTGTATAATATTTTTCACATAACGTTTACACGCATTTATAGTTTATTAGAATTATTTTCATTACACTTGCAGGTGGGTGTTATTAGTTTTTTCTTTTGAAATACAAAGAATTGTGACCGGCTGTCAAGTTCCATTAAACACCAAAAATGTATCATAAAAGTGTCATAAAAATCATCCATACACCTTAATTTTCTACTTTTGTGTTCCACTGAAAAAAAAAAAAATCAGCATAGAGGGGTTTAAAAAGACATGATGGTGAGTTAATTATGACATAATTGTATTTTTTCTTTATTTATGGCCTGGTTTCACAAACAGGGCTTAGATTAAGCCAGGATTAGACTTTAGTTCAATTAGGATATTTAAGTAGCTTTTATAAATGTGCATTAGAAAAAGAAAAAAACATTACTGGTGTGCATCTTGAGAAAAAACAATGGCATTAACATATGTCAGTGCAAGTTGCATTCAGTTAAAACAGCTCAAACATACATTGCATTTTAGTCTGGGACTAGGCTTAAGCCTTGTCTGTGAAACCAGGGTAAATGCGTGAACTGGAGAGACTCACTGACCTCTCACTCCATCTAGTGGTGTCAATATAAAGAGCAGCAGTGGCTGGGAGAGAATAATTGATTATGTGTTAGACATTTTTTATGCACCTCAATGAGTAAGGAATAATCAGATATCATCTCTTTTTCCTACAGAACTCTCAGAACTTCCAAGACTTCGACTGTCAGGTAAGAATCTTATCTTACATTTATTTCATTAGTGGATGAGATAAAAGTCAGTTTTATCTCTTAGATGCTCTGGTTTGTGTGCAAAAACAGACAAGTGGTGGGATAAGGATATTTTAGGCTGTTCAACCTTCATATTTTAATATCAAAGGTGTTATTTTGGGAAATGCGTACTATTTTGGTGTTGAAATAACTTAAGACTGACTGGAGGATATGAACATGTGCTTTCATGATACTGCGTTTGTGTTGAAACTTTGTCACACCAGGATTCTGCGAATCAGCTCTGACAGCCATCAACTGATTTTGTTTAATTGAAACAAGTCAATTTTAAAGAAAACAAGACAATGTTGTAGTTCTAACTTAAGAAGGTACTCAAGAACTTAAAGGTATAGCGGAGGATTTTTTTACTTCCGGGTGGATAGTGTATACTATTGGTCCTCCTAATTGTCAATCATTCTGGTGAATCAATCAAACTTATTCAAAAAGTGGAGAGGGTGGGACTTATCTAAAATCGGAAAGATCCTCCGCTATACCTTTAATGCATCCTGTAAAGCATATCATAATTATCCACACTGATCATTATCTATTGAAAGTTGATAATGATGGTGGTTGATATCTTGAAATATAGATGTATGCATCATTTACAAATTCATATCTGATTGGGTTTTTTAACGTCTCTGTTGCAATGAGGAAACGGAAATACATCGTCGTGGATTACATTCTCCTCTTTCAGTGCAGGGGTCTCAGATGAGCTAAATATAGCCTAGCGCCTGCAGCTGTTGAAGTGAGCATGCTCAGACTCCAGCATGACCTGGTCTACATTATATAGTGGCTTTAGTATTCCTTACTCAGCAAGCCTCCATACCCAAGCTCGCACACATTAAGTGTTAGTCAGATGATGGGCCGACACCGAGCCAGCCAATCCAATCACACAGTAGCATTGAGTGCTGCAGGACACCTACATGTGCATGCGATGGCTTTGGTTTAAGGAGGGACTGCTCTCCGCTGGTGAAGAGAGGTAATGCAGTCTGAGTGGCCATTCAAGGCAAGGCCTTGTTTTTATGCATTCCACTGCCTTGCTTCTCGCATTTTTAACCACAAAAACACATTTACTCTGTGTAAATGACCTCTCTCTCTCTCTCTCTCTACAGCCATCCAAAATATAGTGCAAAAGCCAGAAGATAAAATTGAAACAGTCTATCGCCATTTTTATAGCATAGATGGTTTACAGAGTCTTATAGGTTTAAGGTGAAATTATTAAAAGTCAGATTGTGACCTCATTGCTTGTCTTTTCAGAAAATGGCTGTTTTTTCTTTTGGCTTTTTTTGTTTGTTGTTGTTGCAACTACAGCTTCTTTTACGTCCCAAATGTTTGTTTGAGCAGATTACAGACTAATGGATTACATCTTGTTTTTGATATATATGAGGTTCATGTTTAAATGTCATTGCAAAATTTTTACAACATTTTTATGTGTATAATTATTAATAGTATTATTATTATGCGTCTTAATAGTGCTATTGCTTTTTTTTTCTTCTTTTGTTAGCCAAAATACTTCGATCTCAGTTGGTGATTCAGCTCTCTGAGCCCCCTTTTGGAGACCCCGTTTTTCCTTCTGCTCTTAGCCAATAGTAATAGCCGAAGCATCTTGTGTGAATACTGCAAGTCATCACGACAGGTTCATCATTATTCAGAGACTATTTCATCCTGTAGAGGGCACCAGAAGCTCAGAGTAGGCAAAGTCATATCCTTGCCTTTAATACAGTGTCATTAACGTATTAAATAATATTCAAAATAAGCAAAAGACCGCTGCCCAGTAGAAAAGAATCATTTATAGCATGATTTCATCTCTGATCCCCTGTTCTCTGAGACCTTCTCTCAGACTCAGCCATCAAATAGGAATATAACCCAAATGCCTAGAATCGTATTGACCTCTCTCTCTCTCTTTCTGTGTCTAGTTTCAGAGTAGTTTCGAATGTAAATGATATTTTGTTGATTATGAAGTTGACAGGCCTTCATAAGGCCGTGTCTGTCCATTTTGCCCTCTGGTGTGCACACGTTCGCCTGAAGGTCACTCGCACACGGCACGCTCCGCAGGACTGCTCACTGAGACGGAGAGAGTGGCTAACACAATCTGATTTATTACTGAAGCTGCAGGTCCATCAATAAGTAATAATACATAGGTTACACTTTATTGTTAGGTGTTACAGTTTAATTATACATTTAAGTACTGAGTAATATTAATTAGCATGTACTTACTGTAGAGTTAGGGATAGGAATAAAACACTGTACGTACCTTTATAAACGCATTGCTTTATTCCAATCCACAAATTGACTTCTTTTGCCTTATGTGTTTCAGCTCCAGTTGTGTTAGCTTTCCCTGACTATTGCTCCTCAGATTGTGTTTGTCTACGGCGGCCCCTGGGGTGCAGCACAGAGGCTTACTGAATGAAAAACAATGTTTCAACCTCATCTACTGATAAATGGAAGCAAAGCAAATCAATAACCTATCAGAGCCCAAGATCCGTAGAGAGATTGCTCAGATGATATACCACAGTGCACCTCTGCTGGGTCATAATTCCTTCAGTGGGGACAAACTGTGTTCTGCAACCGTGATTATTTATTGCAGTGGTAGAAAACACAGTGGAAAAAAGGACACTGATAGTAGGTTTAGTCGTTGTTGTACTGATTTGATGGCTCATTTGAGTAATTAGTTGTATGTAATTGTACAATAAAGTATTGGTTCTTAGCGTGTCACAACCTATAAATGGGTCACAGGTCTAAATGCATATGCTGTCACGATCGGTAATCAAGCAATAAACCAAACAAGGTTACACTCAACTTAACTTTGACGTCAAAAACCATGTGTCCAATCAAACTGTAAGGTATCTTATTCTATCATTGATGGGTGAGTTTACATGTACTCATCCTGGGAAATCTTGAGACTGAGCAAAACTATGCAAAGGTAAAAGAAATATTAATAAATTGTAAGGACATTTTTGTATAGTTTCATGTGATAATTATGCGTTTTATTATTGGTCTTAGCCCCCACTTGATAAAATCAAATCTACCATGAGGCAACCCCCCCCCCCCCCCCCCCAAAAAAACAGTTGGGAACCCCTCCCATGAATAAATTGATTTGCAAGGTCAAATATCTCTGCATTTTTTCTCTTGTTGAATCTGAAGCTGTGAACTGGTTGCCCCCACCCAAAAACAAATCATAAAGTGCAGTGGAGAGCATCATCCCTTCCTCGCCCTCTATGTGTCTGCCCCACCCTTTCATCCCTGCTTCTGCCACCTCCCGCCCACCTGACTTCCCCTCGTCCAATCAGAGCAGGGCTGCCGTGTGCATGAGCAAGCACTGCCTCCCCAGCGCAAACCGCAGTCACTTCTTTCTCCTCACTCTATCTGCATCTCAACAGTCTCTCCCTCTCTCTCTCTCTATCTCTTTCTCCCCCTCTCTCTCAAAACATACCTCCTCTGTTCATTTATTTCACTCTCCCTCTCTCTACTCCTCTGTCTCCCCTCCCTCTTGGATCTCTGCCTAGCTACTGCTCTCCCTGTCCGTTCCCCTCCATCCCTCCTTCAGCCACTCTGTGTTTCTCTCGTGGATCCTCCCATCTCCTCCTGTCTCCTCTCTGAAGCTGTCACTGTCTCGTGTGTGGAAACATGTCAACCGTTCTGGATGTGGAGCAGAATGCATGCACTGGAAATGCAGTGGTGAGTGTGTGTGTGTGTGTGTGTGTGTGTGTGTGTGTGTGTGTGTGTGTGTGTGTGTGTGTGTGTGTGTGTAAGAGAGATCTCTACAACTGACAGCCGAGGCTGATTCCTTACTCCTGATTCCTACTGTTTTAGCCCTGATATCCTCCTATGTTCTAGCAGAAATGTTTGTATGTGCATGCATGTCGTGGTTGATGTGTGAGCCAGTATATGGGATTGTTTCCAGTGAGGGATTGTGTGTTTTCTTGCATTAGTCATGCGAGTCATGCGCCTCTCTGCTTGTTTACCTTACCACAGATTAAACCAGTCAGAGACTAAACTGTTAGTTATAAAGATCTTCAGTTTAGGTGCTTCAAATGTACATGATTTACACTAAAATGATATGTTGGTGCAGTCGAGGGATTGTCAAGTAAATAAGGATTTTGTGTATTTAAATATGGCACACGTCCCGAGACATCATCAAACGGTCTAATAGGTCAAGCAAATCAAGGGCATTTGATTTGGAGCACTTAAATGCGTAGCATTACTGGCAGGGTGTGGTTGAGAGTGTATACTGTGTGTGTTTCTAGAAATGCATATGGATGGTGTGTACTCATATCTGTGTATGTGATCTCTCTGTGTGTGTGTATGATAGTTATCTGCCATCAAGTTTGTGCTGTGTAATGGCTCCCAGGCTTGTGGTCTGTGATTGATGCTATTAGCTGGAGGAGCGGGGGTGGGGGTGGGCAAAGGCTGGGGCTTGTATTCATTCATATACCTTGGCTTAGCCTCTGTTTCCCAAGAGAGAGCTGTTTTGATTGTCCTTTTGCCATGTTTGAATGTTTGCATGCAAGGATGTAACCACATATTCAGGATAAAAGGGTGCTAGAGACAATTATTTAAGTCAACCATTAAAAAAGTGAGTCCAATAGTAATTTGATTATTTTGTAAATGTGTCCACTTCGGTTTGTGTTGTTGTTATGGCACTGTTTGAATGTAAGAAACATCTTTATCCAGTTGAAAAGACTTGTGCTCCCACCAGGCTTCTTGACTAGCTAAACCAGCAACATACTTGAATTTCTCCAGAAAGAATAGGCTGGTTGATCAGCATTTCTTTATTGTGAACAGCAGGTTGCAGTGCTCCCTAGTCGATCCTGATCTTTTTTTTTCCCTTTTGAAGAGCACAGAGGAAGATGATGCAAGCGTTTGATATCAGATCATATTATAGGTTGTTTATGGTTTTTAATGAATACATTGCAGAGTTTAGATCACCTTCTACAGCTTATTGTAGACCTAGTCAGGAATCATGATGACCCATCACTATTTGTCCCACTGAATTAGTCATCTTCTTTTTTCAGGCTCATTCCTATTCTGTCCCTCTTTCCAGACTCTCCCACACTCTCTAGACCCACATGCAGAGTATAAATGCGTGCATGTGTGTGTCTGAAAGATTGAGAGTGTGTTTGGCAGAGTGAACAGGAGAGACTTTTTTAAATGTTACATTTCAGAGTCTCCCACTCTCTGGCCTTGATCCCTCAGGTCCCTGAGAGCTGAAAACATTCGGACACGTTCCAGTGCAACCAAATTTAAAGCCAAGCACCAGACATTTATTCAATCAGCATGCCTAGCTGCAAGCGCTACTCAGTTATACCAAGTATTACCCTATAAAATTATTTGATGAGCAGTTTTTTTTCAATTTGCTATTGAAACTGAACTTGAATAAAAGCAGGTTGGTTTTAGTTATATCTCAGCCATGAATCATGATTTGCTGCTTGCTAGTTGGTTGAAGGTGGTATTAGGGCACGGGACATTCTCTAGAGACCATTTGATTGGACAAAATCTGTTTAGTGCAGGATGTCATCAATATTTTTGGCTTGTTTCTCTGTAAGAAGGACTGTACATTTTGCTTATATCTGCATAAATCTAAATTGTGTCAGTGTTTGAAGTCATGATGAAACCGCAGTAGTGAGTGACCAGTCTTTTCTTCTGTATTGGAAAGCACATCCGAGTGAAATGGATTATCGGAAAAGAAAAAAATGTAGAACACGGACTTGATTTTTATCTGTCGGTCGTTGATTGGCTGGAAGCAGATCTGAATGTGAGCTTGTAGTCGATTGCAAGAATGGGGCAGGGTTTAAATATATATATATATATATTACCAGAGAGAAGTCTGTCGTTTCACCGGAAGATCCAGTTATGATATTAATTTAAAAGTTACAAGATCAGTTTTGGTGAATTTCCATTTAATGCCAACTTCAATATATAAGATGGCCCCAAAGCTAGAAAGGTATTAGCAAATAACAGCCAGTCACAATATTGTGACTCTTATTCACACAAAGAGCTTCAGTGTAGAAGCTAATTTTTTTCCTTACCTCAGGACTCCTGTGTCTCTCTGCTGTGACTCATTCTATAATTGATGGAGAGGAAGCTGTGATGCGCAGAACACAGACACTCACTCACTCTCTCTTTCTTTCTTTCTTTCTTTCTTTCTCTCTCTCTCTCTCTCTCTCTCTCTCTCTCTCTCTCTCTCTCTCTCTCTCTCTCTCTCTCTCTCTCTCTCTCTCTCTCTCTCTCTCTCTCTCTCTCTCTCTCTCTCTGTGCGCACACACACACACACACACACACACACACACACACACACACACACTTATAGTCCAACCTTGTTATATCCTTGGTTTATACATCACTGAACATGAAATGATGAAACTCTATCCAGGACCTTAGTTGGTCCTCCCTCAATACAAGGCCCAGGACAACATTCCCAGTTTTCCCTCTTGACTACTGGCCTATCTCCTTCTGGTGATTTATATAGTTTGAATACAACATTAAAACAATTCTAATTTTATGTCAGCAGATATTGATCTGAAACTTTCTATCATTAATCTCTTTATTAGTTCTTCTCCTGTTGAGGAATCTCTCTGCTCTCTCAGGCATATGACGGCTCCATCTTGGTTTATACCAGTTGGGTTTGAAGGGTCATATGGTTAGGGACATCACAGTCTGGATAGACTGACATGTAAACCGATCAGTTGGTTAGCTTTGTATTTGCAAAGGGGTTTTATGAAATAGACTCTTTGAGATAATAGCTGTAAGATAACTTGAGATAACTTGCTGTAAAAATAGCAGAAAATGTGTAGACTTTGTAATGAGAATTTCTATCCATACAAATTGTGATATACAACTTCTGGTTGACTTGCTACTAAAAATTCTCAGGAGCTGCATGAAGCAGCCATTTAGATTGTAACTGGTGATTTCAGCCATTTTTGCTTTCCAGTTTTATGTGCAATATGGACAGTTCTGTGAATGTTAAGACTCAAAGCTTTACTCTGTTTGAAAAGCACTCTCTCTGTTTCTCATGAGGCCTGCAGTGCGTTACAGTTCTGCAAAGTCATACTCACAGGATGATGGTTTTGTTCTGCAGCCGCTCCCAGTGATGGCTCGGAAGCATCCGGCCAGCGTCCACATTGATATTTTTTATTTGACCACAGAAAGTCTTTCTGTTTAGAGGTTATCTTATTATATAGACTAAAGTTTGGTGTTGGTAAGATTTTTTTTTTAAATGTTTTTGAAAGTCTCATGCTCGCCAAGCCTGCATTCATTTAATCAAAAATGCTGTAAAACAGTCATATTGGGAAATATTATTACAATTTAAAATAACTGTTTTCTGTTTTTATATATTTTAAAATGTAATTTATGAAAGACATGATCGCATTATGATTGTAACATTATACTGTCTTTAGTGAATCCTTGATTGTATTCTTTAAGTATTAATTTCTTTATTGAGCCCAAACTTTTGAACGTTAGTGTAGTTTGTGTGTATGTTTGCCCTCGTATTGAGGATCAGTAACTACTATAATGCAGCACTAATTGGGCTCTTGGAAGGATGCTTTATAGATTTTGGTTTTCTTCCTAAACCGATTTGGATGATGATGACTGGAGTGAAATTAAAGTACAAGAAGTTCACGGTTCATCCTTTCAACATTTATGTATATTTATTTATATTAAAGCATTAGATCTCCGTTTTTAGATCACTTACATAAATCCAATAGATTTAATCTTGTCAATGAATATGAATCACTAGATAAATTTCACAAATTTGAATGCCCAGGGATTCTTTAAATTAGCCATAAACCCAAATCAGTGTATAATGCAATGAAAAACGTTTCTAAGCAAGGCACACACCCATAATGCAACAGTACTGATGTGCAGTGTTCTGTGCAGCTGCTTGGCCTTCCCTCTAGATCTTTCTATTGATCCTGCAGCCATCTGTTTGAGGCTCTCATGGGGGATATCACTTACTACACAAATACATTCTTCCTGAAAGCAGCAGCACCAACACTTCACTCACTTAGTAGCATAGTAAACCCTTAAGCATTTCCTGGCAGCCTGACGAAGTTTTTGAGGAGAGATTTTATTGCCTGTATTTGACTTCTTGTTGTTTGTTCCAGGAGCATGACATTGAGACGCCCCATGGTGTGCTCCATGTGACCATGAGAGGCAGCCCTAAAGGCAACCGCCCTGTCATTCTCACCTACCATGACATCGGCCTCAACCGTATGTGGAAAAAAATGAAATGACAGACAAATTGTGTACTTGTCAGAAATTCTGAGTATGATGATGACGTTGGTGTTTTTGGTTGGTTTTCAGACAAGTCCTGCTTCAACACCCTGTTTAACTTTGAGGACATGATGGAGATCACTCAGCACTTTGCCGTCGTGCACGTGGACGCCCCTGGCCAGCAGGAGGCAGCACCCCCCTTTCCCACAGGGTGAGTGGCACGTCCCAACAGCCAATCAGGCAAAACTGCCATTAAACACATTATCAAAATCTTGTGATCACAAAGCCCTGCATCTTGAAAAACAATTTCTGCTGATTTGCAAGAATTTCGAAGAATTCAAAATGTATGTTAACTCACAATCTGCAAAGGAGTGAACAAATATTTTGTCGAATATTAATGTAAAAAAAAAACTAAAGAAGTTTACATGAACACTTTTTGGCTTATGGCCAATTCGGTCATTGGCCATAATTATAACTTGTAATCATGACATAAAACAGGGGTCGGCAACCTTTTTGTCATAAAGTGCCATTTTTAAGTTTCCGAGTTCATCACTGTGCCACAACACACACATAGCCTATATATATATATATACACACACACACACACACACACTCATATAAATACACAAACATGTTACATTTTCATAATGGCAACACATTATGTGTAGCCTACAGAAATAGTAGCCTACAGAAATTTAAATATTTCTCTTGAAATTTGTTTTAGATTTAGATAGACAAATTAATAGTATTTATAACTCCTAACTAGAGATGCACCGATTACAATTTTCTACGCCGATTCCGGTTTCCGATTTTTCATTGAGTTTGACCTGCCGATACCGATTTTTTTTTAGCCGATTTCGATTTCATTTTTTCTAACCACTTTACAGCACACACAAATATAATTTTTTTTCTTTTCTTAAAGAGTCTTAATTTTCTTTTCTGACATAACCTAATCCAGTTCTTGTTCAAACACACTAGACATGCACATTCTGTGCATTTTGGGCACTTTTGTTTGGAATCATATTTATTTTGTCCATCAAAAGTGTGCTTTCACTTTAGCCCCTTTCACACAGCGCTTTGAACCCGGGAATTGCCGGCAAATTGCCAGAGTGCCTTCTGTGTGAACGCAAACACGACCCGGGATTGATGCCGGGTTGGGGACCTAGTAACGTTGCCGTGTTCAACAAACGAACCCGGGTCAAATCTTGGGTCACTTTATCCGTGTATTTTCCGGAATCTCTGTGTGAAAGGGGCTTTAAATTGAGCGTGAGCAGCGCAGACAAAATAGACTCGGCGGCGAAACCCCCGCTTCACTGCTGCTCACGCGACGCTCCTGTTGGGGACTCACGCGCTGCTCCTGCTCCCGGTGTGAATGCACTCATTGATTAACATGCACGGCGAAAAAAATATGCGTGAAACGGCCGTAATTCCCGAGGTTTCCTACATGTGCGTTCCGTGTGCACGTGTGATGCTGATGTTGCGCGATGTTAATTATGGGGAGCCCGAGTGCATTTGACCGGCATAAAACTAGACTACTTTATCTGAATGAAATACATACACTTCTCTCGCATTTGCTTGTGTGCCAGCGATTAACCCAGGTTGCCGACCCCTGGCATAAAATAATATAAATGTGAATATCAGCTGAGAATTTAACAAAGAGTTCTAACCTGGCAACCTGTCTATGTGGCAGTGTTTCTGGTGATTAAGGGATAAAACAAGACGTCTTCGCCTTATAAATGGTTGTTGAAATGCACATCATATTTTGTGAGAAACTGGCATGCAAACAGGCACTAATTTTGGAATCAGCACTCCAAAGTTAGTAAGAAACAAGTATTGGATTTAATTCAGCAAATAAGATGCAGAGTGGTGTTATTTATTAGTTCTATTCCCTTGGTTAATATTGGTTGGTTATATTCCCATTGATTTATATAATTGTCATTTTCTGTCTTTGTTGCTCTTCAGGTACCAGTACCCTACCATGGATGAGCTGGCAGAGATGTTATCCTCAGTCCTGACTCAGCTGAAGTGAGTAACAAAGTCCAGCTGGTCCATTAGTATTGAATTACTCTCTACCACATCAATCAGTGACGGAACAGGACATCACTGCATCTGTAGGACTGTTTGAGTGAATTACAAGATTTCTCTGTTGGGAGCACTGATGAAACACCGCAGATGTTGAAAATGACACAGGATGTGTATGTATCCGTTTGCAGGGTGAACAGCGTGATTGGCATTGGTGTGGGAGCAGGTGCATACATCTTAAGCCGCTTTGCTGTGAGTTCTGCTTTTCATTTCACTTTCATTTTATTGTCTTAAAAAATTTGTCTCTGTCTAGCTCATTCTTTCTTTCTTTATAACGGTATTGAATCCCCTAAATTAGCATTCTGTTTGCGTACGGAATACTGAATTGCCTCCCAAACCCGTCGGTGTAACCACAGCAACATTTTTGTGTCTCTCAGCTGTAAACAAGGAACATGGATGCCAACAGTTTAACCCGTTTGCCGTTATCTGTTTTTATCTAAAAGAAATAATAGCAACTGGAGATGTATTTTTATAAATATTTTTCATAGGAAGTATAAAAAAAAAAGAAAAAAGAAATGTTTTCCTTAAAACAACTATTTACAACCAATAATTAATTTGTTTTTTAATATAATTATTTGAATTAATTACATTAAATTTACACAAATAACTTCTACATCATGTAGCACTTTAAACTTCATAAACACTAGATTTTGTAAATGTTTTATATGCTTTGTCATTATTATTAGTTTTTTTATATTTCTATATATTTTTATCCTTTTAGTTTGAATTATTTTAGTTCTTCAACTTGAATTTAGTTTATTTCAATGATCAAGTTTTTCATATTTTTCAACTAAATAATAGTTTTAGTTAACAATAAAACACTGAAATGATGCTGCATATTAAACTGCGGTGTGTACATGCCCTATATCAAACAGCTATATCACATATTTTTATATCATCCCCACCTGCACTTTTAGTGAAAATAGTGCCGGAAAAGCTGCATTGCCCCCAGAGGCTCTGAATGCAGGACTGTTATTATACTGCCCGCACTGCAGCCTCAAGCATCTGAGGCTATTGATCAAAGTCTAAATATCTCTGACACATTCACAAGCCTGATATATTCAGCATTTCTTTTATGCAAAACAACCCATAACACATCTCTTCCCCCTCCCTCTTTTCTCATTCACGGGTCGCTAAGTGCCCTGTGTTATTTTCCTGTGCTGTCCTCTCTCAGCCTCTCTTCATATGAGTGCGCATAGACTCGCACACTGAAAGATTAATGCCACTGACAGTCAGCAGGAGCAGAGGCTTCTGAAGGAAGATGCTTTGAGTTCAGCTGCTAAAAGCTCCTCCTCTGCCATGACTACATGCACTTTTAAATGCACTCTCCCCACGTTCCCCTCATTAAAGACCCTAATTCCCTAATTTCCTTTGCTCTGTCTGCAGCTGATTCAGCCGACCCTGGTAGAGGGGCTGGTTTTGATCAATGTGGACCCCTGCGCTGAGGGCTGGATTGACTGGGCTGCTTCCAAGGTGAGTATACACTTTGATCAAACAGATGGTGATTATATATAATATATATGGCGATCAGCTGTCCTTCTGTCTCCCTGTAGTCTTAGGTGTTTTACATTAGAAATGACAGTTTATTGCTCTATGCATATCTGCAGGTCTATGGCATGTTCACGCAGGTGATCAGGAACCCTGGGCATCTTTCTCCTGGGGTTTTTCAGAATCAGTAGAAAGGTCTCTTTAGTGTCCTAAGTTATTGGACATTATGACATTAATTTTCTTCCACCTGTAAACTGTCACCCCTGGTTTCACAGACAAGGCTTAAGCCTTTAGTTTGAGTTTGAGCTGTTTTGACTTTAAGCGACTTGCACTGACAGATTTTAAAATGTCAGTGCCATTGTTTTGTCTCGAAATGCACTCAAAATATGTTTATATTTTATTACTTTCATAGTATTATCCATATCCATATTATTCTATTTTTTTTTCCCTAGCTCACTGGGTGGACTAGCAATTTAGTGGACACCGTGATGTATCATCACTTCAGCACTGTGAGTAAACCCCTCTGGCTTTACAACAATCATTCCCATAATGCTTTGTGAGCACAATGAGAGCCTAGCTGGCTATTATTTCTCTTTAAACTTAATGTTTTTTATTTATTATTCTGAAAAATTAGGAGGAGCTGACTGACAACCAAGAACTGATTCAGACGTACCGCCTGCACATTGCCCAAGACATCAACCAGGACAACTTGGGCCTTTTCTGTGGCTCATACAATGCGTAAGTTACTTTTCATTAAAGAAATCATCTGTATTGGTCATTAATTATGCTGACAAACCTTCTAAATTAGGCCTTTGTTTTAACAGTCGTCAAGACCTTGGAATCGAGAGGCCAGTTGTTGGTCTCAATGAGAACACAGTGAAAACGCTGATGTAAGCTTTTATTTCATTTGATTATTTTATTTGATTACAGTTCTTTTTATTGTTTTATTTTGTTGTGTATTTTCTATTCACCACTGTCTGTCCTTGTACAGATGCCCTGCTCTTCTGGTGGTTGGAGACACTTCCCCTGCTGTGGAGGCTGTGGTAAGTTTGGAAGGTCATTTTTTTTCCCCCTTTTGTTGCTGTACCCACTACTTGAAAACTAATAAATTATTTTATATTACAGGTTGAATGCAACTCTAGGTTAAATCCAACAAAGACCACCTTGCTGAAGGTAAGACAACATGGGTATTTTGCAAAGCCCTAACTCTTAATCTTCAAGTCCAGCATTTAACTCGTCTAACTTTTTGCTCTCCTGAAGTGGTACATTGTGAACTGCGTGTATTTCAAAGTTCTTTTTTTTTACTCTCTCTATGACAGATGGCTGACTGTGGCGGTCTGCCTCAGGTTGTTCAGGTTAGTCCTGATCTTTTAATTCTTGATATTGAACACCATATTAAACACCTCCGCCCCTGCTGTTATCTTCACCAGTGTTCAAGTATGCGTTATGTAATATGAATGTGTAATCCTGTTTAAATGACCTCTAATCTCCCAACAGCCTGGAAAGTTGGCCGAAGCCTTCAAATACTTTGTTCAAGGAATGGGATACAGTGAGTATTTTTATCCGTTTACCTCAGCGTTTGACATTCTAACCTGTGAATGTATCTTCAGTGAAGTTAGTTTAATCTGCAGACTGTGCAGAGCAATCTGGGACAGCTTTCTCCGTAAACATGCATCTGTTTATCTGCGTTTCTGAGACACAGGCCTATGCTGATTATCAATTCAGCCCAACACTATGACTAATGGCCGTCTTTTATTAAGACAAATCCGGCTCTGGGAGTCTGTCTTTGTTTCTTTTCTCCTTTCTTTTTACCGCACACAACTCACCATGACTTCCCACACACCCTGTGTTTTGATTAGTTTTCCTTCCAAACTACAGACGTGCACGAAATAGCAATGTCCTCTGAATGAGCCCTCCCCACATTTTGGTTGACAGGTTTCGGCGCACCAGTATAGTGCTTTATGTGCTGCCAGCGCTCTGTGTGAAAAAATGTCACCCTCTCTCTGACCTCATACCTCCCCCTCAAAAGATACTTGCTGTTTCATTTCTGCACTGTTGTATAGTCTTTGTTGCAATCAGGCAGGAATTTACATGTCAGGAGTCGGACCAAAGCGGTGACTTTTCAAGAGCATAATTCTTGGTAACATTCATCCCAGGCTTTTAAATTAAGCCATCAAAACCCTAGAGAGTTTTTAAAGGGGGTCACACCATGAGGAATCTAATTGCTAAATCTTATCTTGAGATCGAAGAGAACATTGTACTATAAAAACATACTTTGAACATTCAAACAGGACAAAAAAGAGCTTCTTTTTTTATTATTATGGGGCGACAGTCATTATCTGGAGGTCACAGACAGTTAAAGGTGACTGGAAGTTAGAGTGAAATTGGATAATGGTTATGAAGAATTTCATTGTGAATATCAGGGAAAATTATTAAATAATAATAAAATGTTTAGATGCCAAAAAGATTCATAATTATTAAAGAGCATTACTGCGTCCCAATTTGCATACTATCCATCCTAAATAGTATTTGAAATTAGAATTAGTGTGGTCCAAATCATAGTGTTGAAATTACTCCAAAGATACCCAGATAGTCTAATCCGAAGTGCAGATCCGTGCACACTCTAAATGGCTAATATTGCCTACAACCCATTGTGCATTAGATGAGGCTTCGATAAGAACTACAAACACTAATAAAAAAAAATTAAACTACAAACATGGCGGATGTGCGAGACAACAGTTAAGTGGAGAAGGGTTTTACTCGTGATTAACAATCAGTATCTAACCTGATGAAAAAATATTTATTCAAAGTCATCCACATTATATTTCATCTGCAACAACTTTGTGATCATTTATAGAGGTACATTTGATCATTAACTTTCAAATGCATCATTATACAAACACATGAGGAGAGTTCTCCGCATTAAAGACCCACGTCTGGTAGATCAACGTGCTGCTACATTTCTCTCTGATACGGTAGTAAATTAAATTAAATTGAATGCAGAGGATTTTAACTGTGACAAGATGATTGACAGGGCCGTTTAAACGTTGTAAGGATGCATGTAATTAAGCGGCAGAGTGGTCCGTTAAAGACGCAGTTATGACGAAGTAGCATGTCTCAAAGCTTACCTACTCTTCTGCTACACACTCAAAAGTATTTACTTTTTCTTCACAAAAAACAGTACATATTTTAGGGCGTAGTATAAGTAGGCGAATTGGGACGCAGCACATGTTTTTTTGCCTCTTGGCGCCCTCTGTAGGTGAGGAGCCATAAATGAAGCATTAGGCTCAGCTCACGTCACTGCAGAAAAAGGATTTGCGATTTAAGACCCTGCAGAAAGGCCACTGAAACACAGCTGTAAACACCTGCAAGGTTTACAGTGGTAATTAGTAGGGTTGAGGTTGTAACTTGCAAGGTTACATTTTAAAACACAGCCGTCCTCGTAGTATCTAGCCTGTATTCAAATTAACAGAAATATTGAAAACATTTCCATGCAACACTTCACACACTTTTCTTTTTATACCAAAACCTGTACAGATATCTTATTGTTCTGTCTATCTGTCTCCCTTCAACATTTGCAAACAGTTCCTCATGTTTTGCTCAGCCATCTGAGCACTGAATCAGGTACCCGGATGTGATCCAACAGTTATTTTGACTGGTGTTTACATGCTTGCATGGTTCACCTCTGTGCTTGTGTTTAGACATATTTGCATGTAGATATTTGACATGGTATTATTTAGTGGTTGACCGATATCGGTTTTTCAATTTTGTGTTCTTCATTTTATTTTATTTAAATATATATATATATTTTCCACATTTTTCAGAAGGTATGTGTTGGTTTTTAGTTTTGCTTGAATGTGTCTTTGCGCTGTGTTTGGTAGATCTACTACATATTGTCAGAAATGCCTCTGTGTGCACATTTATACTGTATGTGGGCAGACACAAGACGAATTTCTGATAATCTATTATTACATTCTCTTTTTGGTTTCCTCTTGCATGATGCTTGTTCTATCTGTTTACTTGCAATTACCCCCGATTCTACTGAAGACTAATCACATATCTTCTCATATCTCACTCCCACCTCACAGTACCAGCGGCTGGCATGACCCGTCTGTCTCGATCCCGGTCCTCCTCCTCCAGCATCACATCCATGGACGGCTCACGCAGCCGCAACCTGAACAGCCCTCTGGACGGGCCCAACTCTGGAGTCCTGGACAACCAGGCCAGGCCACAAACCATGGAGGTCTCCTGCTAAAGAATCTGCTGTCTGCTGTCCTTTCACCCCTCACCTCCTGTTATTTGTGTCCTAGATACCTACATGTTTCTAATGCCTTTAATAGTGAGGCAGGGGAGGCTCGAATGAAATGTATTATATACTGAAGGTATGCATAATGAATATATACAGATGTTACTATATGCTAGCCACATTTTCAGCCATAAAAGCAGATAAAATTAAAGACTAATATATATTTACACATGAAGGGTCTTCCATCACGCTTTTTATTTTCATTTTTTTATCACGGTGTGCGTTACATGGAATTAATTCCACCTCTTTTATGAGCCACTCTCACGTAAAGGAAAACACATGCATTAAAACATTTTTTCTTTTTTTTATGTTTTATGGTGTGACCTGTGACCTTTCCTGTGCTCTTATCGTGCTACACTGTGTGCTATTGTTTAATTTGTTATGTCTTACAAATGTGTTTTGTCGTTGAATACACTTTCCTGTTCATCATATGAATGTAATGAATGTTCAGTAACTGACTTTTGTTGTATTTATATTAAAAACTCTAATGGGTTATACTAAAAACCATCAACTATTAGAAAACAAACACTTGTAATGACTCATCAGACAAAAGAAGTGGAATATCATTCTTTATTTTCATTTTAATACTTGTTTCTTTTTATTTTTTTTTAAGTTACATTAAGCCATCACCGTTTTAAATATTCAAAACAAAAGTAGCATGGACTTAGTTTGATATAAAAATCATTTTTTCTTTTGTATTTTAATTCCTAACCATTTTTTTTAACATAATAATTCTTAATTAAAACATGACTTGATGTACACATGGAATGACAGCTGTATATGAGTATGAAATAGTGTCTGACAAAGTCACTGTCCACTGATTCTCAATTACTAAATAAAGTTAGATCATGGGAAATAACACTGTTCATGCATTTTTTCCTTAGACGCTTATAACTGCTATACTTTTGCTTTCAAAATAGTATTATTTTCAGAACCACACAAGAAACAACCTCTCAACGGTATGCCAATGAGACAAAGTTTCCGACCACACATGTACTTTTTCCTCCCCTCACCTCAAGCAACACTTCTCAGGTTGTGGTTATACTATTTTTACCAGTCTCTTCAAACATTTGAAGGTGCATATCATTGCCAATAAAATGTTAGAAGCTCAAAGTTATCACTTACACACAAAATTACCTTCATGAATGATATAGAATTGGCTTAACTTTCACATAGGCCTATGTACAATCTATATGTCTATATCCATTCCATGTAATTATTGTAACTGAAGGCACTGCATCTTGCACACTAATGAGGCCTTTAGTCCCTTTACAACAGTTTTATTCTGACTGTTGTATGATTTGTCGATTTGTAAAGCACAGGAAATATCATTTGCATGTTGGTTGGTTCACCACATCTACTCAACAGAAAAAAAGTCAATTCACACGCACAACATCAGACAACAGAGGATGAAGGTCGTGTCAACACCGTTGTGCACTCATCTAGTGATGGTGAGATTCCTATAGTGGGTATCTTTTATCAAATGGCCTACTGTTATTTTTATATCTTGTAATGTTAGCGTTTTCGCACACGGAGTTGAAACAGAGCTGAGTAAGTATGTCTCTTAAACCATGAAAAAAAAAAAAAAAGAACCTTTATTTTTTAAGTCTGTCTGTTTTTATATCAAATGAATCAATAATATTGTGTAATTGAATTTTTGAGTAGTGTTGTTTCTTCAGTTGGGTTTTCAGGGTGGATTCTGTCATAAAATCAGAAAATGGTGATAAAATAACGATGGGGTGTCTAACAAGCAGACTGTGGCGTCGATCTGGTGTTCACAGACTGGAGGATCCCGTATTGATGTCTGATGGGTGTTTGAGTATGAGCGTGATTATGCAATTAATCTTCCACATATGAACAGCTTTTCTTTGTCAGACACCTCTAACTCAGTTAGCTTTTACTCTGTACTAAATATTTTATTAGTCATGTTGTGTATAATTATCCCTCAACCGTGTCTCTTTTACTTTAGCTGCAGGAAATCGCATGCACACGGCAGTGGCTTTATGCAACTTTCCACCCCACAGGTCTGATGTAGGGGAGAGTGGGGTGAGTTGTGCCAGTTTTTACTCAAAGTGACTTTAAAGTGAGTCCATGGCAGTAATGCCTTCAACTTAAGGATGTACATATATTTCAGGATGTGGTGCATCCCTGAGAACAATAACTTTGGATCTGAAATAAATTGTTTCAGAAATATAGCTCTTGGAAAAAAAGTGGTCTCATGGCACAACTTGCCCCTGGTGCGGGGGAAGTTGTGCCTTTGGGGGAATACATTGGGGGTAAATTGTGCCAGTGATTTCTGAAGTAAAACAGAACATTTTAATGTTATGAACCATAATGCTATATGAAAGCAAGATAAATTCAATACAAAATGACTAATTTAAGGTTCATTTAGATATTGTCACCCTGGAATACCATAGCATGCGTTTTTCCTACTATGGTCAATTGCATAGGGATTTTGTGTTGAACATAACTCTGGATCACAGTGTCATAGAGACAAGGGGGCGGGCTCATTTTACTCAGACGACCAATCAGTCTCTCAGGATCATTGTGAAGCTATCAAGCTACGCCCTAGCAACCATTTAGAGCACCATAGCAACACAATATATGATATTTGTGAATCATTTCAGGCAAAAAGGCTTTGGCAATAGATGCCTGTTGACATAGTGCTGTCTGTCAATTATGTAACATATAAGAATAAAGTGACTAGGCTAATTTCTAAACATCCTATTGTGACATAGGCCACTTAAAAACGGAATAAAACTTCTCTTTAATAACATAGTGCAAACTCAAAACTGAAATCAGTGTTAGCTAAATTAAACAAATAGCAGGCAGGCCTGAGTCAAACACTGATGAGGCATGCCTATCTCCTCACTTCTCAAGATTATCCCCTGTGAGTATGTAGGTCTAGGTGGTCTGGATCTGGCACAACTTAACCCAGGCCCTTTGGCACAAATCACCCCGGACCCAAAAGTTTGAAAAACTAGCATGATCCAGCAGTTAAGAGCTAACATCATGCTAACTGTATAGAATCATTTTGTAGCCTACTAAAGCACTAAAACATGTGTGAAAAGTTTTCAAACTTGTCTATAATTTTTCAGAAACTACAATCAAAAAACCTTAATCTTAGAAATTTTACTTTGAAAGGGAAAAAACTGTTTTTTGCACTAAAATATGCTTAACTCGCATGCCATGTGTCTCCCTTCTTTGGAGGACGAGTAAAAGTGATTGCTTTTCAAAATGATGTGGTCATATGACCAATTTCTTCTACGGTTTTCCAGAAACAAGGGTGGAACTACTTCCCCCCTGGCACAAATCACCCCACTCTCCCCTACATGGTTTATTTTTAGGAGACAAACTGAACATTATATCCGAGTAAGTAAAGATAATTTTTTTACATAAATGCTTGTAAGTCTATAAATTCAGAATGGGTTTGTTTCTGTTACAGAGATGATGACATGTTGAGAGTTACTTCTACATCTGGCACAGAGTTTTTCATTCCTCACACGTACATTTCCAAAGTGCACAATCGGTCAGTCATGTTCAAACTATTTAAAAAAAACATTCCTTATTTCCAAAAAGAAAAGAAAAAAATACAAATGCTAAAAACATTTTGAACTTTCTGTTCTTATGGGAGACCCGGGTTTGAGTCTGGCCTGCATGGGTCCTCTCTCTCTCTCCCCCATATAATGTTTCTCTGACATTGCGTACCATTGCGACCATCATAAAAATGGTGAAAAAGAAAAACATAGACAAGGAGAGTGTTATGTGATGTCATCAGATCATAATTAGGGAGTGGATTTAATCATACCACCTGATCACTGCTGCTTGAGTGATTTTGAAAAAAGTGTGATTATTATGTCCATTATTAACTTTGCCAAATCTTGTTTATTTCAATAAAGGTGGCTGTTTGAAGGGATCACCAGGAGAAATGCAGAACAACTTCTTATGCTGCCTCAAAACTACTCTGGATGTTTTCTAATTCGGGAAAGCCAGTCATCCCCTGGTTAGTCCGTGCTAAAAGCAATTTATTCCTTGCCATCTTTTGTATTAATAAGTCTATTTCTTAACCTTAACAAATGCATCGCTGTTGGTTGTAGGTTCCTACTCACTCTCAATGCGACAAGATAGAGACCATGTGCGCAATGTAAAGCACTACAGAATCAATCAGCTCGACAACAACTGGTTCTATATCCACTACAACCGGACCTTCTCCACTCTCAACCAGCTGGTAGACTATTACTCACGTAAGTTCATGACAAAAACAACAACAACAAAATTGCTCAGTATTAGTCCTCCAACCCACAAAAGACAGTCCATTGCATTTCAATGATGATAAATACAACATTTGAATGTTAAAATAGATCAGAGAGAATACGTTTAATCTATTTACAGAACCTTTTAATGGAACGTACTGTCAGCTGACTGAACCTTGCTTACTTCATGATTCGAACACAACTGTAGCGCATATACCTTCACCAATAGCATTCCAGAGGTCCAATCTTAACTGGAAAGATCTGTCCAGGTAGGTTCAGTTTTTATTTGGATCACATTTTCCAGACTTTTCCTATAATTTAGGCTAGTATGATGCTTGCTTTGGTTGTTCTGTGTTATGCATAGAAATAACTCATATTTATCATCAGGTCGATGATTCAAAGGCAGTTAAAGGGGACGGATCAGGAGATTCTGGTTAGTGAAGGACTGCGAGAGTCTATGAATTCATATTTTTACATCACAGAGGAGTCAAGCCTTGAGGACTGAGTGACATCCAACAAAGAACAGATACTGATTAACATCAAAGCCCACCGGAAACTATAGTTGCCGCAGTGTATAGTTGTCATTTTCCTTTTGTAAGTATTTTTCTAGATGTTATCCAAGTTTTATGTCTCAAAGACATGCAAGCAAACAACTAAATAAAGGATTTCAAGAAAAAAATAAGGTATTCACTTCCTTCCTGTCACATGAGGCTGTCAACTTTCTACCCCTACTTCCAGGAAGCATGACGAAGGCAAACCCTCCCAAAGAAAGGTAATTTTCATGTTACTAATAAGTATTTTTTGTTGACATATATATATATATATAATCATGAGGGTCTCTAGAATCATCCAAAAACGAATCTTACAAGAGAAAAAAAAGTTTATTCAAGTGTTCTATTAGTATACTTCTTTTAAAATAAAAATAAGAAAATACTTTCAGTCTACATTTTATATATTTCTCAAAAATATACTTTATGTACTTCTCAGAAATATACTTAAAATTACATAGTGTACTTGACTTATACTGAGAGAAAAGTCCAAGTATATTTGGCCTGTACTTGTACTCAATATTTTCATCGAGATATACTTAAAAGTATAAGTATTCAAAGTATACTTGGCTTGTAGTTGTGTTAACTCTTTTGATCGAGTAGCCTATTAAATATACTTTTTTTACATAGTTTTTTCACAGTCTTGTGAAACTTACATTGTTTGAAAATATTGATTAGAATATTGATATAAAACAAAATCCTGATTTTGAGGATTCATTTTGTCCATTGACAAAATTCATTTGATTCTAATCATAATATAACATTATTGAAAAACAGATTTTTTTTTTCAGTACAAAAGAATTTAACTAAACTTTGACAAAAAGTAACTTTTATTGTTATAATTGTGATTTCATAATATGTAGATATATACAACTGGAAAAACTTGTGAAAAGATGTCTTTCAGTTAGTCAAATAGCAAATAGTGGAGCTCTGCAGCCATCTACTGGTTAAAGTGATAATTTGTTACATTTAAAACTGCATTTTCCAAAAGATGGGCAAAAATCTTACACTAAACCATGTACAATTATCCATGTTATCCCCATGAATGAAAGTTAGAAATGTGGGTCAAAAAGACCCCGAACAGCACACAAGGGTTAAGACAAATGGATGTGTTGTTTGTTGTGTTTTCATATTCAAGAGATTATAAGCATATAAGCTAGATGCATCAAATGTTCTTTGACTTTTATACATAATACATTTAAAGATTTATCTGTTGAAAGCAGTTATTTTGAGATAGATGCCAAATGTTCTCCTCCTATTCATATTTGACATTGAGGGGGTCCATACAACATATTTGCCCACCGGCAACTAGTTACCGCACATTCAAATACGATTTTCAAGAAAAAAAAGAAAGAAAAAAACCTCGGGAAAATAAATGCAGAACATTTTCAAATAGGACACTATTAACACGACTATATGCATGAAACCATTCCGAAAAATGTGTTTATAATGGGTTAATAATAGATGTTTGATGGGCATTTTGACCACGATGCTCTGTCCTGTACAAAAACATTGATTAATGATCATTACCACTTTACAATAAGGTCTCATTTGTTAACATCAGTTCATATGTAAACTAACATCAATATCGAGGAATATATTTTTACAGCATCTATTAACCTTTGTTAATGTTTTATGTTCATGTTAGTTCACAGTGCATTAACTCATGTTGACAGATACAACTTTTGATCTTAAAAAATGTAGTAAATGTTGAGATTAACATTAATTGATTAATAAATGCAGTAGAATTATTGTTCATTCTTAGTTCATGTAAGCTAATGTAGTTAACTAATGTTAACAAAAGAAAACTTATTATAATCTTTTGTTATTTATTAAATGATCATTTTGATTATTTTATTTGAATTTTTTTAAATGAAGATTTGTTAAGTTATAGTCATATTTTGTGTCTACAGGATGCATTACCTTGGGAAATTGCTCAATAGGACCTGACAGAAAGTAAAGTAACGATACAAACTATAAAGTAACTTACTTTAATACAGTTATGTGACATAACATAATTATGCTGAATTAATTGTGCAATTGTTGGAAAATTCTTATTTTACCTTAACTTTGTTTAATTAAATGCAACAATACTTTAAAATCTATTTTTATGTGTTAGTATTTACGTGGTCAAAATGCAACTCTGTATTCACCCACCTTTTAGAAATGTGAGAACTGACGTGTTTATATGTTTTGTAATCATGATACTGACCAATTGAAATAATGGAGGCCTATTATAATTATATAGACCCTTTAAATATGAAATGAAGGAGATAAGGTTGCTGCATCTATATTATGACATTGTCTGCCCTTTCATTAATAGATGACAACTTACTTAACTAATTTATTTAAAATACATTGTATTCATTTGATAGTAAAATACATCAGCAACTCTTTTTAGTCCATTAGTCCAAAGTGGTCACAAATGCTAGTCCTGCCTCTCATCATGTATATCCTACTATTTTGATTTCTTTTTAAAATATGCAATCTAACATTACATTAGAAAATGTGATTTAATGTTATTTAGAACGTAAGTCAGTACATGCTGATTTTTGACTGAATCTTTTCCTGTATGACTGTTTTTTAAGCAGTCTGCAACAGATGTATTTGAAAATTGCTTTTTAATTTGTTTTAAATATACAACTATAAATATATATTTTTAAACGGACGTTACATTTTACAGTTGTGTTTTTATTCCGACTTTCCGAGTACAGAAGTACAATTTAGCATAGTTTCAAATCGCATTTGAGTTCAGTGCATGGCGCCCTCTACTGGTCGGTTAAAACATCGTCCACACGAGGGCGCTCAACACACACGAGTGAGCGTCGAAAGCTGAGCGATTTTAACTTCCTGTTTGGAGCAGTTCAGGAAGACGAAGTAATGGCGACGCTACTGGGGCCCGAGTCCCCTTGGATGGGAGGAAAGAAACGGACTCGAAACAGGAATATTCTGACCAGGATACGACAGAGTCAGGTCACTGGACGAGGCGTCAGCAGAGGGACGCAGGTAAACGGGAGAATTTGTGCTGCTGACATAGAAAAGCCGCTGTCAGGGATCCGCGTTTATGAGCTGAACCGTCTATCAACCTGCTTTAAGTTAAGCAACAAAATAAATCGGACGGTTGTTACATTTAAGTTTGATCTAAAGGTAGTTTAAATAATCTCTTAAAACTTGTCAAATGGTCAGTGTAGTTTGAAAATTAACCACGTAAAGGGAGAAGAATGACAACTGGCCGTTAACTAATTAGGTTGTTCTTGGCTTTGACTGTCCGATGATAATTTGGGTTAAACGAGGCTTTAAATACAGTCCAAATACAATCCAATTAAAGACTCCGACACATGGAGTCGTATTATTATGAATGAGTAAGTTAATATTATGCATTCTAATCACACACCGAGCGATCTGTAATCATATAATGTTTATAACCGACCAGCTGCTTTAAGTTAACACGGGTTGTGTCTCACAACCTAAAGCTTCCTATCTAGACAGCATTTGTGATCATTATATGCTCCTTTGAACGTCATAAAGCCCAAAAATGTTGTCAGGGAGAGCAGTCAGCAAGGCTAGAGTTTGACTGCCACAGATCTAGTGTCCACTTGTGCCATATCATTTTCGTATAGGTTGTCTTATCCATTTTTTCCCCCCACCACCAGCCTAAACAGTAAATTGCACTCATTTTGTGTGGGTTATTGGTTCAGGCAGTGATATTTTGCTGGCTCAGGCCTGGAGTTTAAAGAGCTTGAATTATGTAAGATGTCCTGTTGAGTTGGACATGACCCTAGCCTGGGAATTTAACTGAATTGAACCCCCACAGGTTTCACTTTCACTTCATACTCCCAGTATTGGATACTGATTAACACTAAATAAGTTAGGACCTATTAGAATACTTTGTTGTTTAATGTTTCTACAATGACAGGTTGGTGAATGTTTCTAAAGACCTTTTATTAGTATGCCTTTTTTTGGCACCTATCAGGCTACTTGTTCCTTTGAGTATTTGATTGTATTTTGAAGAAATAAAAAGGTAGAGGACATACTTATGTGGTATATGGTAGAATGCATGGAGTTCATTGTATCAACATGACCTTGAAAGACACTTTATAAGTATTATA